>NC_046665.1:57712812-57754404 GCF_010883055.1 Belonocnema kinseyi
GCTCTCTAGCTCCGCTGGGATATAAGCTCAGGTCTTTCAGATTGCTCCCATCCCAGCGGAGCTAGAGAGCATTTTTTCACAATCTTAAAAATTAACCAATATTTTAATAATATTGATTATGACCAAGTAGACAAACCAAATTAACATCTTAAACTATTAATTGATTTCTCTGGTCAAAAACCCTACATCAGTAATAAAATATTATATTAGCTTTATTAAATAGTATATTATTGACCAATTGAATGATTTTGTTTTAATTTATAATTTTGAAAGTTTTTTGTGACAAAGGCATGATTTTCTTACGTTCTCTGAATATGCTGAATTCTCTGAACTCCTTGAATATTTTGAGTTCAATGAATTTCTTGGATATTCTACTTTTCCTAAACTCCTTAAATATTCTGAATGCCGTAATTTTTTTTAAATTATCCAAATGCTTGAAAAGCCTCTTGATCGTCTGAATTTCTTAAATGTCCTTAAATCATTGATTTCTTTTAATTCTCTGAAACCTTTGAATATCCTGAATTCCTTCAGTTTTCATAATTCCCTGTATTCTATAAAGTCTTTGAATATTCTGTATTCCCTAAATTCCTTAAATATCTCCAACCTTAAATTTCGGATATTTACTTGTATTTCGTGAAACTGATAAGGTCTTCAATTGATAAAAAGACAAAATCGAATTACGAAAAAAATTCCATACTTGAAAAATATTACTATTTACACCTTTATAACTTTTAACTTAAAATGTTTTCTCCAAAAAGTTGTCTGCACTCCTGTGTCAAGAATTATGCTAATCGTTTATTTAAAAATTTATTTATATAGACATAAAAATAAAAATTTATTTAAATCATTGAAAATTTTATTATTTAAAAAAGACGTGCGCTTTTCGGTATATGCGTGGTTAAAAATTTACTCGAATTATCCTTATCGATACAAAGCTGGAGTAGCCAATGAACGCCGCTTGACAAAAATAACCTTAAGGCCGCGTTAAAGGCGGGGGTCCCACCAGCCTTCAAATTACTGCACGTGTGCGTTTCAGGCCATCCAAATAGGTGCAAGTTCACTTTCTTTGTATTTCCTGAATCAGTAGTATTTCTTGAAATTTTTTCATTCTGCTTAATTCCTCTAAATTCTTCGCATTCTTTTGAAGAGGTTGAAATTTAGGGAGTTTTTAGAATTCATTTAATTTCAGGAACCAAGCCATTCAAAATATTAAGATTAATTCAGATTCAACTGGCAATTCGGAGAAAGTCAAAGTATTTCAAGAAATTTAAAATAACTTTAAAGGATTTGAAATAGATTTAAAGCATTCCAAGCAATTCAAAACAATGAAAGAAAATTGAGAACTGAATATTTCTTAAAGCATTTTTTATTAATTGATTAAACTGTAGTACTAAAAATTAGAATCACAGTAATCTTGTTTTATATTTTCAAATTATTATTCATGCATGTATTATAAAAAATGAAAATTCATTCGTTTTTTTTTATTTGCAGAATTAAGTTCACAATTTGACGATAATCCTAAGGATCCTGGTTCACCTTGGTTGGTTAGAAATCCTAGTTCTGTCGGAGATATTGCTTCTCCTGGAAATTCTACTTCTGTCGAAGATTCTGCTTCTCGCGGATATTCTGCTTCTCTCGGACATTCAAATCCTCGCGGACATTCTATTTTTGTTCGAAATTCGACTTCTCTCGGATATTCTACGTCTCGCGTACAATTTACTTCACGCGGACATTCTACGCCTGTCGGGCCTTCTACTTTTGTTGGACATTCTGCTTCTGTTGGACATCCTTCTTCTGTCGAACATCTTCTTGTCATACCTCATAGTGGCAATCCCGTTCATATCGGACCTTATCCTCCTACCATACAACCTTTGAGTGACAATCCAGAAGTGGGGTTAGCTTACACAGACTCTGTTCTTCCTCCCGGCTTATATATTCAAGCAGGCAAGAATAATTTCCTCTCGGTGCCAGCAAATATAAAAATGGGAATATTAGTTTCACTGTCCGATATGTACACTCTTGGACTCATACGAGGAGAAAATGGTGTACTTACGTATCGGGGATTATATGCTGTGTATGATGAAAATTACCGTCGAGTGGCAATACTCCCAGGTCGCAATTCACCTCCAAGAGCTGAGCTAATGCACCAGCGAGAAGTAGATGAACTTTATGAAGTTCGACAATTTCAAAAAGATAAAAAAAGACCTCAAAAACAATCTGAAGTTAATCGAGCAATCAAACGACGTCAATAATTTCCATTTAAACTGAACTGTTTACTGATACGGAATTTTCCGTAAGAATAACCCCTTTTCCTGCTCTATTAGTACTGAAAGTGCGAAAAATTCCACAGCACTAGCTATTGTCATATTTAGAACTATTAAAATGACCTATATTAAGATCAAGGGTGAAACACCTCCTAAAAATGTGGTTCACCGGAGGTGCATTACTCCCGATTATATTGTTTTACACTAGATTACTTCGCAAGTACCCCCTAAGACAAACTCACCTGAGATTTTAATAAAAAAGGATGACTTTTCAACAGAATAATGGATTTTTCCACTGAATAGATATAATTCATACCAAGTAGTAAAAATTATGGACAAGATAATTAGCTTTTTAAAGTAAAGATTTTAACCAAGAAATAAAGATTTTCAAACAAAATACTTACATTTGTAACCAAAGAACTGTATTTTCATCTAATAAAATGAAGAATCTTAAAACAAAAGAGGACTCTTCAACAAAATTGTTGAATTTTCTATAAAGTAGATTACATTTTAACTAAATGAAACCAACCAAAAGAGGATATTTTTAAAGAAAAATTTTTTATTTTAATTAGGTAGATTTTGGGCCTCTGCATGAAAAGGGTCCTTATAGCCGCTTTAGAGTAAATTATACGGGCATATATCTGGATAAATTTCCGGCATTTAAGGCCCAAAATTAACCCTTTAAGTTAAAAAATGAGTCATGGGAGAATTTTTGAAGTAGGAAATTTGAAAAATCGTTTCTCGAGAAAAACGCATCATCTAAAAAATATATATATTTCAAGCTAGAACCCGTGTGGGAATTGCCCAGCTTGGCTTCTTTTGATTAGTAACCCTCGAGAGGCCCCTCAAAGGTGGCCCACAGTGGAAACAGCTAGCTGGGCCCTCGCAGGGGCACACATATTTGCCCCTTAATATTTTTTCTATAAAAAATTCCAAGTCCAGTCCAGTTTGGGAAATAATATAATTTTTTCACTTTCTTTATAAGAAATAGGTTATTAAAATAGAAAATTATTCAAAGAGTTTAGTGCTTCTTCGTTTTTATAACATTTTCAAAATAAGGAATGTAATATATAAACAATCTACATTATGAAAAATTCACTACTTTATTTTTTATAATTTCATTTAACTAGTAATTTTGCGCCAAATTTCGTAGTCATACCTGTTATCTCATTGGCTGATTAGATTCTCGATCCAGTTCGATTCCAGCTGTTATTTCCTTTGACGCCATTTCGCGATAGCCAGCACGCACTTTGACAAACTACGCATAAAACTTTGCTTATTTGCGGATTTACAGATTTGTGATTTTATGTGTAATTCATTTTCAACATTAAGAAAATTACGATGTACGATTAAATTTTTTTCCAAAAAGGAGGTGCTGTTTGTCCGACTCACTACGCACGTGTTTTCTTCACGTAGCGCTTTTGAGGTTAAAACCACCTAATCGTATTCTTTTTCTTTTAACCTAGAGAATATAAATGTCATTCACGATGAGGTAATTAAGTTTATAATATAGCTTGGATAATTTATACACTTTTTGCACTTATTATATAAAAAGCGTCTTTCATCACAAGTAGGGACCGTCTTATCAAGGGGCAAATTGCGATGGCCCTCACGGAGGTCAACTCGACATTTCTACATGGGTAGAGTTGGATTTTTATTAACTTCTACTATTATTACATCATTAACCTCTTTCCCTTTCGGGATAATAGTGACTCACTCGGTAAGGAAAGCGAACGCGTTCGTTCCCCAGCACTGGTCGGACCCAGATATTGCTGATCCATCTCTTTAGCAATCACCCAAAATCAAAAGCCTCACAAAGTCGTTATATGTGGTTCTTCCGCTGGGCCCATTTGTATCCAAAGTCTTTTGTTTAAGACGTCGGTCAAGAGTTCGA
Organism: Belonocnema kinseyi; assembly: GCF_010883055.1. Taxonomy (NCBI): domain Eukaryota; kingdom Metazoa; phylum Arthropoda; class Insecta; order Hymenoptera; family Cynipidae; genus Belonocnema; species Belonocnema kinseyi. The sequence goes on from NC_046665.1 coordinate 57,716,971, forward strand.
GTTTTTTCCAACCAAAAACTTTTTGACTAGCCAAAATAAACTTCTGTTGTACAATTTTGTGCACTTTTAAAAAATTAAGAAACATGAGATTCCGGTACAAGCTTAACCTTTGGTTCTCAGAGATTTATATCATTTATCACTCATTTAGATGAACGAATGACTTCTTTTGTATACTACTTATACCAAACTGCACCTATATTATATTTAAATTATTTAGAAACTGTACTTTATTATTTATAAAAATAATCATTAATGTTTTTAACCACAATGATTCAAAATAGATTTATTCAACGTTAATTTGAAAATAAAAAATAAGAAAATCTTCTTAAAAACAATACTACTGAAATGGTAGAAATTCAATTGTTGAGATATTTGTTTTATAAATTTGCGAAAATACTTTAAATACAGTCCTTTAGGTATTTCTCTATAACACACTTTTACAATGTCCTTTCTATGAATCTGTGATCTCTGTTCTTTTTTCTTCAAATTTCGGGGGTAGACCCTTGACCAAGGGGCTAGTCACTGTGGCAATCGGTTAGTCACTTATAAAGTTCTAGTGTCGAATGCCAATGTTAAGCCACTGACTGACACATTAAATGTCACTGAATTCCAGTCTGAGTATCACTGAACAGACACCCTCACTGCCACCTGGATCTCTTTGATTTCAAATGGTTGAGGAAGGAGGTTAGGTGGCAGGAGATTTATACCAATTTAATTCCAAATTAATTTTTAAAGTTCAAATAAAGGTTGGCATGTGCACTGAAAGAATATTAATACTTTCTTTTAACTTCAATACATTTCAGAGATATCGTATGAGAAACAAAATTTTTAGTTGTGTAATTCTGAAACTTCAAAAGAGAGTATTAGAGTTGATTGCTAAATTTCAGTTCTTTTACAAATATTATGATTTGAAATACAGTAAAACTCTGAAACTGGGCCAGATTCTGGACTGGAGAAGGTGGGAAATTACGCAAATAGAGCGCCGTTTCGTAAAAAAAGATTTTGTTTCTTCACGCCTGAGCAACCGCTGCTCACCCCGCGCAGCTCATTTTACTCCTATCTCTAGGGTTCACCGATTTCTAAAGATTTCACAAAATGTCAACTATTTTTAATATTTTAAAATGATTTTTAGTGATTACATTAAAATTCGATTTAAAAAAATTGATTGAAAATGTGGATATTTCGACAAAATTTATAAAAATTCAATGTGGATGAAAAAAAATCTGGTGAATTGCGAAAACAATTAAAAAGTTTAATTTGAATATTAAATGAAAACATTACATTCTAAACGAATGTCGATATATTTTAGACAGTTTGAACAAATTCAATAAAATGCCTAAGAATTGAAGGTAAATTCAAAAGATTTCAGGTTTAATTGAAAAAATCTAAAAAAAATCAGAGTTGAATAAAATTGAGTGATTTTCGAAGAATTTAAAAGCATTTGGGGTAAATTTAAAGAAATTTAAGCAAATTCTGAAGAGTTGAAAAAATTCAAGCTGAATTAAAAAGGATTCAAAGTAAATTCCGAATTGATTAAAATTGCTTCGCCAAAAAAAAATTATTTATGCCCGTAAAATTGCATATAGTTCAGAAGTACTCAAGGATGTTATATAGAATTGGGCGAAAATTCTTACAATTTTAATATGAATAATATACATAATACTAGCACAAATGTGGTCGTAAACGATACTTTAGACCTAAATTTCTATTTAAGAAATGTGTAAACATGTTTTTTCTTTCTAGCATAATGAAAAATTGTAGTTTTTTAAAGATCCCCATTTATGTATTCTAACCTTGAGTATTTACTTCATAAAAGATTCTGTTTGGAGCCCATTTTTCCTAGAATAAGGCCGAACATATCGCAATTTTATAAAATACGTTGACAAACTTAATTTTATTTTTAAAAAAAATTTGAAGTATTTTTTTTTGTCAATTTTTTTTTTGTCTCGAAATGAAATTATTCAGTGTTTGATTGATTCATTATCCTATATATTTGATTAGTTTAGAATTAATCTTTTTGGGTAGACAAGTAATCCCCTCGTTTGAAAATTCATATTTTTGTGTAGAAAATTTATCTTGTTTATGAAAATTAGACGTTTTGATTGAATATTAAACTACTTAATAGAAAATTCATATATTTCATTAAAAAATCGTCTTCTTGTGTAGAAAATTATTTTTTTTTATTTGAAAGTTAATCCTTTTGGTTATGAATTTAACTATCATATTGAAAATTCACAATCCTCGATTAAAAATGATATTTTTGTTAAAAATTAGATCTTGAGTTATTCAAATGTCCACACTTTTTGCTTTTGTAAAATCGACTTTTTAACTTAAAATCTCAACTGTTTTGTTTCAAATTCATTTTAAATACTAGAAAAGTAATTTTTATTTTTTAAAAATGAACTGTTTTGATAAAAATTCAACTTTCTTGTAAAAAAATGATCACGTTAGCCTGTAAATTCAAATACTTGATTGAAAATTACTAATTATTTTGAATCAGACTATTTGGTTTCAAATCCATCTCTTTAGGCTAAAAAATCAAATATTTGGTGCAGAAATGTTTCCAGAGTTTACATTGTATTTGAAGGTTATAGTTAAAACCCTAAAATAAATTGCAAATTCATGAGTTCAAATTTGGACATACAGTGAAATTCTTCTATAGCGCCGATTTTTGGGGCTGACGGGGGGTGGGAACTAACTCATTATAGCCCGCTCCGCTTTTGTTTATTTACGCCTGAGTGTTCGCCTGATTGACAACCGCAGACCCCGCGCACCCGGCGCAGTTCTTGTTACACCTACCTGTGGCACGGCATCAATTCTCGAAATGGCTATAGAGGGAAGGGCTATTGAAGAGTTTCACTGTATATGCATATGATACCGGAATGAAATTATTAGAATTGAGATCAATTGGTGAAATCAATCATAATATTATATTGTTCAATATGAATGCATGCCAAGAATAAGAAATTGTAATATTATAAACTGTTATATTTACTTCCTACCATCGTACTCTGCCTGTTTCATATTATTATTAGTACCATTAAATGATTGATCAGGTAAGAAGAATAGTCATTAAAAAACTAATAATCGGATAACTTGGTTACAATGTTTTAAATTCTGTACTTTGTTTCTCGCTTTTAATTCGCTATTGCGCATGCGATGATATATTCCTCTCTCTCAAGACTTCGACAACATTCGGAGTGAATCGAAACGAACGCGAGCTAGCCCGCGAACGAATGTCAAGATTTCCACAATGACTGACACTGACTGACACTGAATAACGGCGATTGCCACATTCTTTCGAAAAAGGTGGAAATCATAGCCCTTGACTCTGTCTCAGTATGCGCTATGTCCTTGAACCAGAACGTATTTTCAGGTCTTCGGGAAACTCTGCCATAACAACCTTATCATTAGATTTGGATATCAGTCGGAGCTAGAATTCGTCTAAATTTCCTAATCTGCGCTCTACCATTTTTCGAGATATAGCGAACAAAAAAAAGTGCACACACCCATACGGACAGTTTTGAAAATTTCATTTTTTAATTTCGGTGATGAAATTATATCGAAATACGTCAAAAAAGTATATTTGAGAATTTAGATCATTAGAAAGCAACCTCCATAAGGAAAGAAAATTTATTTTTTACAAAATAAAAACGAGTTTTGAACAAAATGATTTAATTTGAAACCAAAGAAGCGATGTGTATTTCCAGTCGAAAAATACATTTTAAACGAATTAGTTTCATCAAGTAGTTGAACCTTCAAGCAAGAAGATTGCTAAAAAATCGTAACAAAATGCGTGAATTTTCAAATAAGAAAAACCAATTTTCTCCGAAAATAAATTTGTATTGGATTACCTTAAATTTTAAGTGGATTACTGCGGCTTGTAAGTGGATTACTCATGAATACGGGGATTACTCTAAACATCCTGAGAATTTTTTTTTCCAAATTTAATCAATCATTTTTTTTTACTTTCTCACTTTTGTTTAAAATACAATTTTTCAGTTCAATGATATTTTGCTATTTTCGAATCAAGGAAATTATTTTTTGTATACGATTTTTTTGATTTAAGAAATTATTTTCTAGATTTAAAAACGGAATTGGGAGAAAGTGAGAAATATTTTTTATAATATCATTATTTTAAACTCAGTCAATCATTACTGAGAACGAAAAACAATTTTATTTTTATGTTTCGGCAATAATATAATTTCGAGAATTATCTATTTCGAGTATCTATTTACTTATTAATTTTTTTTAAATTTTACAGTGTTGGAAATTTTATTTTTCGGAAACTTTCAGTCGTCCGAAGTATTACATGGCTTTCAGTAAACAAAATAAGTATTAAAATCTTGCCACTGCAAACAAATTGATTATATCAGTTTTAAAAATGATTTGGTAGATTTTCGACTTGCTAAAACAATTGATACAATTTTTTTTTTATCTTAACAAGATATTTTTCGAACATTTATATTGTGCGGAAATCATTAGCCTGGGATTAGTACATCTAAATTTAGCTTTCATTATTTCAGCATAAGCCTTGTTTGTTGCTCTTCATACACTTAATATAACTGTTGACAGAAGAAACAAATTTGTCCAAATAAGGCCATTAATTTTACATCCTTTTCAGACCAGGAAACAAATTTGTCTGTTCCCTAAGGCTGTATAAGATCAATATTTTCAACTCAAAAAAGTGAATTTCTAATTAAATATTTAGATTTTTAACGAAAGAGATGACTTCTAAACTAAAATGATAAATCTTTTTAAAAAAATAACATAGTATTTTGTATTGCAACGAAAAATATTTTTATCTTTAACAAAAGGTTAGGTTTTGATGAAATATGTTAGTTCACCTTTGAACAAAGTGGTTGACTACCCAGTGGGCACAAGCGTTAAAGAACATCTTTAGAACGGCTTTAAAATGTCCTAAGTCAGTCCATATAACGTTCCATAAACATACAATGTCCCAGAGACGTTTTAAAGATGTATTTCGAACATAAAACATTTTTAAAACGTTTTTTAAACGTTTTTTAAAACGACAGTTTTTAAAACGTTTAAATGACGTCTTTTAACTTGTACGTCCAAGAAACGATATTAGGACGTTCCAATTAAGTTATAAAATGTTGTGCCCACTGGGTATTCAACTGAAGAGAGAAATTTTTCAACTCAAATAATGATGCATTAAGCCAACTATATAGATTTTTGACAATTCAGAATAACTGCCAACTAAGAAGTTGAATTTTTAACTAAAAAAGATAAATTTTCAAGTAAAAATAAAATAATTGATGAATTTTCAAATCACGAGACGAATTTCCAATAAAAGGATTGAACATTTTAACTGACAAAGCTTTTTCAATTAATTCAAAGAAGAAAATCGAACCAGATTGTTTAATTTTTAATCTGAAAAGGCAAATCTTCATAAAAAAAGTTCATTTAAAAAGAAATTGTTTAAAAAAATTCTAAAATGCCGATTTCCTACAAAAAAGATAAACTTCTAACAAAAAAAGAATAATTTCCTAATAAAATTCTTGAATTTTGAACCTAACAATGAAACTTGTGAACAAATAATTAATTTTTCAAATAAAAAGAAATAAATCCAAAATTAAAAAGTGTGATTTTCAAATAAAGAGATGAATTTCTAACTAAAATAAGGAATCTTTAACTGGAGTAGTTAAATTTTCTGTTAAACAAATTTATGTTTGTCCAAGAAAACCAATTCCTAACAAAGTAGTTTAGCTTTAACAAAAAATATAAATTCTCAATGAAAAACGTTATAGTTGATGTTTTTTCAACAAAATTAATGCTTTCATTTTGAATGTTGTTTTTTACGACTAAAAACAAAAACTACGCGTCATATCGAAAAGTGATTCATAACAAATTTGTAGATCTTTCCAGCGCGCGCAATTTTAACTTTTTCATTTTTTTCGTATCCTGCATAGTTTGACCAAGAATTGGAATTTTTGGATTTTTTATTATTTTTGGTGCAATAAAATTTGTAATTTTCTGCTTTTTGACCGAATTAAAGAAGTTGTTATGGTAATCTTGCAGGGCTTTTATAAAATCAACGTTTTTCTTTTCTTGATTTTTTTTATATCATACGTTTTTTGGCTTCAAATGTTCATTACAATTTTTTTCGGATTCAGAAAATGCTTTAACTCTCATAATTATTTTAAAAGAAAAAAGTTATAAAAATAAATTCTTTGAGTTTCTGAGTACTATGAATAACCGTACATAGAATTTTGAAATCTTGAAAAAATATGTTTTCAAAAATTTTGAAACGCGCTCACTTTTTGAATTTTGATTTAAAATAGCTGGTTGACGAACTTGTTCTTTCTTTTTAGACCTTAAAAAGTGTGCCAAAGCAGAATACAATCTGATCAATTTTTCGAAAGTTATCGTGCGTAAAGAATACGGACTACTGACAGACAGACAAACACTTTAGTAAAAATCTTTTTTTCTGATTCAGGGGGTCTCAAAACGTGGAGATTTGATGAAAACTGACAAAGTGAAATTTTACATAAAACCAATACCTTTTCTTTAGGGTGAGAATGTAAAAATTAATTTTTAATAAAGTAGTTCAACTTTAACTAAAAACGATAAATTTCGAATGAAAAATGTAATAGTTTATCTTATAACAAACAAAAAAAATGTTGAACAAAAAAGTTCAATTTGGATCCAAAGAAATTAACTTTCAACTGAGCAGATTAATTGTTTACAAATAAACGTATTTTTACAAAACATGAATGTCTAACCAAGAAAAAATTTCATCGAAAATTTTATGGGTAAATTTTCAGTTAAAAAAATAAAATTACAAAAAATTTAAACGAAATGGTGAGATTTTGAATGAGAATAATAAAACATCGAGAAATGACCTGATTTTACCAAGGCAGAATTATAATCATGGGATCCTCAAGCAAATCATATTATGACCTACTTAAGTTAAGAATATATGGTGAAAAAATTTTGTCCGACAGCAGTTATGCCTGTGGTTTAAAAAAATGACGATCCTCAATACTATGGTCGTCACTTTGGTCATCATTCTTAATTATGTTGGTAAATACAGTGAAACTCTTTTATACCGCCGATTTTGGGGCTGACCTTGAGGGTGAATTAACTCATTGTAGCCCGCTCCGCTTTTGTTTGTTCACGCTTGACTGCTCGCCTGAGTGACAAGCGTGGTCCCCGCACAGTTCCTGATACACCTACCTACTGCACGGCTTAATTTCTCGGAATTGCCACAGAAGGGAGGGCTATTGAAGTCTTTCACATATATAATAATTTAATATTTTTCTTAATAAATATTTTTTGTTCAATCCTTTGTCTAAACAATATTTGATTAGGTATATTAAATAGTATATCATGCACCAAAGGAGAGAAATGGGACTTTTCGACGATTACTTAAGAATTTAAAGAATCGTAAAAAGTCCCCCCTCCTTGGCACCTACAATATTTTTTATAAAAAATGCATGATTGCTATTCATACGAATGAATTTTGGGAACTTTAATTTTAATTTGAATTTAAGATATGTTTGATAATAACAGAAATTGATGGCAAATTTATTACTTATCAAAACATTAAAATTCTTGAATATCCTAAAAAGTTTGCAATAAAAAAATGTTAATTTTTCGAATTTTAATTCTCTGTATCTTCTAAATTCTTGAAATATTCTGAATTGTTTGAATTCCCTAATGCTCTGAAATCTACTATCTTCTCGGACTTCCCTAAAATTCTTCAATTTCTTGAATATTCTGATTTTTCCGATTTCCCTGAATTACATCAATTTTCTCAATTCCTGAAAATCCATAAATTTCTTAAATTCCCTGAAATCCTCGATTTCTTCCCGTGTGGAAATAGCCTGGGTTAGCCCTGGTACAAGAAGGTTTCTGGCCGGGGACTGGTCGGGCTATGTTTGTTTTTTAAGAGCCTAGCCGTGCGCTGGTCGGGGACTCGCGGGACAAAATTTATGTCAAAACCCCAGTCGGGGGCTGACTGGCTCTGATCGGACAAATTTTATGATCGTATGTTCAGACGGTAGCTGGCCGGGCGCTGATTGGCAATAATAAAATTGTTGAACTTTGTTTATAACTTAATTACTTTCTCTGATTTCATTAAAAAATGGATGTGTATACCCACATGGATGTTCCACGCGTGAAAATATATTGGGTGAATATCTTTTTCACACCAAAAATGTTTAAGTTTCATGAGTTCAGACTTTCAAACCATGCAGTTTGTGTCAAAAATTCGAAGACAATTTTTTGAAATTCGAACTGTTTTTTTTTTTTTTAAGAAAAAATTCTAAGTTCCATCTTTATGAAAAATTGCAAATGGTCAGAAAAAATTACATTTTATATCCATCTTACATGTTGTAAAATAGTATAAAACGCCTAAAAACCAAACTTCACACTAAAGTCAAAAAACTTCTATCATTAGGAAATTTTCAACTTTCACGATTGAATTTCTAGTCCCGTCGTTGAAAATTTTAAATATTCATAAAAAATTACATTTTCTGTCATTGTAAAAAGTTGTAAAATAGTGTAAAACGGGAAAAAACAAAATATCACGCGAAGAAAAATTGTAATCGATTTAAATTATTTATTTAAAAAGTATTTTACTGATATTTCTGTTAAAATTTTGTGTATTTTATATTTATATAACGCCGCATCATAATGAATAATTAGAAAAAGAGAATTTAAAATTTGGTACTTTAACTTTTCTGAACTGTAGCTTATGAGGATGGCTTTTTCAACGGGTTTCAACTTGTTGGTTTAGCGCGCAGTGATTAGCACTCCCGACTGCTAGGCGTTAGATTTAGGTATAGATATATGTAGGTTCGATACCCCGTAGCGTTAGAAATTTTATTTGTAATATAATGTTTAAAATTGTAATATGTATTTACTCTGAACAGGACTATTATTATTCAAAGTCAAAATACTCGCAATTATTTAATATTTATTTGTAAAATTTTTTTTCCTCTCTCAAAGTCTACGTGAAAATAGTTAATGTTCCCTGTGTGCTAGGCGTGTGGAATTTTATATATTAATATGCTTCAATCTTACAGTAAAAAAGAATCAAATTGATCCCCTAACTCAGTGACAGATGCTCTTCATACAAGTGAAACACGAATTATTTAAATCTAGTAAAGCAGCAATTAATCTTTTCCAGTCACGGTCGAAATCCTCGGCCAGCTGCCGGCCAGCTCCCGGCCAGCTCCCGGCCAGCTCTCGGCCATGCTCCATGGCCGGACGCTAGCCAGCGCAGCGTGACGATTCTGGTCGGATTCCGACCAGAAACCCCGGCCAGCTCCCGACTTAAAGCCGGGATCTCGAGCCGTAGACTGGCCAGCTCCTGATTTAAATTTCCACCCGGGTTAGAATTTTATGAAATTTTTTCATTTTTCTTGAATCCTGACTTTTCTGGATTTCTTTGACGCTCCGTAATCCCTGAAGTTCTTTGCATTTCCTGAAATTCTTAAATTCTTAAAACTCACTAAATAATTCTTGGAATTCGCTGAAATCCTTGAATATCCTGAAGTCCGTGATTTATCTGAATTCTCTTAAATACTCTACACTTCCTGAATTGATGAAATTTCTTCGATTCTCTAAGCTCTCTTGAATCCGTTAACGCTCCGAATTTCTATAAGTTTGTTAAATTCCTTAAATTCCCCGAAGTCCTTGAAATTCTGTGAATTTCTTGAATTCTATAAAATGCCTTAATTTCTTTAATTTTCAGAATTCTTAACTTTTTTTAAAGTATCACTTACGCCTGAAATATTTTAAATTTCCTACATTTCTTGAATATTCTGAATACCTTAAATCCCTTGAGTATTTTGAATGCCCTGAATTACTGGCATTCTCCAAATTTTTGAAAATATCTGAATTTATATAGTTCTCTGAAATCGTTCATTTTTCTATAATAAATTCAATGAATTCTTTGAATTCCCAGAAATTCCTGAAATTTTCTGAATACCCTGCTTTATCAAATTTCCGAGAAATCTTTGAATACCCTGGATTCCTTCAATATTCGGAATGACCTGAATTACCCGAAATACTTGAATATTTCGAATTCCTCAAATTCCGGAGATACTTTGAATTTCATGAAAGCTCTGTAATCCGTGAAATTCTCTGATTACCTGAAACCCTCTGAATTCCCTGAAATTCTGGAATTCTCTAAAGTATGTTTTTGTTATTTACCTTTGACGTCACACTTTTGCTGCCTATGATGAAATTTGCATGCGTCGCATTGGCAGTCTCCTTAGATTTGAATGACGCGTTTTTTGAAATTGTTAAATGTAAACCAATTTTTTATAACAAACAATCACTGTAGAATTATTCGATAGCACAGATTTCTCGTTACTGAAACCTTGCGATGCAGGAACACCTTGCCCTATATCACGCATATGTGAAGAAAGATTATTCTTGTGGTCTCTCTAGTCACTTAATAAGTAGAGTGAAAGACCGACAATCAGTTGACCTAGGAGCGATTCCCAGCGAAGCAAAAGAAGATCTTTTTTCATCGATAATTTTTTAACATAATAAACCGAATATTCAGATCAGAAAATATTCTTTTAGAGTGAGATTAAAATTTTTTATTTGTCTTCACTCTTTAAGAATAAATTATTGATTTTAAATTCAAAGGAAGGAATATCTTTTTCTTGTATATTAAAATGCAAATCAGAAGCAGATCATATTTTGCACAATTCATTTTCATATTCAATCATTTCAAATGAGTGCACAATCAGAATATAACAGGACTGACTTATAGATTCATTCCTAGTGAGAATGAAGCACTACTTCTGTCCCCCTTTACATACATGGGAAAGGGCTGAAATCATGCATGTTTTATAAAAATTATAATTTGTTCGTTGCTTTTTTTACTTGCAGAATTAAGTTTACCGTTTGACCTTGATTCTGGTTATCCTGGCGCACCCCTTATGACCAACCCTCATGATTCCTACAGACGTTCCACTTATCATAGCGGACAATCTTCTTCTGTTTCACAAGCTACTTCTGTTGGACATTTTTCTCCTCCTGAATTTTCTCACATCGTATATATTTCTGCTGGCAAACCTTTTGATTATCTCGAAATTGCGGTCGTTCCTCACACTTTCAATCATGATCATCAGGGACCTTATGACTCTGTCGTACCACCTTTGAAAAAGAGAGAGTCACAACAAGGGTTAACATACGAGGATGGTACTGTTACTCACGGCTTACACTGGATCGAAAAAAATATATATTGCCCTATATCGGCAAATGCAAAATTGCGTCTATTGATTTCAGTGCCCGATATGTACATCCTCGGAATATTAGATGGTAAAGAACGTCATTTTCGGGCACTATATGCTATATTTCAGGGATTTTACCGTCAAGTTTCATTACCCCCACATCATTCACCTGCAATAGCTGAGCTTATGCTCCCGGAAGAACAAACTACACTTTATCACAATAGAAAATTTGAGTTAACTGAAAAGAGACGTCCAAAAACAAAAATTCTATGGTAATAATTTTCACCCTCACAGATTCATATTTAAACGAAACGACTACGGTAACGCAATTTTCCGTATCCATTCTTCCAATCTTTATGTATGTCGTATATAAGTAAATCTGGAAAATTGTATTTCCTAATGTTTGAAAATTATATTTTGAAATATAAAACTAATTGTAAGAAGCATTAAATAAAAAAACTATCCTCAATAGCCCACTCTATTTCTTTTCATCTGTCACTCAAGGTTGCGCACGCACGCTTTTTTAAGATGGCCTTTAAGAAGTTTGAGGAGGAAAAAATTTCTGAAAAGGCATTCCAATGAATGTAGGCGGATTACTCCGGATCATATCGTATCACCCTCGATTACTTCTGTAAAGAGAATGACTCTGGGTTACCTAAGATTACTACGGATTTTATGAGATAACTCAGCATCGCATAAAATTATGGTGGATTACTCCGCCTAAATCAAACTCATCCGAATTTTCAACCAAAAAGGAAATACTTTTTCTTTCTCATGGATGAAGCTTTGTAATGGTAACATTTTCGAACATATATTTATCAATTTAATCAAACGTTCCTCAATTTAAAAAAGTCTTATACAATGTTCTGAGTATTGTCCGGATGTGTGTGTATGTATGTATGAATGAGTGTTTGGATGTCACACTTTTTTGTGAACACGATAACTTGAAAAAAGTTACAAATATATTAATGAAATTTTTCGGACTTATTTTTACCACTAATCTCTTGAAACTGACCAAATGCTTATAAAAGATTCCTTGGTTCGAGAAAAATCAATTGACCTATTATATGAATACTAGAAAAGGGATAAGGTGCGACAAAATTTCCCTATTCCCTTTTCCAGCTCGAAAAATTACAATCTAAAATACAAAATTTGATTGGTCTGATTTTTCATTGTATTTTTAAAACATTTGGTATTATTTTGTAATTTTGCACTTTTATGAATTTCTATTCTTAAATTGATTGAAATGAAAACTTTAGTTTGTATATAAATTAAGAAATTGCAAATGCTTTCTGTATGAAGAATAAAATACATTTGCATAAAATATATTACAAATAAAGTGGAATCACTCGAGATCACATTTCCAGCTAGTTTAACAGAATTGTTAAATTTCAACCAAACAGATGACATTGTAACCAATTAGTTTAATTTACGAACAAGGAATTAAATTCTCTACAGTCAAAGAAGGATTTTGAACAAAATACATAAATATGCAAGAAAGGAGTTAAATTTTCTTATCTGAAAATCAATGCAAAATTTATTGTTCATTATTATGTTAATAAATATATTATATATTTTTTATTAATATTTATAAAAAATGTCTTAGTCAAAAATTAAACTACTTTCTTAAAAATTCAATTAAACTGATGACTACATTTTTAAACAAAATACTTAACTTTTCAGTGAAAGAGATGAATTTCCAACTACAGTGAAACCCTTCAATATCCCTTTTTCTAGAGCCCTTTCGAGAATTGAAGCTGCGCCAAATGTAGATGTATGAGAGAAGCTGTGGGACGTGCGCAGGGTTGCGGATGTCACTCAGGTGAGCACACAAGCATGAGGAAACAAAAGCGCAGGGGGCTATAATGAGTTAGTTCCTACCCACCGTTAGCCCCACAAGCGGTGCTATAAAAGAGTTTCACTGTAATATGAAGAATCTTTAATCGAAAAAGAACTGCAGAATTTTTTTTGATTCTTCAACAAAGTGGATTAAATTAGTTATATAGTGATACTTTTAGATTATATTTCAGCCTCGTTCTCCAGATTACAACATTGTAGTACCGCTTTCTCTGCAACACCGCTACAAGTTTAGAGTTAAATAAAATTTGTTTAGATACATTGTATATGCGTATCGATGGAATATGCGTATTGATATGCTTTACTTTCTTATTTCATAACGTTGCTTGTGCGACATACTTCAAAAGTTCAAAGAGGAAACTCGAAGGAAAAAATGGGAAAAGAAAGCGAAAAGGAAACTCCTTTTTACGAAAGGGTGGTATTGAGAGATCAATTACAACGGTTGGAGGCACGGATGAAAGAGAAATCTCAAAGTACGTCTAAGCACTCTAAGCGAAGCAAAATTAGAGACCGAAGCCGATCCCGAAGGACGCGTCCCACACGATCCTCGTCACGAAGTTTTTCACGAAGCCGAAGGGGTTTTTCTCTACGAAATTCTCCTCGATGAGGCTCATCCCGCAGAAGTGATCTTTTAACAGAACTCCTAGAAGGTGAAGGCCGTCAAGAGAAAAGTCACTGAGACGATCACGATCTCGCTACAATTCATCTCGGCAACGTAGGGGTTACTTTTATAATTCGCATTGTAGTTACAATTATGGGGACTATATTCGGAAGAGAAGGACTCACCATTATTCTCAAGGTAAATATATGGCCATAACGAGATAAAAAGGCAAAATAATCAGCACTTTTTTCTATTGAATCAGGCCTGCACTAGAGGCAGGATAAGTTTCAATGAATACACACAGTTCGTACTTAGATTTCAATATTTTCGTCTGCTCATTTATTCTGAGATATTAAAACAGATCTGAAGTCTGCACACGAGGAAGAATGTAGATTATTATTCATATGTTTTTTCAAACTCAACCTATTTTATTTTCGTAATACAGAAAATATGTGTTCTTTATTACGGATACTCCAAAATTCGTAATTGGCTGGCATCAATGGCTGCATTAGGAAAAGCGATGTCGTCTCTATTAGAAGATCCTCCACAACAATTCGATAGGCTTGACATTCTTAAAAAATTGGCAGATGCTGGAAAGATACCAGCTGAAGTTCACTATAAGCAGTCCATAGCACGCAAAGCTTTTATTATCCCCGGTATGGAGCCTGAAATAAAAAAAAAATAATGGAGAAACGAAAGCAGATTAATTTCTTTCCGGCGCAAATCTGGAAGAAAAAAAGAAAAGAAGCCAAGAGTATTCATAAAGCTGGTCTAGAAATGAAGCTACAACAAAAGGTTGATAATAATTCTGCGAAATCCAACTAGCCTTTGAACTGGAAAGGCCTGAATCAGCGTCATCTCACATCCTGGAAGTCGGGCCATAATTACAAGGTACAACTAAGGGCACTCTACCATCCGAGAAAGTATTTCAACAAGCAGAAGGATCAAACTTACCAAGAAACTCCTCAGGGAAATCAACAGCGCAAGAAGTTTAAGAGATACGACAAATCGACGAAAGGCTTCAATATTTTGAAAAAGAGTGGTGAAAAACTACTAAATAAGAATATCTCATCGATATTGTAACGTAGTATAAGATTGAGTTTACTAATCCAGTTTACCAAACTCACTACCCAACTGAGCCTCGAGTAAACTAAGATAAACTTAGATAAACTATTAGATTACCAGGAGGCTATTTCGTTAATGATAGCAAAGGGTGCGATAGTGGAAGGTAAGATGGGAACGACACGATTTCTTTCACCATTGTTTCTCAAACAAAAACCAGACGGTTCAAACCGGTTTATATTAAATCTAAGATCTCCTAATAAGTATATAGACCTCCCTAGCTTCACGTTAGAAGACATTGGAACAGCTAGCACGCTTTTATTCCAAGGGAAGCTCATGGCTGCCCTTGGCCTTAAAGATGCATTAAATTTAGTGCCTATTCACAAAAAATACAGAAAATTCTTAAGGTTTAGTTTTAAAGGCAAAATATTTGAGTATAAATTCTAACCATTCGGTCTCTCGATAAGTTTGTATTTGTTTACAAAAATCATGAAGCCAATCAAGATTTTTCTAAGGGAAGAGGGACTTATTTCCTGCATTTATCTTGATATTTTGTGTTTAGGAGACAGCTATGAAGAATGCACGGAGAACTTAGAAATAACAATAAATGTGTTAAAAAAAGTAGGTTTTTTGATTAATTACGTGAAAAGTAATCTAGAGTCAGCAGTCATTAATTACTCAAATAGGCTATCACTAGAAACTACTGGGAAAAAAGAAAAAATAGAAAAAGCGTTAGAACGCTTCAGGTTAAAACAATTCTGTGAAATACGCGAATTAGCTCAGGTAATAGGCTCTCTTGTTACAGCTTGAGCATGTGTAAAATACGGGCACCTATACATCAAAAAGCTCGAATCTGCAAAGATAAGGACTCTCTTTGTGAATAAAAGAAACTTTGATAGAAATAAGTATTTAAATAAAGATATTAAGTCAGAGTTGAAATTTTGGGAAAGACCATTACCTACAGCTTCTTGGCAAATTAGTCAAAAGAAGTTTGCTAAAGAAGAATTTTCAAATGTGTCAGGATCAGGCTGGGGTGCATATTCAGAAGGAGAACCTACCCATGGATTTGGGGACCGGTCGCTACTACAAATATCGGATCTACACGTTGTATGAACTCTGTACATTACGCGTAAACGTCGAGTCTACACATGCAACTCTCCACGGTTAACTCTACAACTTTATATAAAAGAATTTTTTAAGACTGTACACATTAACTGTATACATTAAAGTGTACACGCTAAAACCATACACATTAAACCCTGCACCCTAACCTCGAAATAGAAAACCTCGAACATTAAAGTCTACACAAAAAAACTCTTCACGTTAAACTCTACACGTTTAATTCTACAAGTTATATACAGTCAAGATATAAATTTTCCTGAAAAAAGGCCTGCAAATTAAACTGGGCACATTAATGTTTACACGTTAAACTCTAAACGAAGAAACTATGCACATTAAACTCTACACAGTTAAATGTACACTAGGGTGGCTCAAAAACACTTTTTTAGAAGGCAGCGATCCCCCCCCCCCCCCATTTCACTCCAAAGCCGAAAAAAGAAATTCCCTAATTTTTTAAATTCTTTTTATTTTCAATTTCAACAAGTGCCAGTTTGGACTTAAAGTTACCCATCAAAAACGCATGGGAAAAAATCACTTTTTTCAGTTTATGGAATGATTTTTTATGATTTAAAAAAATGTGACGCGAAAGTATAAGGACCTGTTGAGAATTATCCAACGAATAATTTCATGTATGAGATATGGGTTTGACACCCCTAACACATTCCCACGAGTACCTGAAAACTATCCTTAAAAAAAATGTCCATTCTTCATGAAATTGACCTTTTGAGCACTGTATTCCGGTCTTTTTTTAAATAAAAACTATTAATATTGGTCTAGTGGAATATTTTAAATCATTGGTTAATTCATTTTTAATCATTGAAACTAATGGAATTTATTTTAATAATTTTGTTGTTATAAATTTGTTGTTTTTAATCCTTAAAATAATTACCATTAGTCTAGTGGAATATTTAATAACATTCGTTCATTAATTTTCTATTGCTTAAACAGATTGAAATTGATTACTGGTTTACATCAGCGTGGCTGAGGGCCATCTGCATCACGATAACTCAAAATTTTTATTTAGGGGGGGGGGAATTTCAACAATATTTTTATTGTTTTAGTTCTAGTTGGTCACCGATAAAATTCCTTTTCAAAACCCTTCAAATCTACTTAGTTTGCACGTTTACATTACCGCTTTCGAAAAAGATAAAAATTTTATTTTTTCAATTATGAAAATTTATTTAATGCTTAGTTTGGGAGACCCACAGCTTTAATTGGGATTTGAACCACTAAAAATACGATAAAAGTATATAGGAAACATTTCAAAGGTCAGAGATTGAACCGCGGAATTCTAACATGACGACCGAGCACCTAACCGCCCAAGTTACCGAGGCTAACATCTATTATTAAAGTACTCTCATTTATGGATACCATTCCTATTTAATCTTTAACTGCATAAAACAATATCGCCGTTGTGCATTCCGAGGGAAATAAATAGAGGATTTTTTTGCAGACAATTTGCATGTAAACTTATAATTTATTATTACCTAAACATTATTATTTACAATAAAGTGATAAGAATCATATTTTCTATAAGTTTAGTATGTTTACTCCAATTTGCAGAGTTCAATGTGTACAGTTTTAACGAGTAGACTTTAATGTTCACATTTGAACGTGCACAGTTTGATTTGCACAATTTCAAAGTGTAGAATTTTTCAAATAACAAAATTTAAAATTGAAAGGAATCAATGTGCAGAGTTATTATGTGTAGACTTTGCTGTTTAGACTCTAATGTGTAGATTTTAATGTGTAGACTTTTCCGACTTATTATTTAATGTGCAGACTTTTCACGTGGTGAATTAAGTGTGTTGACTTGAATGTGTACACTTAATGTGAAGACTTCCACGTGGTAAGATTAATGTGTAGACTTCATGTGCATAGTTTTACGTGGTGAATTATATGTGTAGAGTTGATCACCTTAATATAATGTCTACATGCAATGTGTAAAGTTGAACAACGTGTAGATCCGATATGTGTAGTATCGATACCCAGCCATGGATTTTAGGCTAATATAGAGAATGAAAAGCACATCAATTTATTAGAGCTAACTGCGGAATTTTTTGCTCTTAAGTGTTTTGCCACAAATACCTCTAACCGCAAAATTCTCTTCAGAATTTACAATACTACTGCGATAGCGTACATAAAGAAGATGAGTGGTACAG
Source organism: Belonocnema kinseyi (assembly GCF_010883055.1). Taxonomy (NCBI): domain Eukaryota; kingdom Metazoa; phylum Arthropoda; class Insecta; order Hymenoptera; family Cynipidae; genus Belonocnema; species Belonocnema kinseyi. The sequence continues at coordinate 57,734,991 of NC_046665.1, forward strand.
ATTCTCAGGAATTAAAAGATAAAACACGCCAGATCTGACAATGATGTGCCTCTAGAAAAATAAAATTATTTGCATCATACATCCCATCAGTAGATAATGTTGAAGCGCACAGGGAGTCTTGAATAAAAAATATTGACACAGAATGGGAACTAAACAGTGAAATATTCTGGAAAACTATCAGCTTTTTCAGTAGCCCCAGCATCGACTTAGTTGCATCGAGAACTAATCACAAATGTAATATATACTGCTCGTGGGTCAGAAACCCTGAAGCAAGTTTTATAGATGCTTGCACTATGAGTTGGAACCAATTGCATTTTTATGTCTTCCCAACCTTCACCCTGATTCTGAAAGTTTTGCGAAAAATTATAACAGATAAGGCAACGGGAATAATAGTTGTACCTTGGTGCCCAGCGCAACCTGGGTACCTAATGCTTTTGTCCCTGCTGACCAGGGAACCAATTATAATTAAACGCTCTCCTGTTTTTTTGACTTGTTATTACAGAAAACACCCATTATCAAAGGATCTTACGCTGGTTGCAGGACTAGTGGCATGGAAGCGTTCCGCAGAAAAGAATTACCAGAAGAAACGTTAGAAATTACTATCTCATCGCTTGCTCCAGCAAACCCTGAAACAAAACGACTCTGCGTTTAAGAAATGGTAGAACTTCTGCGAATCTAGAAATATTAATCCTTTTGAAGCCTCCTCAAATAGAGTCCTTCAGTTTTTAACACAACTTTTCAAAATAGGGACAGGCTACGGCTCATTAAATTCAACGAGGCCAGCAGTGGCCTTAATGCTAGGAGAAAAAGTTTCGAACGAACCAAATATTACAAAATTTTTTAAAGAGATTTTCTGTCTAAATCCAACATGTCCTAAATAAGAAAAAATATGAATCTCAGACGCTGTGTTAGAGAAAATGGGAATATTGTATCCTTTAGAACAACTATGTCTCCGGGAGCTTACGGAAAAAACAATTATGCTCTTAGCACTGGCCGACAATTAACATTAGAAAAATGCGAAATTCACGGGAAAAAGTACGCTGTAAGATATACTCGGAAAAGTGAGGAAATACTCGTATTACTCTGTGGCGCAGTAACGGAGCCTTTCGTACAACCACAGAGTAATTCTTACACTTTGGGAGGAATCAGTAAATCTCACTGCATCAAAGTGCAAGATTTACTCTGTGAAATTATAAATCCGTATCCAGATCGAATGGGGATGAGTGATAATTTAACAATGTGACCCAGTAACCCCTACTTTGTAGCGAGCGCCAGCTACAGCTCGCATTGTACACTGCGTGTCTCGCAAGAGTAGAGGTTACACTTTCGTTCAGTTATCCTTGCTCCTTATGGAAGCAAAAATTATAGTTTCCCATTCGAAATCTCTCGCATCAACAAGCAAAATTCACAGCTTTTCCCTACGAGGCATATACCTTGAGCCAGTTGCACCATAAAGTTCACAAAATTAACACACGAGACTAATTCTATAACCTAACTTAACACTACTACATGCAACGCAAATCCCTACCACATAATATCGCACGCTGTGTATATCAGTCGAAATGGTCCTAATAACTATCCAGCAAAACTCTCACCGCTTGTGAGAAACGACCAGTGCCGGGCCAAAAATTGGTGGTGTCCCAAGTGATATTTAATTTTATTACTTCAACGTCGAATATTTGTTTGATATGTTTCGTTGGAATTTTATTTTATAACTATCTCATTTAATTATTTTTAATGTTAAGAATATTAAATTTAATGTGAATTTACTTTAAACTTATAACTGAATATTCCGGTCGAAAGTTCAGTAAACATGTACTTTCTGTGAGTTTTATAAGTGCTGGAAGATTGATAATATAAGTAAGATAAATATTTTTCTCTGAAATAAATTGAAACATAAATATAAAAAATAAAATGTAATTGAAGTCAAAAAAATCCATTCTGTTAGTCATAAAAAAAGACATTGCATCCATTTTTTTTCTTTTTCATACTCTTAAAATTTTAAACTTAAAAAGTGAAATATTTTTTTAAATATTAAACTATTTAGCAGCATATAACTTTTCTGGTTAAAAATAATATTTTTGAGTTAAAAATTCCACATTTCTGTACGAAATTAATGCATTTGTTTGAAACTTAGCTCTCTTGTTGATAAATCATATATTTAGGTTAAAAAAATAACTGCTCTGTCCCTTACAGCAACAGGATATACCGGGATATCCCATTTGATCCCAATTTATCTCACAGATTTTCCCAAGGATATCTCAGGGATAACCTGTCATATTTCCCGCAAGGTGGAAATTTGGATATCCTATATATCCTACATATCCCGTTTTCGGGATATTCAAATGCCCCAAGAAGAATATAAATTGAGAGCCTGCATGAAAAAATGCATGGACATAAAAGAAGCTAGAGAAGTATGCCAGGACAGGAAAGTATGGCGGAAAATAGTTAATAAAAAGAGTGTCAGTAGAGTGAACGCCACCTGAAACAAAGACCTTGGCTATTAATGGACCCAAGTGGGGAACCTTACATAACGGCTTCGTGAGGTTCTTCGCTTGGGGTGATTGCTAGAGAGATTGATCAGCAACCTGGGTCGGAGCAGTGTTGCGGAACGAACGTGTTATTTACTTAAATAGCACGAGAATTCTGGATTAATCTGCAAAATCTCTATCCCTTCCACACACTACTCCTTTCCCCTGCCGAGTGTGTCACGCCTACCCCGAAAGGGAAATGGCTTAATGGTGTAATAATAATTATATGGCCTACTTGGGACATTTGAATATCCTGAAAACGTCCCAGGGATATCATGGGGTCATCCCTGGGATATCCTTGGGACAACCTGGAAGATAAATGGGATCAATCGGGATATCCCGGTATATCCTATTGCTGTGAGGGATAGATGATTAATATTATTGGCTTTAAAATTCAACAATTTGGTTGAAAATAAGTGTATTTTCTTGAAAATTCGTCTTTTCTGGCAGAACAGTAATCTTTTTCGTAGAAAATTGATTTTTTCGGTTAAAAGATTAACGATTCGGTTATAAAATAACTTCTTCTCTTTTTTTACAAAAAAAGAACATAAAACAATATCATAATTATGCATGTATGTTCAAACATTAAAATAACAATATAAATGTCAAAAACAAAGTTCATACGTCATCAAAATGAAAGTTTTTGTCAACTAAAATTCAGCAACTTGTATAATATTGCTTTAAGATGAGATTGTACAACGTTTGTGGTTTTATTTTAAATGTTTCGTCCCAGTTAATACAGTTCTATACAGTTTCATACAGTGAATGCTGAAAAAAGTGTGTTAAGAAATGATCAAATTTGAACAAGTTTTGTAAATTATTATAAAGTTTTAAAATTTCTTAGTTTTTATTAGCTGCATCTGTTAAAAAATTAAAAAATGAGATTCAAAGAATATTTCTTTTCGTTCCAAAATATTTTCGTATATAAGTGATTGAAATCCATAGAATTTTTGCTGTGTAAACCTAATTCTTTTTTAATTTCTTCAAAATAACTTTAAAAATTTTTTTTCCGCTTCTCATTTATTCTAAAATACTTTCCATACAATGCAAAAAAAATCAATTAAAATTAGGTAAAAAGTTGGACAAAATCATGTACATATTTTAGTTTGAGTGTAATTACGTAACCTAAAATTGAAATTGAACTGAAGTTTGACTAATTATCACTCACTGTTAAATAGTTAATAATAGTGACTGACTAACTTGCCTTTTAATCAGTTTTTTTAGCTAATTTGAATTAAAAGAAATTGCAAATATTCATTTTGGAATTATGTCATATTATTGGATTTAAAAAATCAATATTACTTTGGGAGTATTCATCTGCTTTAGATTTTATGCCCAGGAAATAAAAATCTATTCACTTCTTTTGAATGGGTTTCGAGGGCTTTTGAATTGCGTATCTGTCACTGGAATTCCAGATTGCCGCCGATTGATTTTTTAAAGACTTTTAGTCGGTATAATTTTTTTTAACAAATTATATGCCGCAAAAGCCTTCCCAACATTTAGAACTGAACTAGCAAAAGAAATCTTGTATGTAGACTTGCGCATGATTTCTTTTAATCTTTCGATAATTTATAAATTTGAAAGATCATGTGAAATATAGCAGCTTAACCTCAAAAAAGTCGGTCTCATTCAAAAAGAAGGAAAACGATTCGATGTGACCTTGCTTGAAATGGTCATGGCAATACATGGCAGATTCGAAGCTGTTTGAGAAAATAACTGATTCACATAGTCGCAAGCCGATTCAGTTTTAACTTTCTGAATCTGCAAATGACAGATACGCAATACACAGGGTCGTCTTTTGAATGGATTCTTTTTTACTGGGTGTCTAAAGAAAAATAATTGGGACCCTTGTATATTACCTTATTAGAACTTGAAGTGTATTGATTAATCTTTCCCGTAATAATTAATATCTCCCGTACTAAAGAATAACTCACGTAACTGATTTCACGATTACGGTCTATTTTCTCATAACTGAAAATTTTAAATTCCACCTAAACGACAATGCTACTTACGTAAGATTTTCCTTAGTACGGCAGATATGAAGTTTGTTATATTCTCAGTACAACCTTTAGTTTTAATTAGAAAATTAATTATCAATTAATAATTAATTATAAAAATAAATTTAATATTGTAAAAAATAAATCAAATCTCACTCAGCGAATAAGACTGTTTGAAAGTAGAGATATTATAATCTCGCCCGGAAAAATTTATTTCCTGAGTACACACTGTACCTCTAACACTCTCAGTTAGCACTTGAAACAGTACGAAAAAGGAGATATGGCAATTTCACACTGCAAAATTGCTGCCGGGTGATGCCCTATATTGATATACCGCACGGAGAAAATTGAAGTCACCCTGAAAATTTAGAGTGTAAGACTGACTACATTTGAGTTTTGACTATAGGACAGCCCCTAGATAGTTGGGCGTACGATTCGTGGAGTGTCAAAATTTAATGTTCAGGTTCACTATCCCAGGATGTCAGATTTAAGATTCTTGAGTGTCAAAATTTGGAAGCTAGGTTCACTATCTCAGAGTGTAAAGTTTACGATACCGGGAGTGTGCACTCGATTATCTTAGAATGTCAACCTGAAAATCCAAGAATATTCACGTAGAATATATAAAATGTTTGAATTTATTATTTGCATATACTCTAAATGATTATCTCTGTTAATCAAAACAACTATTGCTGATAATCAAAACGACTATATTTTATAATCGAACCGACTACCTCGTGTAGTCAAATCTTCGTTTTTAATTATTAAAAAAAATTACTAACAAATTAATTTGGGCACATAGCAGAAGCATCACCTGATGTGCATATATATTTCCAGTCACATATATCTTGTTTTATTGAAACCTCATGCTGAATTTAAAAAAACGGAATGCGTAACTAGAAATACCGACATTACTTGATGTTTTTGGTATGTGGCCAAATTAATAAAGTTTTTTAAAACATGTAAAATATGAATCAATGGGTTAAATAAGTGAACTAAAAATTTTTAATGAAAAATATGTATGTTATATTTTTATACATAACTAATAGCAAAAATTTACCCAATATATATATTTTAAGTTACACAAAATTAAACGAAACGACAAAAATTTCATATATTTAACTTAATCAAAAATATTTTATATGTAATTTATTTATTCTTGCGCGCATACAGTTGCAAAACACTGAATATTATATATAAGCATGTACGAATTGTATTAACAATAAAATTAAATTATTCCTATTAAATTATGAATTAAAAAAAATCATTTTTGTTATTCTTGAATCACTTATATAAAAAAAGAAAAGGAAAACGGATTAATTTATGACACCCTGCAAAATCTGGTTCTAAAAGGTACAAGGATGTGGACGCCTAATCGGAACCTATTATATCACCAATTATACTGCACTTTTCTTCACAGTATACATTCCTTTTGATAAGCCGGAATGTTTTATAAACATTTTTTTATAACTTTTCATAACTTCGAAAGTGGGATTTCATTGGGAGCATCAGCGTCCTGATCAGTTGTGTCCAAAATCAATTCCCCTTTCTCCGAAGAAACTCGTGAATAAAGCCCTAGTTACAGAAAAAATGGATAAAGTTACTCTTTAGCAGTTACAAAATATAATTATTTAAAAGAAAGGGTGTAATAAAATATTTTTAAAATTTTTACACTGACTTGTTTCAGCCGCTTCAATGTTAACATGGCTTAAAGTAGAAGCATGCGCTGATTCAAAAATGTTTGATTTGCTTGTATTTTGAATGACAGATGTAGTGGTAGAAGCTTGTTCCATTTTCCCTTCTTTAATCTTTAAAAAGACGCAGTTTTAAATTCTTTATAATTCTTCAAGAATTTATTTCTCGGCCCTGCAAGTTTAAGCATATCGCGAATGTCTTCATCGCTTAAAAGATGAAATGATTCATCATCGACTTCGTTCTCCGAAATTTAACAGTAAATAGGACTGCAGGTGATAAATTCATCAAAAGCAATACCTTAATTGCAATCTTGCAAAAAATAAGAGACAATCACAATATGAAAATACGTAATAATGAAAATTTTAAAAGTTTACGTACGTATATTACAAAAAAAGACAAAAGTCAATTATGCAAAAAAACCTTTAATTAAAAGTTTGCCAGAACAATTACTTAAGACCGGGGAAACCGCCGGGAATAAGAGCGAACTCATTTTTATAATTAATTATTTTTTTAAGAAAGTAATTAAATAATTTATAAATTTAAATAACTCTATTTTGCCCGGGTTTTAAATGTTATGTTCCCTTCTTAACTTTTCCAATCATGACATTATTCAGCTTACAATTCATAATTCTAAAATCTTTAATCAAAAAATTTTTGCATTATAGGTCTTTTGAATTATCTGTTTAAAATTTTAAAACCAAAAATACGAATTTTCAACAAAGAAGATTATTTTCTATGAAAAATACCATTTTTCAATAAAATGAAATAATTTTTAGACAAATAATTGATTTTCCAACTAATAGAATAAATTTTGAATAAAAAATCTTAAACATAAATTTTCAGTAAAAGAAAAAATTAACAACAAAAAAAAAGAATTTTTAACAAAACAGCCCAATTTTCATCCAACAAGATGAACTTTCGAATAAAATGATGTATTTCTCGACGAGAAAGACGAATTTTCAACAAATACAGATTTGTCAGCCCAGAATGAAAAGATATTTATCAAAATTATTGAACTTAAAGGCAAGACATTTTTTTAACCAAAAAATGTGAATTTTTAACGAATAATGTAATAGTAGATATTTTAGCCGAAAATGTGTTAATTCTAAGTCAAAAAAGTTCAATTCAGCCAAAAAAATTTACCTAGGAATAGATCGATTGTTATGGCTGCATTGCCAACTCTTCATGAGCTCTACGAAATTATGTCCTATCGGTGCCATATTCTGGAAAAGAACGTTTAAGGAGAATGAATAATATTATGCACTAATTGATTATTTAAATAATTCTGAGCGATTAATAAAACAATGATAGTAATCCAACTTAAATCATTTTAGTATTTTAACCCTAATCTCAAAACTCTTAGCCTAGAGAGATCTCCAGACTTCTACATTAGGTCGCGTCAGTTACTCCCTTCTGAAGTTTGAGCTTTATTTGACCATATCAGTATCAAGTTGATTATTTTTGAGAGTGAATTTGTCCAAACCCGAATAATATAAGTGAATTGAAAACAAAATATTTAACTGAAACATCCCTAAGTTTCGAATCGATTATCCCCTTTAAATCTTGACACTCAAAGTTTGACTCATTTCGAGCGGGGCCTTATAATTGTATAATTATGATCGAACTTCACAAGTAAGTTCATTTCATCGTTCAATTATATTCATTATTATTGAATAGTGATGTTGCAGCCAAAAGAGATTTTAATTACAAGTCAGATACGGTTCAATTCCACTAAAAAGACCAATTATTTGACAAGACAGATGGGTTTTTAAACAAAAAAGATATTTTTTAACCAGCAATATTAATTTTCTATAAAAGACGAATTTTTACTTTAAAAAAATTATTTTTCATGTAAATAGTCCAATTTTCCCCGAAACAGATAATTTCCTAACAAAAGTAAAATAGTTATATTTGCAATTCAAACAAATAATTTTTTACAAGCTGAAGAATTTTTTTCAATGTTTAAATTTGCAACCATAGGGATAAAAAAATGTATATCTATTCGAAAATAAACGTTTAACAAAGTAGTTTAATCAATCAATAAAACTTTCAAGCGAGAAGATAAACATTTTCAACTAAAACAAAAAATCTTCAATAGAAGTACTGAAATTTTCACAAAATGGTAAAATTTTCTGCTGTAAAAGATACATTTTTAGTTAAAAATTAATTAGCAACCAAAATAAACGTATTTTCAACATTATTATTGCGATTTAAACCAATTCATTATCTACGGAATTCACAAATCTTCAACTAGAGAACTGAATTTTTAACAAAGTAGTTCAAATTTAAACCAAGTAGTTAAGTTTTCAACAGAAAAATATAAATTTTCAAGTATGATTGAAACGGTTAACTTATCAGTAGAAAAATAAATTTAGAAAATATATTCTGTTATATTTTTAACATAATTAATTTATTCTTATTTCAAAAAAACTAATTTTGAACGAACCAGTTGAACTTTCAATCGAAAAAAAATGTTCAACGAAATTGTTGAATTTCCTACAAAGTAAATTGAATGGGTGCCCAGAATAAGGGCCTATGTCACGCTTTTTTCAAAACCCAGTTTTTCGTGGAATAAGGGCCAATGTCATGTGGAATAAGAGTTCCCATTGTTTTCAGTTGTAAAGAATTCCAACAGAGGTCAGGAAAATCGAATTATCTGTTGAGAAGTAAAGGCAAGTCATTTGCATTATCCCAGTTTTTCAATGCTCCTGCACAATTTGGAAATCGTGAAATAGGCCTTTGTTCCGGGCACCCATTCAATTATTCTTCACATAATATAGTGGAATTTTTAACAAACATAATTAACTTTTACAGAAAAAAATTGATTTTCTACCAAAAAAAGAAGACATTTTTAACAAAATTTTTAATAAAATAGTTGAAAACTATTTGTTTGACCTATGTAAATTAATTCAAAAATTTTCAGTATTTTATTTTTAGGGATTTTTTAATTATCTCTAGTATTATATGGCCTATCTTGAATGCAGAAACTGATGCTTAAAAAAATTTCCATTGCAATAAAGAACAAATAATTGATTATATAGATTTGAAAAATAATTGTATAGGTTTTCGACATTACCACCACTTAAGGGACATTTAAATCAGTTAAAGCTCTATTATATTGGTAATAAAATTATTTTTCATCATAATATAGTATTTATTAAACTTTTATTTTGTGTTTAAATAAGTAGTCTGTTCTTCGTATGCTTGGTATTACTGTTGACAGAGCAAACAATTTGTCGAAATGACACCATTAATGTTACATTTTTGTAAAAACAGGAAAAAATGTTAAATGGTCAGTGAGAACTGATTAATAATAAGAAACAGTTAAATTTATAAGAAAAAATGAATTTTCACTAAAAATAGTTAAATTTTGTATTTAAGAGATAAATTTTTTGCCAAAAGAGAGTAGTTTTTAAGTATGATGTATAATATAACCAAAACTATTTATTTTCAACATAATAGTTGAATTTTTAAGTAAAAAAGGAATTTTCATTCAAAAAATTAAATTTTAAAAGAGTTCACCTTTGTACTAGGTAGTTTAATTTTCAACCAAAAAGATACATTTTCAACAAGGTAATTATTTTTCTATAAATAAATAAATTTTGATCCTAAAATGCTACCGTTAAAATCTCAGAAAAATTAATATTTGCACAGAAAAAAAAATTCAAACAAAATAGTTGAATTTTCAACCTGAGGGATGAATGTTTAAACTCATATTTCGATGCTTGAAACTACAATATTAATTTTTAGCAAATAAGATTAGTTCTTGACCAGATAGTTGAACTTTTAACTAAAAGAGATAATACTTCAAATAAAAATGTTGATGAATTTGCAAACGAAGATACGAACTTTTACCCAAGTGAATAACTTTCTAATAATATACTTGAATTTTTAATAGAATCGAGGTCGTAGGCACAAAAATTCGAGGGGGGGGGGGGTAGTGATCCGTTGAAATTTTAAGTAATGTTAAAATTAAAATTCAATAAGTATTTTTACATTTAGCGGGGTGGGGGGTTAAACCCCTCTTGGGCACTCCTCTGAATAGAATAATTAAATTTTTATCCAAATAATACATATTTAACCAAAAATAATCCACTTTCAACCTAAAAGTATGTGATTTTTAAACAAGGAGATGAATTTTGACCTAAAATGTCCATCTTTAACTGGAATAGTTCAGTTTTTAGTTATGAAAGTAATTTTTGACAAAAAAAAATCATTTTTAACAAAATAGTTGATTTTTCTATCGAGAAGATTTATATTCAATAGAATACATGATTTTTTAACCAAATAGTTAAAATTTCAACTAAAAAAATTAAGTTTTAAGGAAAGAATTCACCTTTCAACATGACAGTTAAATATTCAACTAAACATATATTTCAAAAGTTCATAGTAACTTCCAACGAAGTAGTCTAATTTTCAACTAACAAAGATAAATTTTCAAATTAAAATTAAATGGTTGATGTATTTTCAAACCAAGAGACGAATTTCTAACAAAAGGATTGAAATTTAAACGAACAAAGATTTGTCACTCTTGATAAATAAGAAAATCGAATCAGATTATTCAATTTTCAAGCTGAATAGTTCAATCTTCAAAAAAAAAGTTAATTAGTAACGAAATAGTTGAAATTTTTTTTGAATTTTTAACAAAATCTTGAAATTTGGAGCACATAATTAATTTTGCAACCAAAAAGAATTAAATATCAACTAAAAATATTGTGATTTTCAATAAAAGAGATTAATTGATGAATAAAATTATAAATATTTAACTGGAATGGTTCAATTTTCAGTTAAAAAAAATTTCTAAACAAACAAAAATTCAATTCACAGCAAAGTAGTTCAAGTTTAACGAACTACCAAAAAGTCGAATTTACGATAACATACATAAATTTTCAACTAAAAGAGAGAAGCTTTCAAGTAAATTAAATTTTACTTTCAAAAATTCATTTCTAAAAAAAGAGTAACTAATTTTGTGGTTGAACTTTTTTCAAGTAGTTTTTTTTTGCAAGTAGTTGAACTTGAACAAAAAAGATGAATTTTGAATGAAAAATATAATAGTTTATATTTTAACCAAAAAATATGATTTTTCAACGAAGTTTAATTTTAAATCAAAGAGATCAATTTTTAACTTAGAAGATTAATTATTTACAACTGAAATAGGGATTTTCACAAAACATGCATTTTTAAACAAGAACAAAATTAATCAATAATTGTATGGGTAAATTTTCAGTTCAAAAAATTATGATAAAAAAAAAACAATTTTCAACTAAGAAGTTAAATTTTTAACTAGAATGATATAGCATAAAGCAGGCCTGATTTTGCTAAGGTAGAATAATAGTCGCGATATCCTGAAGCATTTCATATTATGACCTACTTAAGACGAGAATATACGCTGAAAAAAAATGTTTAGTCATTAGTGATACCTGCATTTTGAAAAAATGACGATCCTCAATTCTGTTGTCGTCACCTTGGTCATCATTCTTAATTCTATCAGTAAATATATAATAATTTAATATTTTTGTTAAAACATAAATATTTTTAAATTATTTATTCAAGCCTTCCCTTGGTGCATACGATATTTTTTATAAAAAATGCATGATTTCAAACGTTTTTTTGTCAGAAAGGCGTGATTTCTGCTCATATAGAGAAATTTTGAAAATTTTATTTTAATTTCTATGTGAATTTATAATATATCTGATAATTACAGACATTTATAGTATATTTATAAACTGTCAGAAACTTAAAATTTTGATATCCTAAAAAATTTTGAATTACAAATTTTTTATTTCTAATCTTTGAATTCTCTGTATCTGCTAAATTCTTTGAATCTTATAAACTCCTGAAAATTCTAGAATTCTCTTAATTTATTGCATTCTTTGAATTCTCAATTCCTTTAATTTTATGAATTTATTAAATTCCTTTCATGCTCTGAAATCCCGGATTTCTCTGAATTTCTTGAATATTTTGAAATGTTTCAATTCCTTGAATGTTCTTAATAGTTTAAACTTCCTAAATGTTCTGAAATCCATGAACTTCTCTGAGCTCCCTAAAATTCTTCACTTTCTTGAATCTTTTTTCACATATAATTCTTTTGAATAATAAAACGGATCTTCAGAACAAAGAAATTCTTTCAGAGTGAAAATTATATGTTTCAAATTTCAATTTCCAAACTGTTATGAGAATAGATTTTATACAATTTATTCTCATATTCAATCATTTCAAATAAGCACACAATCAAGATCCAATACGACTGCCGTTTCGATTCATGCCTAGGGAGGTTGAAGCACTACTTCTGTCCCGCTTTACAGACATGCCAAAGATCTGAAATCATGCATGTTTTGTAAAAAAATATATTCATTAATTTCTTTTTCTATTTGCAGAAGTAAGTCTACAATTTGACTTTGATCCTGATTATCATGGCGCACCCTTGATGGTCAAACGTACAAATTCTGTCAAACCTTCTAATTCTGCCACACGTTCAGATTCTGCCAAACATTCGACTTCTGATGTCGAACATTCTTTTTCTGTCTCACAAACTACTCCTGTTGCACATTTTTCTCTTCCTGAACATCCTTCTATCGTATATCCTTCTGCCGGTGTAGATCATGATTATCTCGAAATTGCGGTCGTTCCTCATTCGCCCAATCATTATCACCATGGACCTCATTTACCTGTCGTACCACATATGAATTTTAACGCTCCAAAAGAAGGGTTAGCGTACGAGGACGGCTCTGTTCCTCCCGGCTTTCACTGGCATGTAGAAGGCTCATATTCCCCTATACCAACACAGACGAAATTGCGTCTATTGATTTCAGTGTACGATTTGTACATCCTCGGAATATTAGATGGTAAACAACGTCATTATCGGGCACTATATGCTATATTTAAGGGACATTACCGTCGAGTTACAATACCCCCAGGTCATGCGCCTGCAATAGCTGAGCTAATGCTCCCGAAAGAAGAAGCCGCACTTGATGACTCTATGAAGTTTGAACTAGGTGAAAAAAGACGCAGAAAGCCAAAAATTCAATGGTGATAATTTCCATTCGCAGAGATCCATATTTGAACGAAATAACTACCGTTACGAAATTTTCCGTGAAAACAGCCCCTCTTCCAGCTCGTTCAGGGCTAAAGTTATGGCAATTTCGCGGGACTATTTTTACCTTTTTTGATTAGTCACTACCTATTTGAAACCATCATTTATGTAGGTGGTATATTTGTAAATCTGAAAAATGTTATTTCTTAATCTTTGTAAAGAATACCTTCAAAAATAAAAGTGAGAAGCATCAAATAAAAAGTTATCCTCAGTAGCCTACTCTTCATTTTCACCTCTCATATACGGTTGCGCGCGCATGGTTCTTCAAGATAACCTGTATTAAGTTTAAGGGCAAATAAACCCTAAGAATGCAGTCCAGTGAAGGTGGACTACCCCGGATTATATCGTATCACTCTCGATTACTTATGTATACAAAACTATTTTTGATTAGTTAAGATTATTCCAAATTTATAAGATTACTCGGAATTACGTAAGATTATGGCGGATTACTCCGCCTAACCCAAACTCATCCGAATTTTCAACTAAAATATAATTACTTTTCAACAAAATTATTAAACTTTTAAGCCAATAAAGTAAATTTTAACGAAGTAGTTGAATTTACGAACAAGAAAATTAATTTTCTACAGTTTTATATCATTATGGTTATAATTATGAAATAATTAATTTTCTTAGTCAAAAAATAAACTAATACGTTAAAAATTCAACTAAACAAATGCAACTTTTAACTGCTGTAATTAAATTTGCAGTTAGAAAATTTTCGAGGGTAAAAAGTTTTTCAAACAAAATACAATAATTTTTAATAAAATATATGAATTTTCAACTAAAATGAAAAATATTCACCCGAAACCAAACTTCGAAACAAAATGATAGAATTTTCTACTAAGTGGATTAAATAAGTTATATAGTGATACAAGAATTCAAGCAAGAACACTAACCAATCAGACGAATTCTTCGAAAAATCTATGAATTTTTAACCAAGTAAGACAAATTTTCTCCATAATTGAAGTACTTAAATTTTCAGCTTTAACAATTATTTTTTGTCGCGCAAAAAAATGTTGTGAGGAATTTAATGGAAATCTGAACCAAAGCTTTGGAACTAAAATTAAAAATCCTCAGCGAAAAAAATGAATTTTCTATAAAGTGGTTGAAATTTTTTATGAAAAATCTACTCGCTACGCGGGCACATTCTCATCGCGCGGTGCGCGGGCGGCTTACTTAGCCCGCAAGTATGACCGCGCCTACGGCGCGTGACTGTTGGCGCTCACACTTCATGCTCAATAATGTATTTATCTCACGCTTAAAAGTGCTTAGCTTAAGTGTTTGAGCGCACCAACGGCACGCGACTGATGGCTATCGCTCGGTCATTGCATTTCTGCCGCATTCCTGCTCAGAACTTTTAAATTCAAAGTTGAACAGATTAGCAACTGTAATTTTGTGATTGTGAACTCTCTTTTGTTAGAGCTCTTTCGGCTTTACCAAACACATTCTCATCACGTATCTCGTGCTTCGCACTCGATTCTGTCCAAAATGTTAACTTTTCTACATTATACACAACACTGTTATATCAAATAGCATACATTTTTGTGTAACTCTGCCTGGGATTGCTTATTCAAATATTACAAAATAAAGCACAAATTGTATTTTTCATGATTATTTTAATATTTATTACATATTTTGCTTTAAATTTTATTCTAAGCTGCGCTAAAACATGTATCATTTCAATTAATTTGTATAATTACAATTCATAATGTGCATAAGAATTGAATCATACTAATTCTTAATTCCTTGTTTTTATAATTTTTTTTTATTTTTATTCTTGTTTTTTACGATTAAAGAAAAACTATTCTGCGTCTGATCTAATACAGGATCCTATGTAAGGGCCTATGTAGGATCCTTTGCCTTCTTTCGTCTTTTCTGTCCTTTTTCCAAACATTTATTTTTTTTATTTTTAATCTTATTTTTGACGATTGAAAGAAAATCTACTCATCCTATCAAAAAATGATTAATAATAAAATTATAGATCTTTTTAGTTAAACAACTTTTGTCTGTTAATTTTATTTCGCACTTCTGTTATTTTTTTAGAAAAATGTATTATTTTTATTTTGAATTTTATTTTTTACCAACAAAGCAAAAACTACGTGTCCTATCAAAAATTATAGCTCTTTTGTGGATTAACAAGTTTTGCCTCATTTTCTTTCGTAGCTTGTGCCGTTAGTCCAAAAACGTTATTTATTTTTTATTTTTAATGTTGTTTTTTACGAATAAAAACTAAAACTACGTTTCCTATCAAAATTTGATTCATTACAAATTTGTAGGTCTTTCCAGGGCGCGCAATTTTAGCTTATTCATTTTTTTCGTATCTTGCACATTTTGACCAAAAAATTGAATTTTTCGATTTTTCGTTATTTTTGGTGCGATAAAATTTGGAATTTTAAACTTTTCGACCAGATGAAAAAAAATTGTTATGATAATCTTTTAGGTCTTTTAAAAATCAACGTTTTTCTTTTTTTGACTTTTTTCATATCATGCGTGGTTTGGCTTAAAATGTTCATTTTAATTTGTTTTTTGGATTTTGAAAATGCTCTAACTCTAATCATTTTTTCATTATATAAAAAAGTCATTAGGATAAATTGTTTGAGTTTTTGAGTACTATGAATAATCGTAAATAGAATTTTAAAAGTTGAAAAAATGTGGTTTTAAAAATATTGAAAATGCGGTCACTTTTTTAATTTGGATCCAAAATAGCTGGTTTATGAACTTGATCTTTCTTTTTAGGCCTTAGAAAAGTGTGCCAAAGCAGAATCCAATTTGATCAATTTTTTGAAAGCTATCGTGCCTACAGAATACAGTCTACCCACAAAGTGAAATTTTACATAAAACCAATAATTTTTCATTAGAATGAGAATGTGAAAAGATAAATTTTTATTTAAACCTTATTTTCCATGAAAATAAACGCATTTTTCATAATATGGTCAAATTTTAAACCAATTCATTTTCAACGACAATCAAGAATCATCAACCAGAAAACTGAATTTTGAATAAAGTAGGTAAACTTTCACCTAAGTAGTTGTATGAATGTATGTATATTTAATCTCTCCCTTTTATGGGTTTGTGGGCCTCCACTCCCTGCACATAAAATTTACATTTGATCCTTAATCTAAGTTATCTGCTGCCTATCTTCTAATATTTCGCCTTACTTAAAAATTAATTATATGATAATGACAGAAAATAATACTCATAATTCTAGTAACCAGCGATCTTCCAGGGCTTCCGATTCCTCTTACCATCAAAAACAAACATTTTCCACGATTTTGAATTTAACTTTTGCTTTTTAATTTCCTTTTTCAGAATCAACAGATTGGCTCTGCATTATTTCCTTGCTTTCCCCTGCTTCTTTCAATTTCTTCATCCACACTACTTCCTGTCCATTCCCATCCAAAATCCATCTTACACACTCATCCACACTCAACTGCTCCTCTTCCTCTTCTGTTCTGGTTCCTCCCACCCTTTGACCATCATATACCATCTATTGTACCTAGAATCTATAATCTTTGTCCATCTTTCTTCTCCTTGTTTAACTAATAGCTCTAACTATATGTCCTGCCTTTCCATAACCCCTTCTCTTATCTTACAAACTTTTCTCATTTTTCTCCTTTCTACCTCCCATTTTGAATTTCCCAAATTTCTTCTCTCCTAATTGTTCCGAATTTCACCTAAACATGCTTGAGTTATTCTGCTTCCCTCTCCCCTTTAAGCTTCTCTTCAAATCTCCCCGCTCTCCTAATTTTCGTAGTAACCATTTTTACCCTTCCTAACTCTTCTCTTAACATGTATCCTGGACAACCACAGCTAACCCCCATTACCCACCTCAGAAATCGCTCATGTATGCTCTCTACTTTCCTATGTTCTTTCCATCTCCATATCTCCACTCCAGAATACAACACCGCCCAAACCAAAGAATCAAAAAACCAGACCCTCATTCTCCAATCGTCCTTGAACCTTCTCTTTCCTATGCCCTATACTTGGCCCATTATTTTACTCGCACATTCAATTCTTTTCCTCACCTGCAACTCGTTTTCTTCTCGTGCCTCAAACCAAAAACCTAAGTAACAGAACTCCTCTACCCTTTTCACTGTTTGTCCATTCATCTTCAAAACGTAATCTATTACGCTGTTTCTACGTCTGAAACACATCACCTTGGTCTTCTCTACGTCCACCGTCAGATCCTTTGCTCCTACATACTCTTCAAAAATTTTCATCATTAGGTTCATCTCCTTCTCGTCGTCTGTTGACAGAAATACGTCGTTCGCATAAGCTGGGCAGTATATTTTGCTCTTACCCAATATCTTCCCTCCTTTTCCCTTATTCTTTAGCTTTTCCTCTAGGTCTGCCAACAGCATATTAAACAATAGCGGACTCAAAGGGCACCCTTGTCTTAGACCTCTTACTATTCAGAATACCTCCCCTTTTTCCTTTCCTATCTTCAACCTAATCCTGTTTTTCTTACAAATTTCCTTTATCCTCTCCATCAGTCTTTCCTCTATTCCTCTCTCTTCCATTGCCTGCCATAACACTTTTCTGTTTACTAAATCAAAAGCTGCTTTAAAGTCCACGAATAACGCGATTTATTTCCCTCTCTTTCTCGCTAGATTTCTGTTAACCAGGTAGTTCAGTACGTAAATGTGTCTATGGTTCCCATCCCTTTTCTAAACCCCTCGGGTTGTGTGGAATACTTTCTCTTTCTTCTGTATGACTCTCTAACCTTTTCTTAAAATTTCTGCATATATTTTGTAGCCTACTGGCATCTACATATCCTTTTTTGTTCTCCCCTGACGGACCCTTAAATTCCAACTCACCTAATTCTATTTCTTTATTCAAGCCCTTCTTTCCTCCTCTTTCCTTATATATCACATCCCAAATCCTACCTTCTTTGATCACTTTTTCTACTTCTTCTTTGTACTTTTCATTTCCCCTCTGCAAGGAATTACGAAAGCGGGGGACTAGGAGAATTAGAGAAAAAAAGCATGGGAGATGAAGATTTGTATGACTTAATGAACACCATAATAGACTACGAAACAGTTTTGTGTAGAAGCCAAGCACTTACTTAGACTAATATTTTTCAATGATATGAAAAATTAAAATCCTGGAGCAGGTCTGTTGACATTCTACTTCTGTTGAACATTTTACTGCTGTCGGACATTCTATTTCTGACGGACATTCTAGTTCTGTGGAGCATTTTCTTGTCATAGCTCATAGTGGCAGTCCTATTCACATCGGATCTTATTCTTCTCTCCTATTATCTTTGCGTACCAGTTCAGATGTGGGATTAGCGTACACGAACTTCAATCTTCCTCGCGGTTTATACACGCAAATACCAGGTCACAATAATTTTACCCCAGTAAGCAGCAAACATAAAACATCGTGTACTTATTTCATTATCTGATTTGTACACCCTTGGACTATTAGAAGTTGTTCGACATAGACTTGGGGGATTATATGCTATATATCATGGAATTTACCGTCGAGTGAAAACACCCCCGGGTCGCAGTGTACCTGCGAGAGCTGAGCCAATACATCAGCAAGAAGTAGATGAACTTTAGGACTTTCGACAATTTGAATTATCTACAAAATGACGCAATACACCAACTCTAACTGTTGAAGCAATCAAGCGACGTCAATAATTTTCATCCTCTGAGATGAACATTTGAACGAACTGTCTGTCGTTATGAAATTTTCTGTATTAATAACCCTTTCTTCAAATCATCCAAGACTAACGTTATAAGGACAATTTCATTTTACTAGTCAGTGCATAATTAAAACCATTGTTTACGAACATAGTATATGTATAAGTCTTGCAAATTGTATTCTTTGACTGTTGTTAATAACAGCTCCTTACAAAAGACGCAAGAACCGAAACCAAAAGGAATCAAATAAAAGACTATCCCCAATAGTCCACTCACTTTGCTTGAAAAAAATGTAAAAGACTTTAACTTCAATTTACAAAAATTTGATTAGTGACTTGTGAATTTTATTTCAAAGCTGAACATCATACGTTGGACTTGGGTGACAATTCAAAAAATATGTGAATTTGAGTTTATGTATACTACATGTAGAAAAATCAACGAAACAAATAGATTAGA
>NC_046665.1:57754504-57758736 GCF_010883055.1 Belonocnema kinseyi
GGGAGCTCTTCTTAATATTTTGACACCAAAATCATGTCGATACACCTTACCGACTGCGAGTAAAGCCACCCACGCTTTAACTTGACAGACTGTAGAAATAAAAGCAGATGAATTTTAGTTTTCTAATATACCTATAACATATTTTCCCGAAATCAATGAAAAACTAATGAGCAGAATTCCTGAAAGTGAAATCAAGAATCCAACGACCAATTTTTGACAATCAGCATAAAATTTTTCCATTGAAATCTGCAAAAAAAATTGTTTTTCTTTCTTCCCTAGAAAAACAAAGAAAAAAAACCCATCTCTTTAGACGAAAACAAAAAAAAAGAAAGAAAAATGAGAAAACAACCAACCAAATGCCCTTCCTTCTCCCTATTTTTTTCTTCTTTCTTTGTTTTTTTAGGGAAGAAAGGAAAACTTTTTTTCAGATTTCAATGGGAAAATTTTATGCTGATAGTCCAAATTTGGTCGTTAGATTCTTGATTTCACTTTCGGGAATTCTGCTGATTAACTTGATTATTGGACGTTAATTAGAATTTTGAATCTGATTTTAATCTCATTTAAATTTCTTCAATTTTCATTGAAAAATAGAAGTAAAAGTAGGCGCTACATGGGTTTTGTCAGCTTATTATGATGTTAATTAAGTTGCTTAAATCTCCCCCTCCCACACTTTTCCTCCCTTGACCGTACTTCTCCCCACATTTTCTACGTATCGCGCCGCTTCTTTCGCTTTCATTACATCTCGTACTTCCTTATCGCTTAATTTGATTCAATTCTTCTTCCGCCATTACCCCTACTTTACCTCCCTTTTTCTTGCTTCATCTTCTTCTACTTTCTCTCTTCACCTACTTTTCTTTAATCATTTTCAGCCACTTTTCTCTTCCTTAATTTTTCGTAATCCCCCTCACTTCCTCCTTATTTCTCTTCTTCATCCCTGACTTCCACTGACGGAAAAAGTTATGACAGACGGTCACTTACTTTTCCTCTGCTCACTTTCTCTACATACCCTGCCGTTGCCTACCTCTTCCAGCTTTATTTATTTTCTTAACACTTCGACTACTTCCCTTTAATTTTCCTTTCTTTTTATCCTGATTTCCATCTTCTTACTTTGTCCCCTTACGCTAAAAGGACCCCTATTTCTCGCCTCACTGCTTCTAAATCGTCTGCTTTTCCTTCCCCTACCTAATTTCTCCTTACTCCACTTACTTTCCTCATTTCTTCCTCTAGCTCACCCTACTTCCCCTTCTGACACTTTCACACGTGAGGAAAATGTACAACGAATGGGGCTCTAATTCTATAATCTTCAACAACTTTACCTCCCTATCGCTATTCCCATACCCTTACTTTACCCCACTATTTCTACTCCTTATTTACTCCGACTAAGCAAAAAGATAAAGCGGACACACAGATAGATACCTAACCGAAACTATAAGAGGAAAACCCAATTAAATTAGAAAAGCAAAGTGTGCATGTTATCGTCAGTCTATTTATTCTTCTTCTAACACATAGCAAAAACAAAGGACAGACTGAAGCTTATGTTGCCATGTCTCTTTTTTGAGTTCATTGTGTATTGCTTCTAAGAATCTCTGTCCAGTGCTACGAAATCCATAAGTACATAGTAAGTACAAAGTATTAGTTACATGAATAAAGATAAAGGTTAAGGTAAACTTCCAGATTATTGTTCTATATTCTTAAAGGTGTTATATATTTACCAATAAAATTTAGAATATTGACTAGGACGATGACCAGTATATTTAGGATCTTCATTTTTTTCAATGACAAGTAAAACTAGTAATTAGACAATTATATTCACAACATAAATATACTGCTTGAAAATGGTGGAGGTTTGTCCCTCTCCAAGCATTTATCGTAAAGGCCTTATTTTACGAGCAAAATCAGCATGAAATGCTCCGTTCATGTGTTTTATCATTTTATCTTGAAAAATCAGATAATTTATGTTTAAAGTAAACAAAGATTAAACTCTAAGAAACTGCGAAGCTATTTTTTGTATTTTTCAGAAATAATGTAAGGTAAAAGTAACACTGACTGGCCACTGATCATTGCTTTGCCACTGATCATTGTCTTGCCACTGATAGGAGTTTTTATTGGACTGAGCTCGGTAAATAACACATCAAAAATATTTCTGCGAAATAATATTATTTAATTATTCAATTTTTTATATAAGAAAATGTATAATTTAAAATACTGTTCAAAACATTTTTCAAATTGTTTGAATTGATGTAATCAAGTTGTGAATGACCATTAATAGATTTCTTATCAGATTGCCTAACGAACGTGCAGTGCTGGTTAAGACTATAATTATAATAATACTATGTTTTATTAAAAAAGGAATTAGTACATAATCTTAAGAATATTTGTAATGGGTACAAAATATAAAATTGCGTGTTTAAAATAAGTTTTAAATAAATATTTTAGTGGCCGTAAATCGGCCCGAGTAAAATTGCTTTGACTTGAGTTCGACTTGAATTGTCCTCAATTAAGACATGCTAAAGTCGAAAAGTTCGACTTGAGCATGCCTCAGTTTTTATACGAGGACAGACTTTAATTTATGTCTTGGAGACAAGTTGCTATGTCTGAAAGACATAATTTTATCTCTTTATTCAAATCTTCATGACTCCAATACGAGCATTTTGTTCGGCTGTTAACTGACTGATAGGCCAGTTATTAATCGAGTATTCTTCTTACGTGATATATATATATATGTCACCTCTCTTTCTTTGTTGCCGTCTTCTTCTAGCTGTGGTAGAGTAGACGTTCCGCTTACATAACCCCTTTTACGGAGTAGTTCAGCATGTTTTCGCAGACGTTGCTGCGAAAAGTGTGATAGCTCCGGGTGTTTCTCGCACCACAGAGCATGCAGCCGTGCCATGTAACCCCAGTCACGGGCCACACTCGCATCGTAGCACTCTAGCAAGTCGTAATTCAGTTGCTCCGTCCACCCAAAGGTAGCGAGATCCCGCTGATCTATCGCATTGAATCCATTTTCATTGGCTCTCCCAGCTCTAGATTGGTCGGCATTGTTGGCCGACCCATTATCGGGAGCCCTGCGCGTTCTGTTGTTTTGAACCGCACTTACTGCAACTATGTTTGGTGTTGTCATTGTTTTTCCCACGAGAAGCTAGGGAAAGGGGTTCGTCCATCCTTGTAGAGCCCCGCATGCAAGGATAAGGCTGCGTACTCTGAGAGGTCGCCCGGTATCCCAGAGTCACCGTTCTAGACATGTCACCCAGGTGCCATTCAGCTTTCGGCACGGTTTTCACATCTCCGCTTGAGGGTTAATTCCTTCGGGACCACCCCTGGACAATTTTTCGCGACTGCCTATTTATTTTTGTAACCATATTCAGCAGAAACCCCATCAAAGTAATCCCCCTCAGATATAATACACTTGTGCCAACGCCTTTTCCATTTATCGAAGTACTTCTGATAATCATTTTGTGGTATAGCCTTGAGATCTTTCAGCGATGCAGTTTTTATCTCCTCAATCTTTGAAAATCGATGTCCTTTCATGGGTCTCTTCAGTTTTGGGAAAAGGAAAAAGTCACTGGGGGCCAGTTATAACCCTTTTGAGAAAATCAGGATCATTATTGAATTCATTCAACATCTCCTGAGCGATGGTCATGTGATGGATCTTTTGATAAAAATTAAGCAGTTTTGAAACAAATTTCGCTGACACACATCTCATGCCGAAAACGTCCGAAAAGATAGCATGGCATGAGCCAACCGATATGCCAACATTTTCAGCAACTTTTCTGATGGTAATTCTAAGATTTTTCAACACCATTTCTTCCATTGCTTGAACGTTTTCATCTGTTGTTGACATGCTTGGACGTCCAAGGCGAGGTTCGTCTTCGACATACTCTCGGCCTTCTTGGAACAGCTTGTACCACTTATACACATTTTTCTTACTCAGAGTAGACTCACCGTATGCAACTGTCAACATTTCAAGAGTTTTAGGGCACTGGATTCCATTTTTCACACAAAATTTAATGCAAACTCTTTGCTCCAGTTTTTTCGAAAGAAGAAAATCGCTGAGCACACCAAACCCTTCTAACCTTTTACGCCTCTTCCAGAAAAAAAAGACGAGGTATATAGTCAAAACTATGAACATCTGATCGTGACGAGTGTACCAACACAAGAAAACAAAAAATTTAAAACTTGAATGTACGTAGCCCGCGAAAATTGAAGTCACTTTACTTTTTGAACACACCTCG
>NC_046665.1:57758836-57770788 GCF_010883055.1 Belonocnema kinseyi
GAGGGAGCTCTTCTTAATATTTTGACACCAAAATCATGTCGATACACCTTACCGACTGCGAGTAAAGCCACCCACGCTTTAACTTGACAGACTGTACTTGCAGAATTAAGTTCACACTTTGACAATAATCCTAATTATTCTGGCGCTCCTCTGTTGGCCAGGGATTTTTTTTCTGCCGGGCATGTCATATCTGTCGCATATTCCCATTTGCACACCTTTAAAATATCAGAAGTTATTCGACATAGTCATCGGAGATTATATGCTATATATCGAGGAAATTACCATCGAGTTACAATACCCCAGGTGACAATGTACCTGCAAGGGCTGAGCTAATGCGTTTTCAAGAATAATGCTACCTTAATAACTTTTGACAATTTCAATTAGCTAAAAAAATATGCAAGAAGCACGCTCCAGTTGTTTCTAAAAAATGTTGAATTTTAGGGTGAAGAAATATTCAAATTTCCCTTATTGGGCTATAGATCTCTATGTGTTCTGGAAATTTATTGTTTTTATTCTCCAAATGTTTCTTCCGATCAAACTAAGTTCTTCTCTAACTACTGGAAGATTTATAACATCCTAAGACCTCTGTTGGTTTTACATGAATTTTTAAGGAATAATTCATTTTTTCACTAAAAATATCATATTTCAACTAAATAGTATTCGGTTATCCAGAAAAAGTTTAATTTCCTTGTGAATAGGTTAAAAGAAGCAAATTACTTGAAATTAAAAACATTGGCATTACCATCTAATCCGAAAAGAAATTGTTGGAACTTCTTTTCCAAAATAGTGTCTAAATCCGGTCTAGGCATGCTCATCAAAAGAAATCGTATTTTGCATTAATTTGAATCGTTTTCTATATAATTTCCAAGAAATACAAGAAATAGCGTAGCAAATTAACAAAAATTCATCTAACTTAACGCCAAACATTAATTATTTGAGTTCCCAAGGTAAAATAATAATACACGTGTATAAACTTTATATCTGATGTTGATTTTTCTGGCATGTGTATAACATCTAAGCACCTTAGATAAGGCCTTGTAACATCAGAATTTTCATCATTCACACTACGAAACAATTTTCCAGTCACCAGTTTCACCTCTATTTAGAAACAATACAGATCCTTTATATTTTGGTCATCACTGTGGTCGTTATTCTCAATTTCATTGGTAAATATTAAATAATATAATATTTTTCTTAAAATTTATATATTACTTTTTTAGTGTTTCGTAGCCCCTGGCAGAAATTCTCGGGCAGAATTCACAATTAACTCAGCAACAGAGATGTGAAATTATTGGCAAAAATATAATTCAAGTTTTTTGACTGCAAAGTAGAGTTTGTCATCACATTGAGCTGCGCAGTGCACTTCTACTTTACTTGTGTATGCACAGTAGACTTATAAAGCACATTATAGTGAGCAGTACAAGGCCGTAATACTCGGGATGCAAACTGAATTTTTTCAGTATATGTAGCCCGAGACATTATGGCTGAGCAGTGGGGTTCTTCATCACAAAAGATAGTTTAGTGCAATATTATGACACTTACCGATGCACCGTAGACTTATAAGGCACATATGAGTGTTCAGTATAAGGTCGTGGTACTCGGGCTGCGCAGTGAAGTTCTTCAGCAAATGCAGATGCGCTGTGCAGTTCTATGAAACTAAAAGATTCCGAGTAGTCTTCTTTGACACGTACGGATTGGCACTAAAGTTATATCGTATAAAGGGCTGTGCATTAGCATTTTATTATATATAGTACTGCATAATGGATCTAAATTTGTTAAAGAAATTTACCATGCAGCCTGAATAACATAAGTCTACTGTGCAGATATTAGTGTCGTAGTACTGTACTATGCAGCTGAATGTGCTGAAAAACTCTACTATGCAGATTCTGTACCACAAACCTGTACTGCACACTATCTCACACTATTTGTGTTAACGCTTGACTGCATAACCCTGCGTACTAGCGAAATTTATTGCGCATCCGTTTGTATAATATGAGACTACTGCGCATCTCTACGTGTTGTAAAACTGTACTGTACATCCTTATTCCTGTCAAGCCTGTATTACACAGCCTTCATTGTAGTACAAGTATACTGCACAGACTCGCGAATCACAGAAGTATTCTCTGATCCACACCCCACCCCTTCACTTCACTCCAGTCTACACCATTCTACTCTGCCCTACTGTCTATTCTAGTCCACTTTCGTTTGTTCCATATATTTGAAATACTTTGTGCCTAGCTCTTCTCAGGAACGAGATACGTCGAAGTAATAGGTTTGTCTGGTCTTCATTTCTGCTATTTGTTGGAGAAATAACAGCCTTACGCTAATCTTTGACCTTCCAATTGCCTATTTCATGGTGTTTTTTTCCATTATAGTTCTTTTTAGGTTCCCGTCTGACGAACCTTTTCCCTGGAAGTAAAAGTGAGGGAAAGTGGAACGAAGTAAGGTAGCGACGGTGAAGAAGTAAGGAAAAGAAGAGGATGGAGAAGTAGGAGAAGTGAGGAAACGAGTAAGTGTAGGTTTGTCGTTCCTTTTTCGGAGAGTGGAATTGATGCGAGGTGGAGTAGAAAAAGTACGGCGAAGCAGGGGGAGTGAGAAGAGGGCAAGAGGTCATTGTTTAGGGAAGTGAGCGGGGGGAACTGGAAAGGGTGCGGGGAAGTACGGGAAGTTTGGAGAGGGAAAATAGAGGAGGGACAAGTAAGGGTTCCGTCAATTGCAATTTTTCCCTTGGAGAGGAAGTCAATTTAATTGTAGGGTTGAAAACTAGTCAAGCGACGGTAGAGAAGTAAGGGGAAAGTGACTGAAGAAGAAGTTGGGGAAGGGGCAATAGGTCAGTGAGGTGAAGTGAAGAGAATAGAAGAAGGGGAGCAGGAGATAAGAGAGAGAGTGAAACGAGAGAAAAGAGAAATAGAGGAAGTGAGTGGAGTAGAGTTATCTGAGGAAAGATGAAGTAGCGTAAGTGAGGCGGAGTAAGGGGTGTAGGAGAAGCAGGGGAGGAAAAGCATAAGAGAGGGAGAATTATCGATCTAAATAATATCCAACTAAGCTACAAGAGCCTGATATCTTTCAAGAATTTAGCAAATCTATATTAAAGGTATATTATAAAATTAAATTTGATCAATTTCTATTTATATTTGCAGAATTCAGTTCACAGTTTGACGAGAATCCTAACTATCCTGGAGCACCTCTGTTGGTTTGGGATTCTTCTTCTGCTGCACATGCTACTTCGATCGAACCTTCTACTTTTGCCGGAAATTCCACTTCTACCGGACATTCTCGTTCTGTCGGATGTTCTACTTCTGTCGAACATTATCCTTCTGTCAAACATTTTAGTTCTATCGGATATTCTAGTTCTTCCGAACATTTAGCTTTCGTTGGACATTCTACTACTCTCGGACATTCTACTCCACTCAGACATCCTTCTATTGCAAATTCCTCTTTTGGCAGTATTCCTTCTGTCAGACATTCTTCTTTTGGATATCCTGCCTCTGTCGTTCATCATTCTGTCGGATATACATCTTCTGTCGGACATCTTTCTTCTGGCGTAGATATTGATGTCTTACCCCGTAGTGACACTGCTGTGCATATAGGACCTTATCCTCTTGACTTACTATCTTGGCGTAAAAAGCCATTTTCGGAGATAGCGTACAAGGACACTACACTTCCTAAGGGCTTATACGTATTTATAGATAACCATTATATCCCAGTACCAGCAGGCAGAAAGTATCGGATATTATTTTCAAACACCGATTATCACATCCTTGGAATACTCGGAGGTCGTCAAAGACAGATGTATCTAGGATTATATGCTATATATCTTGGAAATTACCATCGCGTTACAATAGCCCCAAGTCAAAATACATTCAATTCTTATAAAGCTCAGCTAATGCACAAACAAGAAGAAGACGCACTTTATGACACTCGACCATTTAACTTTCCTTATATGAAAGGTAGTAGAGAGATTTCAGTTCAAACATTCAGACAAGGTCAATAATTTCCATCCTCAGAGATCAATGGTTAAAAGAATTGTCAACTCTATGGAATTTTCCGTAAGAATAACCCAGTTTCTAGCCAGTGTAGAACTAAAGTATGGAAAGTGTTGTATATAATATTTAATCCCATATTCGTAACCATTTTGTATGTAAATAGTATACGTCTAAATCTGGCAAATTGTTTTTATAAATTCTTGTAAAAGATATTGGACGACACAAAACTAAAAATGAAAATAAAACTGTTACCAATAGACGACTCTGCATTTATTTCCACCTCTCATTTATATTTGCACGCGCACGCATATTTATTATGGACTGTATCAAGATCGAGGCGGAAGAAACTCCTGAATATGCGATTCGGCTTATATTAGATTACCCTGGATTACTTCTATATACACAATTACTCCGAATGACATAAATTTATAGCTTTATGCTCCGCCTGAACTTACGCACTTCTTAAAACAAAAATTAATACTTTTGATCAAAATTGTTGAATTTTCGAACAATAAGATGAAATTTTAACCAAAAAATCTAATTTTCAAACAAAACAAATACTGAAACAAATAAATTCATATTTAAAAATTAATTTTAGAAAAAACGTTTACAAGCTTTATAAATTTTTAATTAATGAGAATAATTATTAACTAAAATCATGTCTTCTACTAGCATAATTTTTGTTAAATCGTAGCCAAATATTTTGTTCTTTAAGAAAAGATTTTCGTCAAAAAAGTGAAACTTTTTTCTACCCACATATGAAAAAATAACAACAAGACCTTTATTTTCAACTATCTTTGAAGAAAAACCGAAATTTCCTAATTTTTACTATTTTTCAACCCGCGATAGTGAAGAAACATCACTATAATATAACAAATTTTATTTTTTAATGTACAGCTCAGGACGCGTTTCACCGCTTCGGCACCAGTATGCGCGATCGTCATGGATCATGCGCAGTTGTCATCGTAACAATACGATGAGGACTGCGCATGTTCCATAACCACCGCGCACACTGGTGCGCAGGCTAATTTAGCGATGGAACGCACCCTTAGCTTATGTACTGGACACAAGAAGCGGAACTTTCGAACATTCGAGGTTTTACATTTCCTAAGCAGAAACCCTGTAGAGAGGCTTCAGTTTCAGGGTTTTTACGAGAACCAGGTATCAATCATTGACATCCTAATAATAATTTCCATCATCAGTGATAAATAGTTGCACCAGGTGTCTACCGTTATGAAATTTTTCGACATATTCAGTGCCATATTTGAAACAATTCCTCATGCCATTCCACTCATTTGAATTTGCGTGTGTACGCCCATTTAAGATGGCCGATATTAAGATCGAGATGGAAACAACTCCTAAAGATGCATGTCTGTCAACTTGTCACACCAACAATTAAATATCCACATTTGTTCAATGTAATCGATTGTTCATGGTTTGATCATGTTTGGAAACCAAATTTTGTCGTTTGGACGGCAAAACTCAACAATATTTAAGGTTTTCAATATTGGAGCGCTAACTTCACAGTGCGAAATAAACTTTCATGTTCTTCGAAAATTCTTTCATCAAAAATTTGGATGTCGTTTGGACGTGTTTGGAAGCTGACTTTTGACATTTGGAGGACGAAATTGTGAAAGTTATCTACGAGGGGCTAATCACTCTTACATCCGTGTGAACGTTAAAATTTAACGCCCACCTTACTGACGTTATTGACATTAAAAAGAACGTACGCCTTATTCGCTTTAACTGAAACCGCCATACTAAAAATCGCGTAAACTCATAGTGTGAATACAGTGATAGCACTATGCAGCGATCTGACTTCTAGCAGATGCTCCTTATGAGCGCTATTTACACTAACTGCAGTAATCGCGTTTGATTTCCTATTAGTATTTTCGTCGAAATTTTCGTGTTTTTTTCCTTTCATTAATAATATATCTGTAAACAAACTTGTAAATTTATGGCTTTTGTTTTGCGGAACGATGGCGAATAATTTTGACTTCTAGATCGATGAAATAATTATAATCATAATTTCAAATCAATATTTTCGACGGTCCATTAATCTAGCACTTCCAGAACTGAATTTCGAAATTCTTCATAGCTCAGAATTTCGGTCTTTTTTTGAGCCGTGTCCTTATGTACAATATGATGTGTCAGAAATCCTCACAAGAAAATTGGTAAAAAATCAAAATTTTAAAGGACATGTATGATTTCAACCCTTTTTTATTCCTACAAAGCGAGGCTAAGGTTCTACTTTTCAGGAGTCAAGTGAATTCAAACACAAATGATAAAACATTATACATCTGTGAGCAGGCATTTTGAATTAAATGAGAAATATTTTCAAAAATTTCGAAATTTCCAAGATCATGCAAATTTCTGAAATTATAAAAATTATCAACATTCCGGAATTTGATCAAATTCTGTAAATTTCTAATATTTCTGAATTTAATGAAATGTTCAAAATTTCTGAAATCATTTAAATTTCTAAAATTATTATAATCTCTAAAATGTTCAACAATTTTTAAATTATCAAAATGTTAAGAGTACCTAAAATGTTCAAAATTATCAGAAAATTAATTTCTAAAATTATTCAAATGTTTAAAACTAACAAAATCTTTTAAATGTGCAAAATTTTTTTAATTATCAAAATTTCTAGAATGTTTCATATTTATACAGTTGTTCGAATTTTTTATTCTGACAATAACGAACAATGTATCATAATGAAATATTTTGAAGCACTACTCATTTTCAATTTTTAAACATTTTTGTATTCGAACCACCGTAATATACAGTAAATATATGTATACTCCTGGGTGGATATTTAAGTCGGGGGCTGGCTATTCTACGGCCGGAGAGCCCGGCTTCACGCCGAGAGCTGGCCTGGGAGCCAGCTAAACTGAAACTCTGTAGAGAGTTTCTTTGATTCCTGTAAATGGTATTCTGAAAAATAAAACTAAAAAGAAAAAAATAAACTATTTCCCTCACGTAATGCAAAAATAAGCCAAGTGATACCCCGAGTGGTATCGAACCTACACAAATCTATACGTAAATCTAACACGTAGCAGTCGGGAGTGCTAACCACTGCGCTAAACCGACAACATGAAACTCGTTGAAAAAGCCATCCTGATAAGCTACAGTTCAGAAAAGTTAAAGTAGCAAATTTTAAGTTCTCTTTTTCTAATTATTTATTATTATGCGGCGTTATATAAATATAAAATACACCAACTTGTAACAGGAATATCAATCAAATACTTTTTAAAGAAATAATTTAAATCGATTACAATTTTTCTTCGCGTGAATTTTTTTTTTCGTTTTAGACTATTTTAAAACTTTTTGCAATGACAGGAAATGTAATTTTTTATGAACATTTAAAATTTTCGACGCGGAACTCAGAAATTTAATCGTGAATGTTCAAAAAGATATTCACCCAATATATTTCCACGCGTGGAAAATCCATGCTGGTATACGCATCCATTTGTTAATTAAATCAGAAAAAGTAATTAAGTTATAAAGAAAGTTTAACAATTTTATTATTGGCAATCATGTACTTAATCTTTCAATTTTAAAAATGAAAGTAAAAGCTTTATAGAGGTGATGTATGAGACAAAACTCACCCCTTAAGATAATACACGATAACGCGATTTTTGAGTATCTTTTTTTTGTTATAAAATTCAAATAAAAATTTTAGGCGTAACTTATCAACATTTGTACTATATAAGTATTAAAAATAGTATATACGGAGATTAATTAATAATTATATAAAAAAATTTGAATTATGATAAACATATTAAATAATAAATTTAATTTAATTGAAATTCTTATAACATTCTTTTACTATTACCTACTTTAATTAATATTAATATTTTATTATTGATTCATAATGTCTCTCGTACTGGCTGACATGATTTCCGTTTATTACAAAACCATCTACATACATGTTTCATATTATCTTATCCTTGAAATTCACGAATATTTAGAACTATTTACATTCATTCTTATATCTAGGTTCTTACTTTTATATTGAAGATAACGCAATTGCGAAAGAGTGAGCGAGCAATAAAAAGTTATTAAATGGTTTTCGCTTAAAATTTCGGTTTTAATGTTATGAAATTCAGGTGAGACACTTAAAAATTAATAAATTAATAAGCATTAGTGTGCATCACACGATAGTTATGTATTACTTCTGTAAAACATTTACGATTATTTTTTAAATTAGGGAATTTATTTCATATTTAACGCTCTAGTGTAATTTAATGCACGGACATAATCATTTGATAGAGATGGAAGGTACTATATTTTTTAACTTTCTCAGAATGTACATTAGTTTAATTTTGTTGCAGAACAAATAGATTGAAAAAATAAAAAATAGATTTAAATTGTATTTCTGTCGATTGTATTTTATTATTTTATTGTATTTTACTATTTTAGAAAAGAAAGCTTATAAAAAAGTGCCAAGAGTTTTATTATTGCAATTTTTCAAGAAAAATAATTTTTCCAGAACTTGAGATGCTTTTGTAAAAAATTGATTTTCTTAGGCAAAAAAAATCTCTTATCTATTCAAGGCGCTTACACACGATGAAATCTCATGAAATGTTTTCGCCATAATAAAGAGTTTTAGAATAGAAAATATTAGAATATGAAAGAATAGTATAAAAATTTTAATTGAACAATTATTTCAAGACAATTAAGACACTTATATCGACTGCATTTATTTTCCCAATGTAATGTTTCCTATTCAAAATTAATTTTTCCAAAAAACAAATCGAGGGAAAATTTTATATTTTCTTTGGTCAACACACAAAGCTACTTGGTCTTATTATTCTTTAAGTCTACTTATTCCTATTGTTTTCATATTTACCCTTTTTAAAATAATTTTTTTTCAATTATAATTTAACCATATTTGAATGGATGCATATTTCTTCTGGAATTGTAAACGTGACCTAGCCTGTTTCCATTTTTAAAATATTTCGTTCTAATTATTTGATCAAGATTATGGAGAAAAATAAAATTTCTTAAAATTACAATTGATCAATGGCCTATAAATTAATAATGCATATTCAGGTTATACATGGGGTTATTTTCAGCTGAATTTTGTTTTTGATTTTTAATTTTTTACGGTTTTACACTTGTCTAGTCTTCCATGGAAAATTGCAGTTATTTAAAAGAGCATTTATTTACGAAATAATATATTGTTTAGAAGTTTCTGAATGAATAATAATACCACTGCAACAAGAGAGTTTCTGAAGAATGAACAATGATAATAATAATAGGTATAGATTTTATAAAAGTTTCTGAGAAAATTATGACACAAGTTAGCCTGGATGATATTTCATAAAAAAATGAAGAAGCCAGACAATATTTTCTTAAAAGTAACTATTTTAAACATCAAGTCACGGATAGAAGTTTTTATTAGATGGAAAGATTTATTTTCACATTCAAGAGAGATAACCTTAACACAGAAAATGTACGAGTTACAAATCCTTTAGAGTAACAAATTTCATGGTAAAAAAATGCAAATATATCACTTTTCTTAAAAAATAAAAAGTGAAAATATCATTTGTTTGTAGCGCTACTAATTGCAAACAGCTATCCTATAAAAAGGGCAATAAATAATAATAATAATAATAATTTTATAATTTTTCTGTTCATAAATAATGAAATTATTGAAAGAAATTCTTTAAACAAAAACTGACGTTTTTTCTTGCCTAGTTTCAAAAATAATAGCAATAAATTATTTATAACATTTATATTTTGATGGAAATCTTAATTAAATGAAAAAGCGTATCTACCATTTTCAAAACGGACCAACTAATGATTACTGAATAGCCCCAGTAAAGAAACTTGATTATTTATTCTATTATAATGTTGGTTGAAGAATAGTTAAAAATAATCATTTTCAGTTCAAAATTCAACTACTTGGCTTTCAAATTTTTGTTGTGGAAAATTCATACTACTTGTTTGAAAATGAAATTGCTTTTTAGCGCATTTATTCTTTTGGTTTAAAAATTCATCTGTTTTGGTTAAAATTTGATTTCTTTTGCTTCAAATGCAACTATTTGGTTAAAATTATCTTTTTATATGAATTTTACTATTTTGTAGAAAATTCAACGATTCTTTTATTTCTTATTTTGAAGCAGCATGATTTGTAAATAGGTTATTTTGGTTATTTGGTTCGTCCTTGCTCAAATCTTTCCTGTTCGATTTCTAACAAAAAATAGAATAATTAAACATTTAGTTGAAAGCATCAATTTTCATCAAGAAGTATGTATTTAAAAAAAAAGCTTACATTTTTAACCCAACTGCTGAATTTTCAACGAAAATGATGAATCTTCAGCTGCAATAGTTGTAGTTCAAACAAAAAATATCAATTCCTTACCAATTTTTAATTCAAGGAAATTAATTTTGAACGAAACATATAAATATTCAATTAAAACTATGGAGTATTCAATTGAAATACAGTGCAACCCTTTAATAGCCCTTCCTTCTATAAGCCTTTCGATATTTGACACCGCGCCACAGGTGTATACATTTTTTCAAAATACAGTTCCAAATTATTTTTTTTTTTTGATCAAGCTATTAGCTGTCAATTAGTTATTAT
Organism: Belonocnema kinseyi; assembly: GCF_010883055.1. Lineage (NCBI taxonomy): Eukaryota > Metazoa > Arthropoda > Insecta > Hymenoptera > Cynipidae > Belonocnema > Belonocnema kinseyi. The sequence continues at coordinate 57,769,418 of NC_046665.1, forward strand.
CATTTGATATTGCAACTACTCGATTTAGTAACTTTTTAATTATGTTTATTGGCTCACCTTTCGCTAATTGCATATATATTCATTGAAGGCAAATATTGTTTACTAAACTTGCTGAATGATTGCAATTTTCTATTGAAAATAAGGAAAATATACAACTGAAAAAAAGTTTAAAAAAGGAAAAAGCGAACTATGTCTGATCAAGAAAATAAAGTTTTCTAAAATATTTTAGTAATCTCTAGTACAAAATAAAACTGTTTACTTTCAAGGAATTTTCTTGTGGGGCGAAACATTATTGATTCATAGCTTTATGAACAAAATATTCGTGATAATTATTTGCTCACTTGCAAGTTAAAATTTGTCAAGTTATAAAATCTTGCTAATTCTTAGGTTCTCTATATAAAGCCGTTATCAGTAAAACAAAATTTTCGATGCCAATGAATAAAAACTACTTTTGCCAATCATTTTGTTTTAACCCGTTAATTAAGAATAATATTTTAAGAAATCAGCCTGGATTGCCGCCAAAAATATTTGAAAATTAATTTTTCTCTCATGTGTTTAATGCTATACCATTTGATCCTGAATATAATCAATTTTGCTAGTTGACCTCTCAGGCAAAAAAAAAAGAAACAGTTTGGTGTACCACTGCAAGTATTTCCGTGACTAATAACAGTGGACAAATCAGAGAGATGCAGTTTTGCCCGACATTATTTTTGTGACCACTCACGGTTACACCATCCCTTCATGTGACATTTGAGCTATAAGAAATGTAATACAAGCATTTTTCTGTAAAATCACTGGATTTGAATTCGAAAGAGGTAAAAGGCTATCGATAAGTTCATAATATTTTAAAAGATTTAATGAATTTCAAAGAGACGTTGCATCTTCATCAAAATATCTGAATTTTCAATTAAATAATTAAATTTTTATTCAAATTGTTAACAAAAGATCTAAATTTTGAACACAAATAGAATAGAAAAATAATCGAATAAGAAAATTAAACTTCAGCCGGAAATAGTTGGATTTTCTTATAACCAGGTTAAAAAGTAAGTACCGCCTCTAAGAGTGATAATTTTATTGACTTTCCAAACAGTGAGATTACCATTAAAGATATCAAGATGCGGCATTTCTTGGTATATTTAGGTGTGCCAAACATTTTAATGAGGGCTCATACGATCTGCGCTTGACGAGGAAAGAACTTAAATTTTCAAAAAGTATATATACTGGTGCCAGCAGTACATAGCAGTAGTAGTATATATACAATTTTTCGATGGCCCAATTTTAGCTATATTTGGAAACAATGAAGATCCTTTATATTCTTGTTCTGGTCGTTATTCTCAATTACATAGGTAAATATGAAATTATTTAACAGTT
>NC_046665.1:57770888-57794144 GCF_010883055.1 Belonocnema kinseyi
AAAAATTAACTTAGTTTTAAAATTCTTTCTTCTCACACTTTTTTTGACGTTACACGGCACAATGAAGCGCCATTTTAGAGATAAGAGCGCTTATTCTATTTTGGAATTATGTAGCTCCGGGCAGAAACATTTAGGGCGAGCACACCATGAACTCAGAAACGAGACATGTAAACATAAACGATAGTCTAGCTTTTACTATTGCGATATGCGACGTACCACGATGAAAGGAATAGAAAAATTATATGCTATTCTTTTTTTAATTCAGCTTGTCTAACTTTTTATTTGCTCCTTTTGACCGTGATTCTCATTCGCTGCCTTTGCTGAAATAGCCTAACGTGTAAAATTCTTTCTTGGCGAGTTTGGACTTTTCTCGTCGCACGTCGAACATTCCAGAAAAAGAACAGACTGAGGTTAACCTTCACGCAAGTGCGGCAAGAAAAAAAGTGAATCGGGGAAATGTAGGAAAAGTGAATGGAGGGGAGTTATGAAGGGAAAGGGGATGTAGAGCATGTAAGGCGCAGTAAGGAGAGTAGGGAAGGAACAGTATAAGAGGGGGAGAATTGTCCACTTAATTAACAACCTGCTAGGCTACAAAATCCTAATGTTTTTGAATGAATCAGCAAAAATATATTATATTTAGATTAAAAAATTAAAATTAGTCAGTTTTTATTTCTACTGGCAGAATTAAGTTCACAAGGTGACAAAAATCATCCGTATCACAGCACTCCTTTGATGACGGTACCTTCTACTTCTGGCGGAGAATCTACCTCTGCCAGACCTTCTTCTGTCGAAGAGCCTTCTTCTGCCGTACATCATTCTATCGAAAGTTCTTCTAATGTCGAAGAATCTTCTTCTTCTCCCGTACATCATTCTACTAAAAATCCTGCTCGTATCAAAAAGTTTTCTAGTCCACTTAGTTATACATGTCTTGTCGAACAAGGTAATGTAAACGAACGTATTGACGTCATTGATCCTTTTAACTATGCTATTTATCTAGGACCTTTTCCTAAAGATCTAATTCCTTTGGGTGAACATCAAGATTTGCCGATAGCGTACAAGTTCTCGAGGGTTCCTGCAGGCTTATACGTATTTTTACTCGATACGTTTGTCAAAGTACCAACAGACATCAGTTATCGGTTATTAGTTTCAACTTACAATTTTCGCACCCTTGGAATACTTTTTGGTCGTTATCACCGTTTTTATCTGGGATTATATGCTATACGCAATGGCTACTACGTTCGAGTTACACTACTCCCAAATCAGTATGTCACCGAGCGCGAAAGAGCTCAGCAAATGCACCCACATGAAGAACGGGTACTGTATACCGGACTGAAATTAAATTTTTCTACAGGTAGTCAGAATAAGGAGATTTCAATTGAAACTTTTTTAGAAAAACCAAAAGATAAAAGATCAAAAGGTGCAACATCAACAGATATAGTACCAAGAGGGAGAAAACGATCAAAGAATAAAGAGACTTGAATTTTTAGGCTGGTAATTTTTCAGTAGCTAAATTTCAATTTTTTCACATTGAAATAATAGTGAAAAGTAAGAATTTGTGAAAATTGTGTAAACCCATTGTCAACCCCATATTTCAAAATATTCTTTATGCACGTAGTATACATGTAAAATTGGTAAATCGTATTCTTTTGTTTTATGTAAATGATATGTTCAAAATAAAAATCAAATAAAAAATATATTCACAATAAATTTCTCTGAATTTATTTCTAGCTCTTATTTGAATTTTTGCGCGCATGCTTATTCAGGATGGCCTATATAAAAATCAAGGCTGAAACAACTACCAAAAATGCAGTCGCGTTAAGTAGGATTACTTCCGCTTATATCAGATTACCCTGGATTAATTTTATATACATAATTATCTAGGAAGATGAATTTTCAAATACAAAAGATAATTTTTCGATTGAAAATGGAACGGTTATATTTTCAGTAAAAAAAGTAATTTTAGTAAAAAAATGTTTACAACCTAGAAAATTTTTCAACCAGGGAATAATTTTTAACTAAAATGATAAATCTTCTACTAAAATAGTTAATTTTTTAACTAAAAGTTGAGTCTAAACCAAAAAGCATCGATTTATAAACAAAATATTTTAACTTTTAGTCAAAAGAGGCAATTTTTTTAAGAAACATATAATTGCTAATACTTTACCTAAGGCATGCTTTAATTTTAAATTAAGTATAGTCCACCTCTCCAAAAAGACAATTATTGAACAAAATAGTTCAAATCAAGTAAAAAAAAAGAATTGTCAACCAAAAATTTAATTTTCAGCCAAAAATTAAAATTTTTAAACACAATTGTTTAATTTTGAACAGAGTAGATACATTTTCAACCGAATGGCTAAATTTTAAACCAAAAACATGAATTTTTAACCAAGAAGCATAATTTTTTATAAAAAGACCAATTTAAAAAAAAAACATATGAATTTTCAGCTGAGAAAGAAAATTTTTCACAAAAAATGGAATAGTTGAATTTTCAGTTAAAAAATTATTTATTAAGACCAAAAAACGTTTTAGACAATTAATTAAATTCTAAAATAAAAGATTGTCGTTGTGTCCATAACAGTAGTAGAAGGCACCTAAAAAGTGGAAGTGTCTACCAACCTTAATTCATCGAAAGATGACCTCGTCGAAAACCGATTAGCATGTTTTAAATTTAAGTATCGAACAAAACTTACCTAAGAAAGATATTTTTTAAACAGCCTGACTACCGAGTATACTTTTTAAAATGACGAGGCCTTCGGAAAACAATTAGAGTACAAAAGTATTCCAAAAAGATTTGATAAGCTGAAGAAAGATAATACAAAACAAAACGCAAAATTAAAATTTTTAAAAATTTAATTTACCATTATTTATGATTTCTCAGGCTTCTCAAATTTTTCCGAATAGATTTCCACCAGTAGAAAAGCCCTTTATACATTATATAACACAGCCACACAAAAAAAGTGTGCGGATCTGGTAACAAGACACACGTATTCCTATGGATTTTGGGGTGCTGAATTCAAATTCGGTATCAAAAATCAATCATCACGTCATGGTTGAGCCATAACCTCAAAAAATGACGAAAAATCATGCACTGAGGCAAATAAATTTCAAAATAATGTCAGTGATGCAAATTTTCACTTCAAAAACATGTCGACAACTGTGAAGGATCAACCCTTGCCTGATATCAAACTTTTTAACATAACTTTACCCAACAGGTTCTCCAGACATTTACTGCTATTAATGTCAAAATATGAAAGTACGCAAGAACAGGGTTGTCAGCATAATCGGTTAGGTTAGGTCAGGTTTTGTTAGGTTAGGATAGGTTAAACCTCTATGTAGGTTGAGCCGAAGCTGAATGAAACGGTACCTCAAACACAACAGGACAACACAATCAGTTTAATTGTGTTTCGTGAAGTTAGGTTAGGTTAGGCTAGGTTAGATTTATTTCTAGGTTAGGCTCGAGTTGACCCATTTGATGTAGCACACATTTGCTACTGGGAAAATATGCTTCCAGAGCTTTACGTGTAGTTCAATAAATTTCTGTTAATTCAGGTTAGGTGATGTCAGGTTCTGTTGGGCAAAGTTATTTTTAATAAGTTGATATCAGGCAAGGGTTGATCTTTCACAGTTTTCGACATGTTTTTGAAGTGAAAATTTGCATCACTGGCATTATTTTGAAATTTATTTGCCTCAGTGCATGATTTTCGTCATTTTTTGAGGTTATGGCTCAACCATGACGTGATGGGTGATTTTTGATACCGAATTTGAATTCAGCTCCCCAAAATCCATAGGAATACTTGTGCCTTGTTATCAGATCCGCACACTTTTTTTTGTGTGGCTGTGTAATTCTTTCATTATTCTTGCAAATTTAAGATTTTTTTAGCGGGGGTTCATTTCGCCAAATCAATTCAATAAGTGTCAAAAATTGTTTACTGTTTCATTGTCCTAATAGGCTACTTGTCTATGTAGTTTAAATTTCGATTTCCACGATTTGGGTTTTTCAACCCACCTTAATGTTCAAGGGTGAATATATGAGCATGGAAATTCTTATTCTGAGAATATTGACATTTGATCTGCGGCAAATTAAAAGCCATACAGAAAAAACTAAGAATAAAATTTGTTGCATGACGTTTTTTAGAGCGATAAAGTTTCGTTTAGCCAACTTAGCGTCTTTTAAAAAACACGTATTTGTCATGAAAAAACAAAAGAAAGTTTAACGTATTTGCAAAACGAGTAACGCTTAGTATCTAGAAAATATATCGTTCTTGTATTTATTATTACTGAATTTGGAGTTTAGAGCTGGAGTCTAATGGTCTCAAAAAATATTAATTTTTAAATATTCTTTATTATTAACATATACATGATACTTGTTACAAGTGATGTGCAAAATGACGTCGGGTCGGGTTGAATTTAAAATTTGATACAATGTCCAGAAAATTTCGATAATTTATTTTAAGGTACTCCAATTTATCTCAAATTTTCGCTAAAGATATGTTGTCTACTAAACAGTGGAATTTTAAACTAAAAAGAATAAATCTTCCACAATAAATGGAATAGCTTACTTTTCAGTTAAAAAATTATTTAAAAGAAAATCTCAACGAACTAGTTAAATTTTCAATAGAAATAGTTGACATTTCAACCAATGTACCGTCAAGTTACATTACTCGAATGTCTTTATGCAAACGCAAATCGTACATTTCAGTTTATGTACCCCGTAAAGAAAGTGGCAGTTTCTAACATTCAAAGCCTAACATTTGCTAAACTGAAACTCTGTAGAGAGTTTCTTTGATTCCTGTAAATGGTATTCTGAAAAATAAAACTGAAAAGTAAAAAAATAAAGTATTTTCCGCAGGTAAGGCAAAAAGTTTCGCGATCCTGCCATCACGCGACATGGCCTACTTGTCGAGTAGTAAAAAATTTGAAAATGTACACACGTTTTCTACCCTTAAAGTCGAAGTTACACAGTATTTGCACTCACGAATTGCATACATTGTGCAATATGTAAAATAATTCCGTTTACGTGTTCGGTGCCGAGGTGCGAAGGAAACAGTAACAAATTTAATGGAAAAAGCTCTACGCTTAAAGTGCCCAGTGATTCTATACTTTAAAGAAAATAGGAATCTTACATGTCTGGTGTTATTGTTTTCCGATCTACAGCACATGCATGTAAAATGCATTTTTCTGATGAGAATATTATTAGAGAGTGCGTCAACCATGACCAAGAAAGGCAAATTATCTATCGTGCTCCTTTGAAACATCCGCGTTTAAGGAATGGTACCAAACCTATAATATTTAAGAATCAGAATGCTTGCGGAAAATGAAGGGAATGCTTGCGGCGACTGCTCCTATCTATGGGAAATAGAATTGTTACTTTACTTCTCAGTAACTGTTTATAGTGGATCAACATTTTTTATAATTAAAATTCATGATGGGTGATGGAAATAAATTTAACTGAAATTTGAGAAAGTAGATCAGCGTTTATTGTATCACAAGAATCAGTATAATGGTGGGTTCGGTAGTTAGTATTCAACTGGTCTCTTCTCGAAAACAAGATGTCTTAGTGATGAAAATTTCGACTGTGTAAGTGGGGAGACATAAAGTTTGGATGTAGTCCGTGAATTTGATTGGTTTGTGACGTAGATCGGGGTACATCTTTAGGAGATGAGGAAATAGAAAATTGGTGGAAATCTATATGGACCTTAAGAATTTTAAACTTTACACGACGTGAAATTTAAGCGTTCTTAGGGATTAGCCAAGAGGTATTAAATTATTGACTCTGAGGTTTATAGTCTTTGTGAGAATCTATTGAACGACCAAATGCCACTCTTGGAAAAATAAATGAAGTTTTATCTTAAAATAAAATTTGAAAGTTACGAAGTAACATGCTAGCCACATTGAACAACTATGTTCAAAACAAAGATAAAACGTAAAAATAGTAGATATAATTCTTCCTTACAATAGTAATTAAACATAATGCAATTACAAACATAATAACAGTTAATGTGATAAGAATAGTACATTGAATACCGTGATACATTTGTGAAGAGTTCAAGACATAGGCTGCAATAAATTGTTTAAGAATGTTGTAAAGTGGAGTATCATATCACTGTGATATTAAAACAGTGTAATACTATCTACTGAAAGTCACAAGATAAATTTTTAATGCAATTAACTACATTGCGGTAAGCTATGACTTTCCTTGAAATTTTCTAGTGGAAGCGGACAGAGTTTTTTAATACATCTTTTATAAAGTCCCGAGGTAGTTTTCACAGTGACTACTCTAACGATGTTGTCGGGTCTAGGATGAGTTGATACGATACGTCCCATATTCCACTGTAAGGGTGGAAGATTTTCGTCTTTCAGAAGCACCAATGTTCTGACCGTAATTGCAGCAGAATGAGAACACAATTTGCTGCGAACTGTGAGTTCGTTAAGGTTTTCCTTGTGCCAACGAGACCAGAAATGATGTCGCATAATTTGAGCATGTTGCCACAAGGAGAGTCGGCCAGGATTGATGTGTGTAAGATCTTCGTGAGGCAAGCCATTCAAAGGGCCATCAATAAGGAAGTGAGCTGGAATCAAAGGATTAAGATCGTTTGAATTGGAGGATAAAGGACTTATAGGACTGGAATTTAGGATCGCCTCGATTTCTGTAACTTAAATATGCAGCTGCTCAAATGTCTAGACCGCGTTGCCGACGGCTCGTAAAAATTGTATTTTAAATGATTTTACCATTGCCTTCCAAAGCTCACCAAAATGTGGAGATCCAGGAGGAATAAAATTCCACTTAATTTCTTGATTTTGCAAAAAATGATCGACTATTTCGTTGTGTTGTTTGGAGCTAATAAGTTTGTAAAGTTCTTTCAATTCTCTCCTAGCACTGACAATATTGGTACCATTATCCGATGAGATGGTTTTTGACTTGCCGCGTCGTGCAAAAAATCATTTAAGACTGCCAATGAAAGCTTCAGTGGTCAAATCGCCCACCAATTCGAGGTGAACTGCCTTGATAGCCATACAGACGTAGACGGCCACATACGATTTGACCCTTTTTATGTTTCGACAATGCCTTTCCTTGATATAAAAGGGGCCGCAATAATCTATCCCGACGTTCAGAAATGGACATGTGAATATCAAATGAGAGGCGGGAAGGTCTCCCATGGTATAACTTGGAATACGTGGTTTGGCGCGAGGGCATGTTACGCAATGGTGAATAATTCATCGAATTGTGTTTAGTATCGTTCACAGATCGCGTATAAGGTAGCCTGCGCACCTGTATGTTTTAATTCAAGATGTTTTTCTCGAATGATTAGATCGGTTACATGATGTTTACGGGGTAGCAAAATAGGATGTTTTTGATCTTGCGGTAATTCAGAATACGTGAGTCTTCCACCCACTTTGAGAATGCCATTTTCTAAAAAGGGATTGAGACTAAGAATTTTGCTTTTAATGTTTACTGCCCTATTGCGCGATAAGGAGTCAACTTCATTTGAAAAGACTGTGGCTTGAGTAAGTTTGATAAGTTTGTGTCACCTGATACGCTGAGCTCTGACTCAGATAAGATACCGCACAGTCTGATTGATTTTTGGAGAATTGTTACAGAATCGAAGACAGTATGCAACCGCGCGTTTTAAGGTTCGAAAAAAGGAAAACCGTGAAAGTAGATTGAATTTGCTAGCTGCGACATGCATTACTGTCTTTGAAACATCAAGATTTCGAGTTTCTGTACACTCCGGTTCACGAGGCGTTAATTTAGTTTCTGGACATAAGTTTTCTTCCATTTAAAGCCAAGAATGACCGTGTTGCCAAATTGTATTTTTAACAAATTCTTCTGGCATTTGACATCGGGATGGAAAATCAGCCGGATTCTCGCTTGTAGGTACATGATGCCACTGACTAGGCTGCGTGACTTTTTGGATTTGATCAACGCGATTTGATACAAAGGTTTTCAACTAGTGTGGAGATGAATTGATCCAGTGAAGAGTTACTGTAAAGTCGGACCAAAAAACATATCGACTAATCGCAAGATGTTGCAAAGCCTTGCGAGTAGATATGCAAAGACGTACCAACAACAAGGCCGCACATAATTCCAGTCTAGGTATTGAAACTGTTTGTACTGGCGCAACTCGAGATTTGGAACATAAAAGGGATGAATAGTGCATCCCTTCAGTGTCTATTGATCGCAAATACAGACAGGCCCCGTCACCTGTTTCACTGGCGTCACAAAAGCCATGAATTTGGATGTCTCGTGAATCTTTTGTAATTTCACATCGATCAAACTTTATTTTATTTAAAAGGAGTAATTTTTCTGTAAATTCTACCCACTATAAACAAATATTTGGTGGAACCGGATCGTCCCATCTTATTTTTACTTTCCAAAGTTTCTGTATCATCATTTTTCGTAGATAATAACCGAAGACAGTAAACCTAAGGTATCAAACAATCTTACGATTTCTGATAAAATAGTTCTCTTAGTTAATTGACTGTCTTGAAAAGATACATGAGTGTCGCGACCCTTTATTGTGAATATAATTGAATCTTGACGATGATTCCAATGGACCCCTAACGTTTTTATCGTTTCTGAGGTATCTGATGACAAAAGTTCTGTTTTAAAATGGTCTGAAATTCCGCTTACAAGTCGTGGATCATTCGCAGTCCACTTTCGAATAGTGAATCCGCCAGCGGACGCAAGTTTAAGCAAATCCTCACGAACTTCTAGTGCTTCTTCAAGTGTGTTTGCCCCTTTTACCACGTCGTCTACATTAAGGTCACGCTTTAGAACCTGAGCGGTGAGGGGATGTGACTGACATTCATCGACTGATAATTGAGCAAGAACACGGGTGGCTAAAAAAGGTGCGGAAGCAGTATCATATGTTACGGTATTTAATTTAAATATCTTGATCGGTTCACTGGGATTTTCGCGCCATAAAATTTTTTGATAAAAATAATCTTCGTTCGCTACTTCAATTTGCCTATACATTTTTTCGATGTCACCCGTTAGAGCGAAAGGAAACGTATAAAAACGAGTATAAATGGTTAAAAGGTCGTCCTGTATGGTTGGAGCGACCATTAGTGCATTGTTTAAGGAAATCCTGGATGAACTTCGGACAGAGCCGTCAAAGACAACTCTGATTTTAGTTGTCAGGCTGTCTTCTCGTATGATCGCGTGATGTAGTAAGAAGAAACCGCAAAATGATCTTCACACGCTTGGTCCTCCTTGGAAAGTTGTTTTATAATAGGAACTTGCTCAATTTCCCAAAATTTTTCAAGCTCACCGAAGTCAGACTGATTACTTCTTTGCGTAAAATGGCAAGCGAGTGGACTTTGAATGAAATTCTGTGGCTTTAGAGGACCCGCTACAATCCAACCTAATTGGGTTTTTTGCAAGACCGCGTCGTGGCCCTTAATTTAAATTTGTCCTACACAAAGAAGTTTATAGAAAAGTTGAACTCCAATAAGAGCATCAACTTCTGCAGGTTTCTGAAAGTCCGGGTCAGCTAATTTAATACTATTTGGAATTTGAAATGATTCGAGATTGATAGGCATTGCCGGTAACTTGTGTGTGACACGAGGAGTAATCAAAAATTCAATGCGTTTACTATGCTTATTGACGCGCAATTTGAACGAGGCAATAACTGAATGAGTTATGTTTGTAGAGCTAAGATTTGAACTTAATACCGGTATGTTAACAAAGTATTTATGCAAATTGAGTCTTGATGCCATTTTTTCTGTAATGAAATTTGGCTATGAACCGCTGTCTAGAAGAACTAGACAGGCGTGTGGTTTTCCTTGAGAATCAAAAATGTCTACGAGTGCAGTGAAAAATAGATCATGGATCTTCATATGAATTTAAAGATTGACAGGGCAGGAATTTGACACTGAATTAGTTGAAGTTTCGGGACTTTCAAAATTGTCTTTCTCTGCGTGTAAGAGAGAGTTGTGTCGTTTGTCACATTTTTTACAGGGACCGCTGCGACAGTTACATACACGTTGATTCGGATTAAAACAATTGTGACATAAATGGTTTTCCTTTACTGCCTCCAACCGATCCTTAACCGTAAGTTTCAGGAATTTTTCACAGGCGTAAATAGCGTGCTCTGAATGGTAGTAATTGCAACTTAACTTGGAATGTGGTACATGATGCGCATGCTGGGGAAGATTTTTTTTTGAATTTATTCTTAGAACAACGTTTGCTTTCGGATTTTAACTCTACATTGCTTTTTAATATTGGCTGAGACGGCCTTATTTCTTCAAATTGTGCGCGGCGTTGTAAAAAACTTATCAAATCTTTCATAGTGGGTACTGTTAATTCACCGTGAGACTCCTCCCATTTTTCGCGCAATTGATATGTAAGTTTACCCTTAATAAAAATGATAAGTAAAGTGTTCCATGAATCGACTGATTCTGCTAAGGCGCGTAACGCTCGGATATGTTTTTGAGTTTGATCTAGTAAAGCGCGAAATGAAAAGGTTTTAGAAACACAGGGCAATTTAATAAGTGATTTAGCGTGACTCTCTACAATTATCTTTTTGTTATCATATCTGTCTTTTAAAAGGTTCCAGGCTACCTGATAGTTATCCGCGGACGTTTCTAGAGAAGCGATTACTTCAGCCGCTTCCCCTGTCAAACAACTTTTCAAATGATACAGTTTATCGATATTTTGAATACTATGTCGACTATACACGAGTGCTTTAAATGTATCTGAGAAACCTAACCATGATTCGTAAGAACCACTAAATTTTGGTAAATTGAGATAGGGTAGTTTGTAAGTGCCCACGAATTCTGCTTGATTGTTTACAGCCTATCAAACTGAGTGTGGATCGTCTGTATGGCTACTTGTGCTGGTATGCGCATTAGAAGTTATACTCAATTCTGACGTGAATATCGTTTTGTGGGTTTATACTAATTAATTTTTTTATCTTTGCGGAAATTGTGAAATATCGTTTTTCAAAGCTATTACGTTCATTTTCATTTATATTTTGAACTTGCGGATCGTCGGTGCTAGCATCTAACTGAGATTGAATCTTTTCAAACTCGGGCCAAAGGTCCTAATGTTTTTTCAAACGTTCTTCTAAATCTAGTGTTTTTAAGTCAGTTTTATCATCGATAGATGCTAAAAGTGTTTTTAAATTTGTCAGAAACCGTTTCATGTTCCCGCGTTTAGTTTTTAATTCTTTAGTTTGAGCTTCGGCCATTGTGACTTGATTTAAGCACCGCACACTATAGGTAACAGTTAACGAAATATAAGATGGGAGCCGAGAGAAAATGTGAAGAATTGATGGTACCAAAAAATGACTCACTACTTGATGAGCTGAACTGGATCCCTTTTAGTTGCGGCGATTATAATGTGCTTTTCAGCAGGCTGGCGTTGAAGGCAGCTTTCTAGAAGTTCTGGATAGCTTCGATGAACTCTCCTTCAGAATTCTCATTGGATAATTTACTATCTGGATGAAATTGATCCCAGATTTAACACCCTTATTGTTTATTGATAAATTGTAGTCATTGCACAAGAATATATAATTGAATCCATAGAGTTCTTTTTATGTCCGAGAGAACACTACAAGGGTAAATTGATTGTAACTTAATTGTCACTGTTTTAATAGTGACCATTTCTTATCACGCACAGGTTTCACACTAATTCATTATTGGTGCATTGTATTCTTCTCTCAAGAATAGATAATTGAATGCACAAATTTCACACACTATTTGATTATTGGTACATTATATTCTTTTCACAAGAAAAGATAATTGACTGCACAGAGTTTTGTTTATGCCCGAGAATACTACAAGGGCAAATTGATTGTCACTCAATTGTCACTGTTTCGGTACTCACAGTTTTTTTATTTATTTTTTTTATCACGCATAGCTTTGTCACAAACGCGATAAAAATCCGGATTTGAAGGACCATTTAATGTTTCATAGTGGATCAACATTGTTTATAATTTAAATTCATGCTGGGTTATAGAAATAATTCGAACTGAAATTTAAGAAAGTAGATCAGTGTTTATTTTATCATAAAAATCAGTATAATGGTGGGTTCGGTAGTTAGTATTCAACTGGTCCTTTCTTCTTCAACTAGTCCTTGAATTTGATTGGTTTTCACGTAGACCGAGGTACATCTTTAGGGGATGAGGAAATAGAAAATTGGTGGAAATCTATATGGATCTTAAGAATTTTAAACTTCATGACGAAGGTCTGAGTAAACGATGGTACAATCTTTCAGAGTTTAGGGCAGACAGATATTTACACGACGTAAAATTTAAGCGTTCTTAGGGATTAGCCAAGAGGGATTAAATTATTGACTCTAAGGTTTACAGTGTTTGTAAGAATCTATTGAACGACCAAATGCCACTCTTGGAAAAATAAATGAAGTTTCATCTTAAAATAAAAGTTGAAAGTTACGAACCAACAGTAACATTTCGTTACTATCGAAGTTTTTTCCTTCCGTCGATTTTATGGCATTTCAATTACAAAATAATTACAAGTAATAACATATCTTGTTGCATTATTTTAATTGTTTTATATATTTTAAAGTCAACTTATTAAATTTATTTCTCATCTTATCATGCTTAAGTTTTACTATCCGTTTTTCACTTTGATTAAGTTTACAAATGCATCCATATTATTTAAATTATTAAATACACGTTGAAAACATTAATTTCATCAAATTTAAAATTAAACCGCCACTACTCTACTATAACACCCCCTAGTAGTAATTTTCTTAATTAACCAGAAGCTTCAATAAAGGAACGCCACCCTCCACGAGAGTCTCCGGACCTGGTGGAAATCACTCCCAAAAAAGCATGTCCGTGAATTGAGAAACTAAATTTTGTCGTCTAGAGGTAAAAACTCGAAAAGGTCATGAGTTTTCAAAATGGCAGTTTAAACTTCACGTGACGCAACAAATTTTATTGTTTGAAAAAAATTCTTTCACCAATAGTTTTGATGTTGTTTGGTCATTAGCACCATACTCGCGAGTGGCGCTTTCTCAAGTGATAGTGGCCCTGTTTGGTCAGCCGTGCCTTCAAATTTAATATGGTTTGTCAAAAAATCTTGACAAGAAGATTTGTCAAAAAAATCATATTTTCAGATGACATGTATGTGATTTCAGCTATTTTTAATTTCTTTGAGGCGGGGCTAAAGTTCAACTTTTCAGGAGAAAAGTGACTTCATACGCAAATGATGAAACATGATACATCTGGGAGTACGCATTTTCAGTTAATCGACATCCACAGTACAAAAACTGTGATACCAAACAGTCCAAAAATTTTAAAATTTTTTGGATTATCCAGATTTTCGTATATTTTCCAAATTTCCAAAATATCGAAAATGTCCAACATTTTTTTAAAGTTAAAAATTTTTCAACTCTGAGTTTTTGGAAATTAGTTTTTTTCGAACCACCGTAATGTACATCAAATATGTGTATATTAGGCTAGCCTAAAAAATTATTTTTTTGATTTTTTAAAGTGTTACCGCTCATTTTGTTTCATTTGGTAAACAAACTTTTTACTAATTTAAATTTTTTTAATGTTTAGATTCAGTGTATCTTTTGTATACGGAAAAAAGTCTTTAAATTAAAATAACACTCTTTAGGCGCCCAATTTTATACTTATATTAGGATGATGCTTGTTCATGTCAAGTACTAAATATGCTAAATTAATATATTGATTTATATTGTCCCCATATTGATTAATTATACTTTTAGGATTTTAACATTTTTCTCTTTACCCTAACTTTACTTAAAGAATTAGAAAGCAATCTTTGAAAATGGAACCAAACAAAGTCAAACTTGAAATTCCACAGTGTGCCCTTCTTATTATGTCATTAAAGTTAAAAATGCTACACTAAAGCGAAGTTCTGTTAAACTTTTATATTTTTTTACGCTCTTTGTGTTTATAACTTTTTTCAAAGTTATTATAAACATTTCTATATTATTTTCTTTTATAAAGAAATTAGTTCTTTACTTTTAAGTTAGGAAATATTGCGACTAATGAAATTATCGAGGTTTAATAATATGCATATTTATTTATGTAAATTTATATTTATTTTTATTTATTTTTATTTAGTAATATTTTTCGGCTCAACTTTCGCTACCGAAGCAATAATATTCTAATAGTAATAATTTGAATTTTTCGAATTTCTATTTAGGGAGACCTTAAATTATCTTTATCGTAAGAAAAAAGATATTCAATTAAAATAACCTTTTTCAGACATTTAATTGCATAGGCATTCTAGGTGATGCTCATTCAAGGCAAATATTTTTCACTGAACTTGCTAAATAACTGCAAAAAAGAATAAAACCTTTTACTTTCGTGAAATTTTTTCGAAGGACGAACAATTATTTATGCATAGCTTTATAAAAAAAAATATTTGTCATAAATATTCGCTTCATGGAAAGTCACAATTTTTAAGTTATCAGCAGATGTGTTGACTTCAAGTTTCCATTTCTGGAGAAAGAAAATTCGTAATTTTTTTTTATTCGAAATTCGAATATTAACACCTGACCACCGGGCACTGGAAAATCCCATTTGATTAGCATGGGGAAATTGTGAATTTTCGAAAAATTGAACTCATGTTCCAGGATTAAATCAAAAAGGGCCACAAATATGACCCAAAAATAAACAAACTAAGTTCTTACGTATTATAAAGTGACTTTTTAAATTTTCCCTCGTATTTTTTGTCTAAATATTCACTAATAGACGATTTGAATATTTGCCATAACTTCTAAACAATTCTTAATTGTTTAAACAAATTAAATTATTTGTACTGTTATTTATTCCGAAAAAAATTTAAAAAGTAATCGTATTTTCTGATTGAAATGTAACTGTTTGTCATTGCTTGGAGTGGAAAATTTTTCTAAAAACATTATGTTCACTTCTGACGTTTGGACGACGAATTTGTGTGAGTTATTGAATAAGAAAATCATTAGAACCATACTCGCGAGCATCGCTTTCTCAAGTAGTACTGACCTTCTTCAATCAGCCATGTCCTTAAATACAATATGATGTGTTAGGCATCCTCACAAGAAAATTTGTAAAAAATAAAATTTTCATAGAAAAAACTTCTAAAGTTATTCAAATGTTTTAAATTATAAAAAATTTTTAAATGTGGCAAATTTTTTTAATTATCAAAATTTCTAAAACATACCAAATTTATGAAAATTTCTTATTCTAATAATAAAAAACAATTTATCATAGTTGCTTCTTTAAACTATGTCATTTTATGTATAAATTTAGGTTGAAATTCATACATACATGTAGCATATTATCTTATCCTTACTTTTTACAAATATTTACAACTATTTACATTAATTCTTATATCTAGTTTCTTACTTGCATATTAAAGATAACGCAAATGCTTTATATTTATCTAGTTTTTCCATAAAAAATTGCAGTTACTTAAAGGAGCATGTATATGCAAAGAATATATTGTTTAAAAGGTTTTGAAAAAATAATAATAATCAGAAGAAAATTTCACAATAGTAAAAAGTTTTATCTCGTGTCAAAAATTGAGAAGGAATTTCAAAAAGCAGTTCTGTTCATTGAATGTTTTTATTTATAAAAATGTGTATAACCATTGAAGCCAGAAAGTTTATTGAGAATGAACAATGTTAATAATAAAAGGTATAGATTTTGTCAAAGCTTTGGAGAAAATTATGACATTTGTTGGCCTGAATGATATTTCATAAAAAAATGAAAAACCAAGACAATATTTTCTTAAAAATAGCGATTTTATGAAGCGATTTTATGAAGATATAGAAGTTTTTATTAGATCAAAAGATTTATTTTTACTTTCAAGAGAACTATCCTTGAGACAGAAAATGTACGAGTTTCAAATTCTTCTATGCAATAGATTCTGATACAAAAATATTCAAATATATCAATTTAAAAAAAAAATAATTTGGTAAAATACATGCTAAAAATAATTTTAGAATTTTCTTCTGTTTTAAAGAACAGAATATTAATTTTCGAAAATTTTATACCAAAGCTATAATAATTTAATTCCAAATCAAAAAATTAATGTTAAACAAAACAGATGAATTTTCAACTAAAACTATGGAGTATTTAATTGGAATACGTTAATTATTCAGTTGAAAAAATTACTTTCCACAAAAAGAAACATTCCACAAAAAACTAACTATTAAGAAAATAGTTACATTTTCAAAAAAAGTGATGAATTTTTATCTAAGATTGCAAAATCTCTAACTAGTATTGTTAAATTTCGAACCACATGGATAAGTTTTTAACTAAAATGATGGATTTCTAAATAGAATAATAGAATTTTTGACCCGATAGATTAATTTTGAACAAAGAAGATTATTTTCACCAAAAAAGATGAATTTTCAACTAAAAAATGTAATTTTTGGACCAAAAATTGAACAAAATAGTTCATATTTCAAAAAAGAAATGAATTTTTGATTAGAATGATGAATCTTTAACCAATAAAATTAATTTTAAAAAAAGTGAATTTTCTACTGGAATAGTTCAATTTTTATTTGAGAAAATTTATTTTCAACAAAGCAGTTACATTTTCAACCAAGGATGAATTTTTAATTAAAATAACAAATCTTCAACCAAACAAAAAATTTTTTAACAAAAGAGTTTTAAAAAGTTCTACTATAATTCAGAGATGTTTATTCTGAAAATACTGCTTTTACTCTAAAACCTACTTGAAGTTAGTACTTTCTGTATCTAAAATTTAAAAAAGGAACTTTCAAATTGTGACGTGTTCTGAATTGGCAGAGGGATTTTTAAAAATTTCTTTCTTCTAAACCTCAACCATAATTCTTTAAAAAATTGAAGTTCCCTGTTCCATGTCACGATAAATGAAGAGTAAGCGAATAGATCGCGATAATTTCATTTTTTGAAAAAATTAAGAAAATTCTTGAACTACCTGACTTACTTTTAAAATTAACGACACCTTCGAAATTCGATCAGAGTGTCTTACATTTCAGTTATGAATACAACTACCTCGAGGAAGATGTATTTTTAACACCTGGACTATTATTAACACCACCAATCACTTCTTTTATTATTTTAATAGAAAAAAAATAAAAAATAAAATTATAATGATAATAAAAGTCTGTGGTCAGATAATCACTTTAAAAACAGCTCTGTTTCGCGGTTTCCTTTCGAAAATCCACTCTTGCTATTCCGTTTTGCATGCTGATGCTGTTATGCCCTGAAATTGTGCTCCTTAATTTGTAATGATCCTCTAAAGTGGATCATATTAAATTTTAAATCCTAGATTGAAATAGCTCTAACAAATTATACCCCAAGTATCAGTGTGAATGTAAATAATAAATATTATATTAAATAACGATTTTCGTCTTAATTGATCGGCTAATCGAATTAGTAATTTTTTACTGATCTTTAGTAGTCCATAAACTATTATATTTTTCGTGGCGAATAGGCCTTTTTTTGGTTGAATATAATTCAACTGCTTAGTTAAACTACTTTTTGAAAAAATTAACTTGTTTGTTGAAGTTTTATAATTATACTTTAAAATGTGCCTATTTTGTTATAAATTAAAATTTTTGTTGAAAATTCAGATTGTGTTTTTTTTTCAAATTGAACTAATTTATAAAACATTCCGATTTTAGGTTAAAAAGTCAAATTTTAAATTGAAAATCTATTTTTTTGGCAAAAAATCCAACCACTTACTTGAAAGTTGAACTAAGTTGTTAAAAAGTTAGTTCATTTGTAATATTCTTCTTTTTGGGTAAACATTAAATTATTTTCTTGAAAAATTAAGTATATTGTTAAAGTCATCATTTTTTTGTTAAATTTAAATGTCTGAAGGATAATTCGTAGTTTTCGATTAGAAATTCATCTTTTGTGGGCAATAGTGAATTAATTTATGTACAATAAGTGTAAATGACTTTACACAAATGTAGATAAAATTTAATATAAATGTGTATTACATTTAAAGTTTAAAAGAAGTAAAGTTGAAAATATATTTATCTGATTCAAATATAGCTGCATCTATACCAAAGCCGAATTTCTTTAGATTAGTCAAATCTGCCGTGATTTGAGAAAACACCGTTAACTGCAAAAAATCGAAAAATGAGTTTTTTATATCGTTGGAATCGTGAAGAAAAGATGCATCTGGCTATTAAAATCATTTTTTGAAATTGTTAATAACTTATAGAATAATTATTGCTAAATTTTCACAGAAAAATTCGATAAAAAGCCGCAAATGGGCAGTAACGGACTTTACTAAATTATCGGGTGGTGATATCGAGCCTTCGTGATTTCCAAGAGGTCCGTACGCGCTTACATCGTTCTTCGGTATCATCGAACCTCGAAAAAAAACGTCTGTGATTTGAGAAACTCCGTAACTGCATTTATTTTTAGCTGCGAAATCTTTTGCCATGAACGGCGTTTTCTCAAATCACGACAAGCCTATTTCTGAGGTCCGTGATTCGAAGAGAGCAGTAACTGCTCGTTACGGCGTTTTCTGAATTTCAGCATCCCAATCAACACCGTTAACTGCATTTTAGATAATTAATTAACATTTTTCAACCATTTTTGTTGCAGAAATGAAAAGTTTATTAATTCAACTAAAATAAATGGATATTATATTAATTAATGTAGCCATAATTTGTTTTAGTTGAATTTAAATACTTATTTAGATTTCACTAATATGCTGATAAATTCAATAGCCATGTTTTTTATTTTAGTTCAGTTATCACTTATACTTCTACATGAACTAGGAAGTTCCCAAAATACCTTTTGTTTATAAGGTAAAAAAATTACACTTTTCATTTGTTAAGAAGAAATCATTCAAGTCATCCAGTGTCATCATGTTTCCTAGAACTGATGCAAAACCGATTCCTACCACTAATAACATTGTTTATTATTCATGAACTCGCTTGTTTTATCTTTATAGAAATTGTTATAAATAAAAACCCTCATGAGGATATTTAATTATTTTCAAATTTTTGTATAAATCCACGTTTTCTTCAACTATTAGAATTTTCTATGGAAAACTGGAAAAACGTTAAACTGTAAAAAAATGTTTAATCGATGACAGAATTCTGTTAAAAAGTAGATTGTAAGAAGTCTCAATATTCAGCATCACTGCCTATCGTGTTCAACATTCCAGTACATTTATTCATTTTTATCGAGCAATTAGTTGCTTTCTAATTGACTCCGTAAAATTTTGCTTTTAGTTAGTTCAGTTTTACGAATTTCGATTGAGAGAGACCTTAAAGTGTTTTTTGTATAACAAAAAAATCTATGCAATTAACATAACATATTTCTGGAACTTAATTGCGTATGTATTCAAGCTGATGCTCAATCCAGGAAAATAATGTCTAAGTTTGCTAACTAGTTACAATTCAATGAAAAAGTAAGGAAAATGTACAACCAAGCAAAATTTTTTATCTCGAAAAGAGACCTCTGTTGAAAAATAGATCATGAAGAACCTTAACATATGTAATTAATTAAGAGTCCATTGATCCAGACTAATTTAAGTAGTATAAAAATTATAATTTTTCTTAACTTCGTTCGAACTATTAGAAAGCAATTCCTTCGAATTGAGACAGGTAATTTCACGCTTTCAATGTCAAAATATGACCCACTTATTGTCTCAATAAAGATAAGAATGGTATACATCGCGTGGTCTTATTAAACTTTTCTGTTTTTCACGTTTTTCATTTTAAAACATTTTAAAAATAATTGCATACAATCCAAATTAAATTTCATCATTTCTATGAAGCAATTAGTTGCTTTGTACTACTGAATTATCAAATATCTTAATTTATCGAAATATTCATTTTCTGCTAATCTTTAATGACTCATTTATCGCTAATTGAATCGGTAAACATTTACTAGTAATTATTTAGAATTCGCCAATTTTCATTTAAAGAAACTTCAAATTATCCTTCCTATAAGATTGTATAAATAAAATAACCTTCTTTATGCACTTAATTATATACTGATTCAAGCTGATACTCAAGTCAAATAATTTTCACAAAGTTTGCGAAATAATTCAAATTTGCTATGAAAAGTAGGCAAAATGAATTATACTTTAAAGATTTCCATTTTTTTTCTTAACTTTTGTAAGCATTTAGAAGGCAATGTTCTGAAAATAGAACCACTTCGTTTAAACAGTTTAAGCAGTTAGAAGGAAATATTTTGAAACTAGAATCAGACAAAGTCAAACTTAACATCTGCGGTGTGACCTTCTTATTATGCCAATAAATTTAAAAATGCTACACTGACGCATTTTTCTGTTGAGCTTCTTTATTTTTTACATGTTCCATGTTTATAACTTTTTTCAAAATTATTGTAAATAGGTCAATTTTTTTTTACCAAGCAATTTGGTCTCCACTATTAAATCAGGAAATATGTTGACTTCTTAAAATAGTAATTTTTTAATAATAGTCAGTGGCGCAACTTTCGCTAATCGAAAAAATAAAATATCAGCAGTAATTATTTGATTTTCACGAATTTCGATTTAGAGAGTCCTCAAGCTATCTATTGCATAAGCGAAAAAGATATTCAATTAAAATAACCTTATTAGGCACTTAATTACATACGTATTCAAGCTTTTTCTCATTCAAGGCAAATATTAGTTACTAAATTTGCTAAATAATTGCAATTTTTGATTAAAAAGAAGTAAAATATACAATTGGAAAAAATTTAAAAATCGAAAACAGAACTCTGTCTGATTAAGAAAATATTTTTCTATAATTCTGTTATTAATCTCTTGTACATAAACAAAGTGTCTTTTACGAATATTCACTGTCCTACAAATAAAAATTTCCAAGTTATAACAAGAAGTGCTGTCGCAATAATAAGCGGTATTATAAAAATATTTAAGAAACTGCCTATTGTGCTCAACGTTAGGTTCCTTATAAAAAGCCAGAAACGTTAAAAAATGGCCGGTACCGGCAAAAGAAAAATTACGAGCAACAGTAATTTTCTTTGAACTGAGTTTTTAGGACGAATATTTTATTCGTAGAGCCTAGATTGCCGCCAAAATATTAGAAACTTAATTTTTTTTATGTGTTTATTGCTATATTTTTTATCCTTAATATTGGCCATTTTGCTAGTTAACTTCCCGGACTAAAAGACATTGGAAAAAGCTAGGGGTACCCACTGAAATTATTTCTGTGAATAATAGTAGTAGACAAGTCAGAGACATGCAGGCATAGGTGTTGGGCCAACAGCAGCGTTTTTTGGTTAAGTCATTGGATTTGAGTTTGAAAAAGATTGAAGCATTTTCACGCATTTTCATGGATTCAATGGGATTGCTAAGATTTCAAGGGATTTAATGAAAATGTGAAAACTTTTAGAGAAGTTTAGGTAATTTTAATGAATCTTATTAGATTTAGAGAGCTTTCGATAATGTCGTCAGATTTTAAAGACTTAACGAAATTTTAAAGGATTTCAGAACATTAGAATCGAAGGGATCCCATGGATTACTTGTATTTATGTATTTAAGAAAAGTATTTTTGGGTAAATAGGCCTCCAAAAAACAGGATAGTACAAGGTCTTTACAAATTTGTGCAAGCACTGATCGGCAGAATACTTGATTAATTTTATAATTTAATCTATGAACTAAATTATATAAATCGATAGGGTCGACCTTTAGAACACGTATCATAATTGGCATGAGACTAATGTCTAATAATGAACATTTACAAAAGTTTGTGAAAACAGGATATTCGAAGATGAAATGTTCGAGAACCAAATATGTCAATTTTACTAGTGAGTAATTTTAAAAGTTGGGTTAGGAGTACTGTATAAATATTTGGAAAATAAAGTCTTGAAATGCTTAATTAAACGTGCATTCCTAATATCCCATGATAATTTATTCTACAGTTTCCATAATTTCAACGAAGATATAATTTTTTGAAAACTCTTTCTTGAAAAAAGGATTGTGTAATTTCGAAAAAAATATGACGTAAAACTTTTAATTTATGAAATTATTTTTCAGAAACAAAATGATCAAAATGCTCAATTTGAGGGTTGGGTAATGATGTGATTTTCCTATGTTGGGCTAATAAATCTCTGAGGCTCTGAAAATGATTTTTTCTTATTTCCTTTAAGGGTATTTCGAAAAAAATAACAAAATTTTTACCACGATAGTTAAATTAACAAAAAAGAGATCAATTCGGAAGCAAAAATGTAAAAGGGGACTCGTTAATTAAAAAAATTAACCTTTAGCCAGAAATAGTCGGATTTCCTGATGATAAGTTTAGAAGAAACTAATTACATTCTGTCCGTGAAAGTAATTACAAAGTTTCCGAAATAATTGTAATTTTCTATGAAAAATAGAAAAATATACAAGAAAAAAATGAAGAAAATCGAGAAGAGAATTCTGTTTGAAAGTAGCGCATTGGGATACTGAATATGCACAATTAATCAATATATTGATTTATATTGACCCAATATTGTCAATTATATTTTTAAGATTTTAAAACAAAATTTATTTTTTCTTACATTGTTTAAACAGTTAGAAGACTATATTCTGAAAATGGAATCAGACTAAGTCAAATCCAGCATTCCACAGAACGTACTTCTTAATGTCAATAAAGTTACAAATTCTACATTAACGCGACGTTCTGTAAAATTTTCTTTCACGTTTTCCATGATTATAAATTTTTTCAAAATTATTATATAAGCCAGCGTTTTTCTGTAAAGTCGCTGGATTTGAATTTGAAAGAGATTAAAGGCTTTCGATAAATCTATCAGACTTCAAAAGATTTATTAAATTTCAAAGAAGCGTTTCATCTTCATCAAAATATCTGAATTTTGAATAAAATAATAAAATTTTTACCCAAACAGTGCAATTTGTAACAAGGGAGATAAATTCTAAACAAAAAATATAATAGGAGGATTATCAATTACAAAAATGAAACTTAAGCCAGAAATAGTTGGATTTTCTCATTACAAGTTCAAAAGAAACTAGTTACTTCCCTTCTCTAAAAGTGATAATTTAATTGACTTTACAAACACTGGCATTACCATCCAACGGAAGGAGATGATGCTTTTGCTGGTATGTTTAGGTAAACTAAACATTTCAGATAACGGTTTGTACGATCTATGCTCGAAGAGAAAAGATCTCAAATTTTCAAAAGTTTATATACTGGTAACAGTAGAATATCCATCCTTTACACTCTGATAAATTCTTCAATGGACCAGTTTTAGTTGTATCTAGAAACAATGAAGATCATTTATATTCTGGTCATGGTCGTCATTCTTGATTATATAGGTAAATATAGAATAATTTAATATTATTCCTGAA
>NC_046665.1:57794244-57802033 GCF_010883055.1 Belonocnema kinseyi
GAATAGGTGTTCTTTTCCTGTCGATGGAATGGAAGTAAACTAGCAAGTTATCGTACCGCGACGAGCGGCACATTAAGTTACACAAAGAAGAAAAAGTGAGTGAGAAGTAGAAAAAGTGAAAAAAAGAGTGCAAAGAATTTATTTTAATACTAAGTTAAACCACAACCCGTGCAGAAATTTTGGTGTGGCGCCGGTCTAGCCCCGATCGGGGAAAATGTGGGTCTGGTAGGGTAATCTGTCTAGCGCCAGACCGTAAATAAAACGCCCTACCCAACCGGGCCAGGATCTGGGCAACCAAAATGTGGACCCGATTTGGCCCAGATATGCCCCCTTTAATTTTTGATTTCCATAATTAGTAAAATTTCAAAAGTTTTTATATTAATATTTTTTCAACATTACATTTTAAAAAAATTCAATTTTTTAATATTCTACATTATAAATCATCATACATTATACCTCATTTTCAATATACTACATTACATTATCTGTTTGTATTGCTTGAATTTATCGATAAGTGTTTGCATTTTGAAGAAAACTATTATTCTTTGACAAGCAATGTTTAAATTTAGAGCTATTACACACACACACATACACACATAAATGAATTTTAATAATAAATATTTTTTAATCTTATTAATATTCTTTTGGAATTATTTTTGTTTAACTAATGCACATGGGGAACGTGGAGTGAGATATAAAAAGTGAGGCTATGTTCGAGGAAATATAAAAAAGGCACTTAATTTATGATGTTACTAATCCGGAAAATCACACATTTGGTATAAGATGATCTCTATTTTCAGAATATCAGCAACAAAATATAAAATTCTGAAAAGCTAAAAAACATTTTCTTATCCACATAAATAGTAAATGCGCTCAAAATGACGACGCTTTCTCGAATACATTGCTGAAAATATTCAGAAGCCCCCTTAAAGCCACATGTGGAAAATCCGATCAGGCCCTGATCGGGACTCGAGAATAAGATGAGCAATTTCTGCACGGGAAAGTGGATTTTGGACTTATAATTTCGCTCCACGCGCGTGCTTACGCGGTACAATAAAGCGCCATTTTATATAAAAAGAGCGCTTATTCTGCCTATTTAAGATGAAGTATCGTCTGCGTCACTGTTTTATCCTCGTAAAAGTTTCAACTTTATTTCCTAGGTGAATAATGTACTATTTTTAGGATTTCATCGCCCTGGGCAGAAACATTTAGGGCGAGTACACAATGAACTCAGCAACGAGACATGTAAACTTATATGTGCAAAACTTTTTTTTTTAATTGATCCTGACTGATTTTTAAATTGTTGATGCTTCTTATGGCTGACTTCATTGTGCATTTCACTTATAGTTTCGGTTAGGTGTTTTTCCTTTGTACTTTCATCCCGCAGATAAGGGGTGATCAAGTGATGGCAGGGAAGAAATGAATAGGGGAAATGCAGGGAAATTGAATGGAGGGGAGTTTTGGAAGGAAAGGGGATGTAGAGAAAGTAAGGGACAGTAGGGAAAATAGAAAAGGAACATTATTAGAGGAGGAAAATTGTCTACTTAATCAACATCCTGCTACGCCAAGAAATCCTAATATTTTCAATAATTCAGCAAAACTGTATTATAATTACATTAAAAATTTTAATTTATCAGCTTTCATTTTAACTTGCAGAGTTAAGTTCACAATTTGACGACAATCCTTTGTATCCTGGCGCACCAATGATGACCGTACCTTCTACTTATCGTGGAGATTCTACCTTTGTCGGACCTCCTTCTGGCGGACAGCCTTCTGGCGGACAGCCTTCTGTCAGACATCCTTCTTTTGGACAACCTTCGGTAGAACAGTATTCCATTGGAGATTCTTATTCTTTCAGAAATTCTAATTCTTTCGGATATTCTAAATCTTTCGGATATTCTAATTCTTTTGGAAATCATCCTATTGATTATTCTGCTTCTATCGGACAACCTTCTTCTGCTGTACATCATTCTGTCGAACATTCTGCCAATGTCGAAGAATCTAGTTCTGCCGTACATCGTTCTACCGAAAATTCTGCTCGTGTCAAAGAGCATTCCAGTCCACTCAGTAATCAATATCGTATCGATCAATATAAATATGTGATTGAACTTTTTGACGTCATTGACCCCAATAAACATCCTGTTTATATAGGACCCTTTTTTGAGGATCTAAGACCTTTGGATGAACATCCAAATTCTCTGATAGCATACAAGTTCTCGAAGCTTCCTGAAGGCTTATACGTATTTTTATACGATGCGTTTGTCAAAATACCAACAGACATAAGTTATCGGTTACTAGTTTCAACTCATGATTTTCACACCCTTGGAATACTTTTTGGTCGTACTCACCGTTATTATCTGGGATTATATGCTTTACGTCATGGCTATTACGTTCGAGTTACACTACTTCCAATTAAGTATTTCGCCGAGCCTGACAGAGTTCAGCAAATGCACCCATATGAAGAACAGGTACTTTTTACCGGAAAAAAATTTAATTTTCCTACCGGTAGTCAGAATAAAGAGCTTTCAAAGGAAACTTTCGTAGAAAAACCAAAAGATAAAAGATCGAAAGGTGCAGCATCAAGAGAGGCAGTAAAAAAAAGGAGAAAAACAGGATCAAACAGGAACAAGAATTAAATTTTTTGCTGGTAATTTTTCAGTAGCTGAAGTTTCATTTCTTTTTTGCAACGATATAACAGTGGAGGGTAATAGTTAGTGAAAACTGTGTAATAATAGTTAGCCCCATATTTAAAAACTTTCTTTATGTACGAAGTATACATTTAAATTTGCAAATTTTATTCTTTTGTTTCTTATAACTGATATTTCGCAAAATAAACATAAAAGGCATCAAATAAAAAACTATTTACAACAAACTCCACTGAATTCATTTCCACCTCTTATTTAAATTTTTGCGCACACGCTTATTAAGGATGGCCTATATTAAAATCGAAGCAGAAACAACTACCAGAGTTGCAGTCTGCTGAGGTAGGATTACTTTCGCTTATATCAGATTAACCGGGATTACTTCTGCATAGTTAACTACTCGTATTTACATTAGTTTGTGGTGGATTATTCCACTTAAACTCACGCACATATTCAAACAAAAATATTGATGAATTTTCAAAGAAAAAAGATCATTCTTCGATTGAAAATGGAACGGTTATATTCTCAATAAAAGAAGTAATTTAAGCAAAAAAAGGTTTACAACCCACACAATTTTTTAGCCAGGGATTAATTTTTAACTAAAATGATGAATCATCAACTAGAAAAGTTAATTTTTTAACTAAAAGTTAAGCCTAAATAAAAGAAACGTTTTTTTAAACAAAATATTTAAACTTTCAGTCCAAAGAGGTAATTTTTTAACGAAATATATAATAGGTGATATTTCAACTAACGCAGACTTTAATTTTTAATTAAAAATAGTCGACACTTATCCAAAAAGACAATTATTCAACAAAATAGTTCAAATAATTAAGTATAAAGGTGAATTTTCAACAAAAATGTTTAATTTTTAACAAAGTAGATAAATTTCCAACCTTATGGTTAAATTTTAAGCTAAAACATAAATTTTTAACCAAAAAGCTTAATTTTTTTACAAAAAGACCAATTAGAAAAATATCAATTTTCAGCTAAGAGAGAAAATTTTTTACAAAAAATTAAATAGTTGAATTTTCAGTTGAAACAATTATTTATTGAAAACAAAAAAAAACATTTTAGGAAAATAATTTAATTCTAAAACAAAAAATTGTCGTTGTGTGCAGAACAGTAGAAGAAGGCACCGTACAAGGGGAAGAGTCTATCAGCTCTACTTCATCGTAAGACGAGACCATCGAAACCCGATCAGCATGTTTTAAATTAAATTTCGAACAAAACTTCCCTGAGAAAGATATTTTTGAACACCCTGACTACCGGGTTTACTTCTTAAAATGACGAATACTTCAGAAAGCCATTTGGGTGGAAATATATTTCGCCCAATAACGTAAATCAGGGCCAAAAATTGTTTACTGTTTCAAGGTCCTAATATACAACTTTTCCCTATAGTTTAAATTTCGATTTCCATAATTTGTTTTTTTCAACCTACCTTAATGTTCAAGGGTGAATATATGATTGTATACGCTCAATCTAGATTAAAAAATATAAGTTTCAAATATATTTTGTTTAATAATTAAAATATATTTAAATGATAATTTAAGATTGACTGTGTATATATAAATATTGAATATCGCATAGTATCTAGAAAATATATCGTTCTTGTATTTATTAATTAGAATCATATGATTAAATTTTGAGTTTAGAGCTGGATTCCAATACTCTTGAAAATATAGTACGTATTTTAATATTGTATATTATTAACATATAAATAATACTTGTTACCAGTGATGTGCAAAATTACGTCGGGTCGGGTTAAATTTGAAATTTGATGAATGTCCAGAAAATTTCGACAATTGGTTTTAAGTGACTTCAAAGTTTTTTGTTTACTAAACCAATCCCTATCTTTTTTCAAATAATATCTTGATGAATCAATAACATTTTTATTGTAATAATATGATAATAAATAACTTAAATAATTTTGTATTAATTATTTTTATTTTTATATTAAAAATTAATAAAGAGAAAAAAGTAACTTTTTAGGTAACTTGAAATTACTTTATCTAGTAACTGTAACTGTAACTAGCATTTTTTCGTTAAGTAACATAACATAAACTAGTTACTCAAGAAAAGTAACTTACCCAACACTGGTACAGGAAATCCTTCAATTTTAAAAATAATAGTCAAAGCTTCGAAGAGGTAAGTTACTAAATCGAAATGAAAATTTTAAACGGAAATTATAACAATTGCTACTATATAAGTATTGACAATAATTCCCGCAAAGGAAACATTTTTTGTCTTTTCACCCTTTATAATTCATTAAAAATTATATTTTCTTTCTTCAAAACTTCACAGTTCAATACATATTTTATATGAGTATATTAAAATGAAAAGCCTTTGATATTCAAAATATAATTTTTAATAAAATATTAATGTTCAAAGATAAAAAGGAGAACAATTTTCTTTTTAACCCCATTATTTTCCATCCTCTTCTTTATTCATAATGTGTCTCCCCATCGGTTTACAAGATCTCCATTTCTCTTTCATGGCTCAATTCTCGCTAATCGCATCCGTAAACTGTCACTTGTAATAATCAAGACTCTACCAATTTTTATTTAAATAGTCTTCAAAATATCCTTCATATAAGGGAAAAAGTGTTAAAATTAGAAGAATATTTTCAAGGCACTCAATTTTATATTTATTTAAGATTATGCTTATTCAAGTCAAGTACTGAATACGCAAAATTAATTTATTGATTTATATTGGGTCCGTATTTAGGTATTTTGGTAAATTTTTCTATAAACATTATGTAATTATTTAAACAATTATTTATTGTCTATTTTTGAAATTTCTCAAAATTGAGCCAGCGATATCAACTTTCTGTTTTAATTAGGATCCTATGCTACATTTTGTTGAATACCTACATAATTTTCATACTTTTTTTTAATATGTAATAAATTTCTATTTTTTAAACCAATCTTTATTTGCCCAAAAAGTTTTTTTCGATGGCTAAAAACATAAAATATAAAATATACAATTATGTTTCTGATTGTATAGTGTATAGAAAAAAATACATTTACCACTTTTTAATTGTTCAAACAAATATAATTTGCTTAAATAATTACTTTTCCATAAATACTTTTGAAGTCGTAATTATTTGTATGTCTTCTATTTTATCTCATTTTTTCAGTTGTCGAAAAATAACTCCTTGAGCGAATGAAAATTGTTTAAACAAATAGAAATCTGTTACACTTAAAAAAAATGTATCAAAATGATGGAAGTTTTCAACAAAACGTAGTATAAAATCCTAATTAAAACAGAAAGTTGATATAGCTGATTTATTTTTTTGAAATTTTTAAAATTTACAATAAATAATTGTTTAAATAACGACATAATGTTTTAAGAAAAGTTTACTACTCCAAGCAATGGCAAACCATTAAATTTCAGTCAGAAAACACGATTATTTTTTACATTTTTGAGGAATGAATAATTGTTGGAATAATTTATATTTGTTTAAATAATTGAAAGTTATTCAAAATTCATGGTAAATATTTAAATTGTTCACTAGTAATTATTTGCGTGAAAAACATGACGGGAATTCTTGAAAAGTAACAATAATACGTAAAAATGTAGTTTTTTTTATTTTTGGGTCATATTTGGGGCATCACGGTGATGGTGAGGGTGGTCTGGAAATACAAGTTACTATAATGATTTTATTTCGTTGACTTTATTCTCTCATTTAAATTTGCACGTGCACGCCCATTTAAGATGGCCTATATTAAGATCAAGGCTGGAACAAATCGTAAAAATACATGTCCGTGAAGTTATCACACCAAAAATTAAATGTTAACTTTTGTTTAATGAAATCGTTTGGCCATCGTCTGATCATGTTTGGAAACAAAATTTTGTCGTTTGAACGACAAAACTCAAAAAGATATTGAGTTTTCAAAGTTGGAATGCTAACTTTACGTTGAGAAACAAATTTTAATGTTCTTCTAAAATTCTTTTTCATAGCAAATCTATTGAAACTTTGAGTTTAGATACCTGTAGAGCGAGTTGAAACAAGGTGTTTGCATCCCTAGGGTTGAAACATTTTGTCTTCGAGGTTCGGTACGTGTAGGGCGGGCTGAAACGCAGTGTTTACGTCCCTAGAGTTTACATATTTGTTTTCAGCTCTAGAGTAGACATGCAGATAGGTAGGGTCTACAGGTACCTCAACTCGAATTTTCAATAGATTTGCTATAAAAAATAATATGCATTACTAGGAATGTAACACAACGATGGCAACTCGTGTGAAGGCAGCCCTCACTTCGCTCGGGCAGCAAACTTCACGCTCGTTGCAATCGCTGTGTTTCATCCCTTGTAATACAGCATACTATTAACAATCGTTTAAGTGTGGCTTTTTCACGCTCAGAAGCTCACTTTTCACATTTATACGAGGAATTTGTGAGTTATTGAACAAAAAAATCATTAGGACCAGACTCGCCAGCAGCGTTTTCTCAAGTAGTACTGACCTTCTTTAGTCAGCCATGTCCCTAAATATAATATAATGTGACAGGCATCCTCACAAGAAAATTTGTAAAAAATTTAATTTTTTAAAGACATGTATGATTTCAACCCTTTTTCATTCCTATAAAGGGAGACGAAAGCTCTTCTTTTCAGGAGTAAACTGACTTCAAACGCAAATGATAAAACATTGCACATCGATAAGCACGCATTTTGAGTTAATAGACACCCTCAATCTGAAAACTGTAGGACAAAAGCTTTCAAACAATTTTTCAAATTTTTGAATAATCCAAATTTCTGAAATTATAAAAATTATTACAATTTTTGAATTTTCTAAAATTTGTAAAATTCGTAACATATTTAAAATTGTTAATATCATTTAAATTTAAAACATTATTATAGTCTCTAAAATGTACAACAAATTTTAATTATCAAAATTTCTAAAATCTCTAAAATGTTTAAAATATTTTTTAACAAATTTTCTAAAATTATTCACATGTTTAAAATTATTAACATTTTTTTAATGTGCTAAATTTGTTGAATTATCAAAATTTCTAAAATTTACCGAATTAATGAAATTTTCCAAATTTCTTATTCTGATAACAAACAATGTATCATAATGAATTATTTTTCAGTACTACTCATTTAAGATTTTTTTAAATTTCTTGTTTTCAGATTTAGCGTAATAAACAGTA
>NC_046665.1:57802133-57810999 GCF_010883055.1 Belonocnema kinseyi
ATTAGGCTTGTCCAAAAAATTATTGTGTGGTTTTTTTAAAGTGTGTCATTTTATGTATAAATTTAGGTAGAAATTCGACAAAACTTACAACTTAAGATAATACACTATAACTTATTTTTTTTTGATGTTTTAAAATAACAATAAACATTTGAAGCATAAATTATCAATTGTTACTATATAAGTATTAAAAAAGTCTATGTGATAATTAATTAATAATTAAATGAAACCTTTTTTTGATAATGAATGCCATCTTTTCGAAATTTTAATTTTGTTTAATGTTTGTATGTCGCTTGCAGTATTTATACATCTAATATTTTCGTTTGTACTTTTAGGTTGTCGACGAATGTGTAAATGAAAA
This sequence comes from Belonocnema kinseyi, assembly GCF_010883055.1. Taxonomy (NCBI): domain Eukaryota; kingdom Metazoa; phylum Arthropoda; class Insecta; order Hymenoptera; family Cynipidae; genus Belonocnema; species Belonocnema kinseyi. Next base: position 57,802,492 of record NC_046665.1, read on the forward strand.
TTTCTTTATGTTTTAATTTCATTGTATTGATGCTGTTACAAGTTTAAGAGGATTTATGAGAGAATCTGAGTTTAAAGAGAGATTTTTAATGTATTGAGATTTCTTAATTAAGGTCTCTTCTCCTGTTCATGAAATACAATTTAGTGATTACAATGTTGCTGCCAAACGTATGCAAAAAGAAAATTTAAGAAATTTGAATTTCGGGGGATGGCCCGAAATGTTGATTTTCCTCTAGCCGGGCAACCACGAGGGTACAAACGAAAATATTAAATGTACAAACGGTACAAAAAAAGTAAAAACGTATGCAAAAAGAAAATTTGAGAAATTTGAATTTCGGGGGATGGCCCCGAAAATTTCATACCATAAGGATAAGTTTTTAACTAAAATGACGAATGTTTGAATAGAATAATAGATTTTTTGGCCAAAAAAATTAATTTTCAAGTAAGAAGATTCTTTTCAACAAAAAAAGTGAATTTTCAACTAAAATATATAATTTTTGGACCAAAAAATCAAATAATTAGATTTCTTGGTCAAAGAATGAATCTTCAAACAAACAGATGGTAACAAAATATAGGATATTCAACTGGAATAACAGTTACATTTTCAGTTTTAAAAAATAATAATTTTCAACCAAAAAGGAAACAAATTTTTAACACAGTTAAATTTTCATAGAAAAAAAATCCTTTTCATGTAAAGAAAATACGAATTTTCAAGCAATTTATTGAATTTGTAACTGAAAAAAAAACATTTTTAACTAAAAATAGAACAGTTTGGTTTTGAAATGAAAAACATTAACTTTCAAACAGATTCTCAACCAAAAATAGAATAATTATATTTTCTACTGGATTAGTTACATTTTTATTTTAAAAAAGTTATTTTCAACAAAGCAGTTACATTTTGAACTAAGAATGAATTTTTAATTAAAATAATAAATCTTCAGCCAAAACAAAAACAAATGTTTAACAAAGAAGTTTAACTTTTAATCAACTAGTTAAATTTTTAACTAAAAAATGCATTCGCAACGAACAATACAACAAAATTTTCTATTATAATCCAGAAATCTTTATTCTAAATTTACTGCTCCTAGTCTAAAACCTCCTTGAAGTACTTTCTTTATCTGAAATTTTGAAAAAGGAACTTTCAGATTGTGACGAATTTTGACTTGAAAGAAGGATTTTTAAAAATGTCTTTCTTCTAAACCTGAACGAGAAATCTTTTAAAAAATTGAAGTTCCCTGTTACATGTCCCGATAAATGAAGAGTGAGCGAATGGTTCTTGATAATTTTATTTCTTGAAAAAATTGCGCCAATTATTGAACTACCTGGCTTGTTTCTCAAAATAACGACATCTTCGAAATTCGATCAGAGTGTCTTATGTTCCAGTTATGAATACAACTACCTCGAGGAAGATGTATTTTCAACACAAAGACTTTTATTAACCCCGCCAATTGTTTTTTTATTATTTCAATAATAAAAAATAACAATAAAATCATAATGACGATAAAAGTCTATGTTCAGATAATCATTTCAAAACCAGCTCTATTTCGCGGTTTACTTTCGGAAATCCACTCTGGCCATTCTGTTTTGCATGCTAATGCTATTATGCCCTAAAGTTGTGCTCTTTAATTTGTATTGATCCTCTAACGTGGATCATATTAAATTTCAAATCCAAGATTAAAATAGCTTTAACAATTTATAACCCAAGTATAAGCGTAAATTTAAATAATAGATATATTAGATAATTATTATCGGCTAATTTGATTGACTAATCGAATTAGTAATTTTTTACTGATCTTTAGTAGTCCACTTTTCCCTAATAACATCTGTCACTGCGTTATTTTATTAAACTTGTCTCTTTTTTATTGTATAGTATTTTTTAGTTGCCAATCCATTTATTTCGTTGAAAATTGATCTTTTCTAGAAGGAAACTAATCTTCTTGTTTAAAAATTCGTCTTTTTGGCTGAAAATTCAACTTCTTTGTATAATGTTAAACTCATTTGTTAAAATTGTATGTTTTGTTGGTACAGATTGATCATTTTAGTTAAATATTCATCCTTGCTAGTAAAAAATTCATTTCCTCGAGTAGAAATTCATTAACTCTTGTCTAGAGTATTTACTTCTTCCTAAAGATTAAACATATTTTTTGAAATTCATCTTTTTTGCTTGAACACTTAACTGCTTCGTTGACAGTTGCACTGCTTTGTACATAATCATTTATTGTGTTGATAATTAATTATTTTAGCAATAATGTCTATAATAAGTTTAATTAATGTTGAAATCATTCTTCGTAAAAACATTAACTATTATATTTTTCGCTGCGAATAGGTAACTATTTTGTTAAAAACTAAAATTTTTTTTAAAAAGGCAAATTGTGTACTTTTTTAAACTTAACTACTTCGTAGAACCTTCCTATTTTAGCCTAAAAATTCCCCTTCTAAATTAAAAATCTATTTTTTAAGCAAAAAAATCCAACCACTTACTTGAAAGTTGAACTATATTCTTAAAAAATTATTTAATTTGTAATATCCTTCTTTTTGGTTGATCATTAAACTATTTTCTTAAGAAACTAAGTATATTGTTGAAGCCATCATATTTTTAAAAAACATTAATTGTTTAAATGAGAATGCGTCCTTTTCGATAAGAAATTTATGTTTCGTAGACAGTAGTGGATGACTTAACGTAAAATAAGTGCAAATGACTTTACACACATGTAAATAAAACATAATATAAATGTGTATTACATTTACAGTTAAATCAAGTTAAATTTGAAAATATATCTATCTGATACAAATATAGCTGCATTTATACCAAAGCAGAATTTCTTTAGATTAGTCAAATATTGTGTTAACATAAAATTAAATAATTTATAAGAAATAAATATTTATTAATTGTGTCTAAAGAAGTTTTGTTTTCAATGCTCAATTCTAAAGTGATCGATCCGAAAACAATAATTCTTTTAATCAAATAAACATTTAACTAAAATAAATGCTTATCAGTTCAACTAAAATACACGGATATGATATTAATTAATGTAGCCATAATTTGATTTAGTTGAACTTGAATACTTATTTACATTTAACTTACATGTTGTTAAATTCAATATCCATGTTTTTTATTTTAGTTCAGTTATCACTTATACTTCTACATGCACTAGGAGTTTCCCAAAATACCTTTTGATTATAGTGTAAACAAAATTAAATTTTCATTCGTTCAGAAGAAATCATGCAAGTCAGCCAGTCTTATAATTTTGGCTAGAACTGATGCAAAACTGAATCCTACTAATTAACAACATTGTTCACTGTTCGTAAACTCGCTTGTTTTATTTTTATAAAAGTTCTTATGAATGAAAACCCTTAATGAGGATATTTCATTATTTTCAAATTTTTGTATAAATCTACGTTTCTTTAAATGATTGAAATTTTCTATGGAAAGATCGAAAAACTTTAAACTGTAAATAAATTTTAAATTGATAATAGAATTCTGTTAAAAAGTAGTTTGCAAGAAGTCTCAATATTCAGCATTAATTTATAGCCCATCACGTTCAACATTCCACAATATGACCTTCTTATTTACGCAGTAGAGTTGAGAATGAAACACCATCGGGATGTTTTATTAAAAAATTTTTATTTTTCACGCATTCAATTTTTATAAAATTTTTGAATTATTTCATATAGTCCGAAGTACATTTATTCATTTTTATCGATCAATTAGTTGCTTTCTCCGTAAAATTTTACTTTTAATTAGGTCAGATTTACGAATTTCGTTCGAGAGAGACCTCAAAGTATTTTTTCTATAACAAAAAAAGCTATACAATAAACATAACATATTTCTGGAACTTAATTGCATATGTATTTAAGCTGATGTTCAATCCAGAAAAATAATCTCTAAGTTTTCTAATTAGTTACAATTCAATAAAAAATAAGGAAAATGTACAACCAAACAACATTTTTTAACTCGAAAAGATACCTCTTTCGAAAAACAGAGCATGAAGAACCTTAATATATGTAATTAATTAAGAGTCCATTGATCCATAGTAATTTAAGGATTATACAAAATTATAATTTTTCTTAACCTTGTTCAAACAATTAGAAGGCAATTCTTTTGAATCGTGGCAGGTAACTTCACGTTTTCAATGTCAAAATATGACACACTTATTGTTTCAATAAAGAAATGTATGGTATACCTTGCGTCGTTCCATTAAACTTTTCTATTTTTCACGTTATTCATTTTAAAAGATTTTAAAAATAATTGTATACAATACAAAGATAATTAAATCATTTTCATAAAGCGATTAGTATTTTTGTGCTACTGAATTAGCAAATATCTTAATTTATCGAATTATTTATTTTCTGATAATCTTTAATGACTTACTTCTCGCTAATTGAATCCGTAAACTTTCACTAGTAATAATTTAGAACTCACCAATTTTTATTTAGAGACTTCAAAGTATCTTTCCTTTCAGGAAAAAAGTTGTATGATTAAAATAACTTTATTTAGGTACTTAATTATATACTTATTTAAGCTGATACTTAAGTCAAATCATTTTTACAAAGTTTGCAAAATAATTGAAATTTGCTATGCAAAATAGGGAAAATATATATTTTTTTAAATGTCGGAAAGTATACTGAACATGTGTAATTAATCAATACATTGATTTATATGGATCCCATATTGAGCAATTATAATTTAAAGATTTCAATTTTTTTCTCAATTTTTTTAAGCAATTAGAAAAATATTTTTGGAATATAGAACCACTTTTTTTAAACAGTTTAAGCAGTTATAGGGCAATATTTTGAAAATGCAATCAGACAAAGTCAAACTTAGCATTCCACAGTGTGATCTTCATTTTCCATGTTTATAACTGTTTTCAAAATTATTATAAATAGGTCAAATTTTTTTTACCAAGCAATTTGGTCTCCACTATTAAATCAGGAAATATGTTGACTTCTTAAAATAGTAATTTTTTAATAATATTCAGTGGCGCACCTTTCGCTAATCAATAAAATAAAATGTCAGCAGTAATTATTTGATTTTTACAAATTTCGGTTTAGAGAGTCCTCAAACTATCTATTGCATAAGCAAAAAAGATATTCAATTAAAATAACCTTATTAGGCACTTAAATTCAAAAGTATTCAAGCTAATGCTCATTCAAGGCAAATATTAGTTACTAAAGTTGATACAAAATTGCAATGTTCGATTAAAAAGGAGTAAAATATACAATTGTGAAAAATTAGAAATCGAAAACAGAACTCTGTCTGATTAAGAAAATAGTTTTCTATAATTTTTTTATTAATCTCTTGTACAAAATAAAATATTCTACTTACGTGACATTTTCTCGTGGGTAATTCATTATGTATTTACCGCTTTATGAACAAAGTGTCTTTCATGAATATTCACATTCCTGCAAATCAAAAATTTAAAATTATAACAAGATGTGATGTTGCAATGATAAGCGTTATTATAGAAATATTTAAGAAACTGCCTATAGGGCTAAAATTTAGGTTATTGTAATTTATCCTACAATTTCCATAATGTCAACGAAGATAGAATTGTCTGAAAACTCTTTCTTGAAAAAAAATATTGTGTAATGACAGAACTTAACGAATTTCATCGTGAACTTAAATAATTTTTCAATAAAATTTTATTTTATGTTTCGTGTAAGTTTTGTTTATTAGGTGCTAAAAATAAGACTTGGCGAAATAAAGTGCTGATTCTAGGCCAAGTATCAGTGGAGGGTCGGCAAATATAAATAGCCAATATAGGCTGCCAGCACTGCCTCAACGTTGGGCTGATTTAAATAAAACATGGTTTGCCGTGGTAACAGTGACACTTGGCCCCGTAATTTACCGTCACTAGGCCAGCCTTTGGCTAATCCTCATCAAACGTAGTTCCCCGTACTAAAAGTGAGACTTGGCGCAATAAAGTGCTGATACTGGGCCAAGCATCGTCGGAGGATCGGCAAATATAAAAAGCCAATATAGGCTGCCAGCACTGGCTCAAAACTGCGCCGATTAAAATGCCGATATTGACACAATAACTATAGCCTACCTTTGGCTGCCAAAATTGGACCAACACTGGGCAATGTATTCAGCTCTGGCAATTCGCACTTGGGAATAATTGACTAATTGATTGACTGACAATTTAAGCTCTACCTCCAAGGTGGTATAGAAGAGAGTTCATCTTACAAAACAATTGTCGAGCTTCTTAGGTGTAGACTGTCTTTTGATACTCAGTCTTCCATAAGTCAATCAATTAGTGAAATATATAATTAGTTTCTTCATCACTATCACCATTATTTAAATAATTTGATTACATATTCTTGTATTATCAAGAATTAAAAATAATTGTTTTCTCTGCGCTGGTTAATTAATTAATTTTTGGCGCTTTAAAAAAAGTAATACAGCGTCATAAAACTAATCCCTTAATTAATATTTTTTATAATATTAAATAAACAATGTAAAGCTAGTTAATTTTAATATATTTTTTTTTTGCATTTCATTTCGACAACAAATATTCTGAAGTGATTTTCACACAGTAAATACATTAAATATGGACACAACTGATACAGTGAAGCGTATTATTCAAACACTTGATTGTTTATTAACAAGAAAAAGAGAAAAAAGTAAACTGTTAATGACCTACAAATACACGTATTCCATCAAAATGCTCAAATACGGCGGCAGTACATTTCCCAGTACTTACGGAGCTTTCCAAATGGAAACGGTAAAGGTTTCATGGTCATAACTCGTGACCTATATGAGCTAAAATTTTTTATTTTTTTATTTCACGCAGAATTTAGGCATGTATAATTTGTTTTTCCTAACGTTTTTCTGGTGAACATATACAATACGAGCAGGTTTCAACTGCTTTGACTACAAATAGCTCAAAATAGGAAAAAAGTTATGTTTTTTATAAGAGGCACAACTCCTGATCTATGAAGACTAGAAGATTACATTTTTTAGATTTACGCACAATTTGCAGCCCTACAACTTTTTCTATTACACCACTTACATAGCTTTCCCTAAAAGCAAAGTATTTGGAAAAAACTGAACACGAGTAATTTGCACAGAAAAATAGGTCAAACAATTTCAACTTTGTGAGCCCATAACTTATGACATGTTGGGTCTAGGTCATTGCATTTTTTATAATTACTAGAAATTGCGTCTACTTAATTTGAGGTTTTAAAAAATTTTTTGTTAAAATTAACAGGTTCTTCATAGGACCATAACTCGGAACCTATTGAAGATAGGAGGTTTTATGCCTTCTACTTTTTCAGAATTTCCTAAAGTTTAATTTTGCTTTTGAACATTTTGCTCTGAAACTCAATAGGGCAGGTCAGTCTATGCAAACGAGATTTTTGAAACATTTTTCAAAAATATCTCCGGCCGCGCTTGTGTCATTTCTCGAAAACTTGGCTCTTTCTAACTCTTTGTGAATTCTAAAATTTGACTCTTTCTGGCTGAAGGTTAATTTTTTGAATTGAGAAGTCTCCTATTACATTTATTCTTCCGAATTTATCTGCTTTTGTTAAACATTCGACTATTGATGTAGAAATTTCAGGATTTTGTTGAAAATTCACTTTAGAAAGAAAGAAAAATCATTTTCCGATCCTTAAAGATCTATGGCCCAATATAGGAAAGTTACAATATTACTCAACCCTAAAATTAAGCATTTTGATCATTTCATTCCTGAACATTCACTTTATAAATTAAAACCTTAATTTCGTTTTGTTTTTCTAATCACACCATATTTTTTTCAAGAAAGAATTTTCGAAAAATTCTACCTTTGTTGAAATGTAAATGTTCATTATTACGCATTAATCTCATACCAAATTTTATACGTATTCTGAGGTCTACTCTATTGATTTATTTCATTTAGTTTATAGTTTAAATAATAAGATTAATCAAGCATTCTGGCAATCAGTGCTTTCATAAAGGACAACCGCCACAAATGTACAGTAAATGGCTTTTTGTGAAAAATTAAAAAAAATGTTTGTGTGTTTCAGAACCTGCAGATCAAAAATTCAAAAGAAAAAACCAAGAAAAATGGACAGATTTTAGACAAACACTAGTCAAAGCTTTAAAACTCACATATATTTTAATAAAAAAATGCTTATTTTAGAGCTATGATTTTTTCTCTTAAAAACTCTTTGATAGATTTGGCTAAAAAATTACGTTTTGTATATCAGACTTGCCGAATCGAAAGTTCCATGCCCACGAACTAGAAAGACTAATCACTTTTTGCGAATACAGCATGTTTTGAGGGTGTTTTCGTACCTTAAACATCCAAGTATAGAAATCATAATTTTTTAGTCAATAAAATCACTAGAGATTTTTTATCAAACTTCTATGATTTGAAGTCACTTTCAAATAGGTAGAGAAAGCAATCATAGCAAGAATATGTCTTCGAATTAATTTTTTTTAGAAATTTTCACAAAAATCTATTTACTGTATATTTTTTGCGAGGTCCTTTGTAATGACCTTGTACTATCCTGTTCCTTAGAGGCC
>NC_046665.1:57811099-57814163 GCF_010883055.1 Belonocnema kinseyi
ATTAATGTAGGCATAATCTGTTTCAGTTGATAATTTTTTAGATTAAACTAATATGTTAACGAATTCAATATTCATGTTTTTAACCTTGGTTTCGTCATTGCCAATACTCATTTATGCACTAGAGGGCCCCCAAGATACCTTTTGTTTAAAAGGTAAAAAAATTTAACTTTTGATTTGTTAAAAAGAAATCAACCAGGTCAGCTAGTGTCATAATTTTCCGTAGAACTGTTGAAAATTGATACTTACCATTAAGAAGAGTGTTTATTGTTCATAAACTTGCTTGCTTCATTTCTATACAAATGATTACAAACGAACACCTTTAATGAGGATATTTAATTATTTTCAAATATTTAAAAATCCACGTTTCCTTCAATAATTGGAATTTTCTATGGAAAACTATAAAAATGTTCAACTGGAAAAAAAATCGAAAACAGAATCCTGTTAGAAAAGTAGCTTGTAAGAAGTCTGAAAATTCATAATTAATTTCTAGCCCGTCACATTTAAAATTCCACAATATGACCTTATTTATGCAATAAAGCTGAAAATTTAACACGAGCGGGTAATTTGACTGAACATTTACAATTGTCACGTTTTCCGTTTATATAACCTTTTTTAATTCTTTCATACAGTCCTGACTACATTTATTTATTTTTATCGATCACTTAGTTGGGTTCCATTATTGACTTATTAAACATTCCAGACTAATCAAATTAGTAATTTTCTACTAATCTTTTGCATATCACTTTTCACTAATTGTATCCGTAAAATTTTAATTGTAACGAGTTAAATTTTATGTTTTTCTAAATAATTAAAATTCGATGGAAAATAAGGTAAATGTGCAACCGAAAACAATTTTAAAAACATAAAAGTGATACATGATAAAAATAAGGCATATAGACCCTTAATATATATAATTGATTAACAGTCCATTGATCTATAGGAATTTGAGGAATCTAAAAAGTTTTAATTTTTCTTATCTTTGTTTAAACAATGAAAAGAAGATTCTTTTACATTGAGGAAGAAAATTTCAGGTTACAATTTAAAAATATAGCCTACTTACGGTTTTAATGGAGATGATAATTGAATTCGTCGAGTCGTTTTCTTAAACTCTTCTTTTTTTCGCGTTTTCAATTTTATAAAATGCTTAAAATTATTGCATACAGTCCAAAGTAAATTTAATAATTTCCATAAAGCAATTAGTTACTTTGCCTTTTTGAATTAGCAAATATCTTCATTAGTCGATTTATTAACTTTCTGCTAATCCTCAATGGCTTAATTCTCGCTAATCGAATCCGTAAACTTTAACTAGTAATCATTTCAACTTTACTGATTTTTATTTAAAGAGACTTCAAAGTATCCTTCGTATAAGAAAAAAAGTTTAGAATTGAAATAACCTTCCTTAGGCTCTCAATTTTATTTAGGCTGATGCTTATCCAAGTCAAATCTCTTTTACAAAGCTAACGAAATAATTGCAATTTTCTATGAAAAATATGGAAAATAGACAATAAGAAAAAGCAAAAAATCGAAAAGAGAACTATGTTTAAAAGTAGTGCATTAGGATACTGAATATGCATAATTAATCATTATACTGATTTATATTGATCCCATATTGTTAATTATACTTTTCAGATTTCAGAAAAAATGTGTTTTTCCTTACTTTGTTTAAAAAGTGAGAAGGCAATATTTTGAGAAAAGAATCAGACAAAGTCAAACTTAGCATTTCACAGTGTGTCCTTCTTAATATAACAATAAAGTTACAAATTTTACATCAACGCGACGTTGTCTTAAACTTTTTTTTACGTTTTCCATGTTTATAAATTTTTTCAAAATTATTATATAAACCAGCGTTTTTCTGTAAAGTCGATGGATTTGCATTCGAAAGAGATTAAAGGCTCTCGATAAATTCATCAGGCTTCGAAAGATTTAATAAATTTCAAAGAGACGTTGCATCTTCATCAAGATATCTGAATTTTCAATAAAAGAATAAGATTTTTACCCAAATATTAAAATTTGTAACAAAAGAGATAAATTCTAAACAAAAAATATAATAGGAGAATTATTAATTAAAAAACTTGAACTTCAGCCAGGAATAGTTGGATTTTCTAATAACAAGGTTAAAAGAAACTAGTTAGTTCTCTTCTCTGTTAGTGATAATCTCATTGACTTTACAAACAATGGCATTACCATCCAACGGAAGAAGAGGATGCCTTTGCTTGTATATTTAGGTAAACTAAACATTCCAGATAAGGGTTTGTATGATCTATGCTCGAAGAGACAAAAACTCAAATTTTCAAAAAGTATATACTGGTAGCAGTAGTATATCCCTCCTTTACACTCTGACAAATTTTTCAATGGACGCGCGTGCTTACGCGGTATAATGAAGCGCCATTTTATAGAAAATGAGCGCTTTTTATGAAATATCTTATGAAATATTATGAAATATTAATGAAATATTAATGTTTAAAGGCGAAAAGGGGAACAATTTTCTTTTCAACCCCATTATTTTCCATCCTCTTCTTTATTCATAATGTGTCTCCCCATCGATTTACAGCTCAATTCTCGCTAATCGAATCCGGAAACTTTCACTAGTAATAATCAAGACTCTACCAATTTTTATTTAAAGAGTCTTTAAAGTATCCATCGTATAAGGGAACAATTTTTACAATTAAAGTTACATTCTTCAGGCATTCAATTTTATACTTATTTAATCTGATTGTGATTGTATTGCGTTAAATTTTATGCACTTTTATTAAGAGAGACCCCAAATTATCTTTTGTAAAAAAAAAGATATACAATTAAAATAACCTTCTTTAGGCACTTAAGTTCATGTGCATTCTAACTGATGCTCATTCGAGTTAAGTGTTGTCCATCAAACTTGCTAAAAAGTTACAAAATAAAATAAAACTTTTTACTTTTGTGAAGTTTTCTCGAAGGATGAACCATTATCTATTCATAGCTTTGCAAATAAAATATTTATCATAAATATTTGTTTCTCAGCAAGTCACAATTTTAAAGTGATGAAAAGATGTGTTGACTAGGGTCGTCCAAAAAACGCGTTTCGAGC
>NC_046665.1:57814173-57815877 GCF_010883055.1 Belonocnema kinseyi
CCCAAGTTTCCAATTCTGGAGATAGAAAATCCGTAATTTGTATTCATTTGAAATTCGAATATTAACATGTGGCACCGGGCACTTCAAATTCCCATTTAATTAGCAGGGGGAAATTTGGAATTTTCGAAAAATTGAAATCATGTTCCAGGGTTTCATCGAAAAGTGCCCAGTTATTTAGGGATTTAAGATGAGTGTCTACGAAATAAAACCATACTAATAAAATTCATTTCCAGTTCACCCCGCCCTCCTCGTAGCGCTCTAAATATGACCCAACAAAAAATTACATTTTCACGTATTATTGTGATTTTTTACAGTTTAAGAAATATTCAAATTGTCTATTAGTAATTATTTGTATCAAAAAGACGACGAAAATTGCTAAGAATAAAAAATAACACGTAAAAATGATTTTGGATTTTTGGGTAATATTTGGGGCGCTGTGGGGGGTGGAGGTGGGTTGGAAAAGAAAGTTATTACTATGGTTATATTTCGTAGATACTCCTCTTGGATCCCTAAATATATGGCACATTTGACGAAATAGAATGTGATGTTACATTTTGCAACTCACAAGGCACATGTTATGGTCAAAATTATAGTTAATGATAATTAATCAAGTTTTGAATTATATCTCACTATATACTCCTCAGGCTACGCGACGCTCCATGATTCATTTGGATCTTGTTTATGATTTAACTTCCTGTCGCTGATACGTTTCGAATTTTTATTTTTATATATGTAAACGCTTTTCTGGAGTCAACGTCATCATCGTGGTACGTCGCAAGAGGTTAAGAATCATCGGGACGCCGAAAAGACTCAACTAACTCGCTACTCCTACTGACACCTTGACTGTACCATTTATATTTTCCCGCCAGTTCTACCATGAGTCGTTGCTGCCAAATTAACTACTGAAAACCTTAACGGGAATTGCTTGCAGAGATTGATAGGAAATCACCTGAATTTTCTACAAGACCTGGATTACTTCAGAAGATTCCAAAGTCTCAGAACAACAGAGCGTATATTTCATCTAATTTCTAGACAAATCTGATGCGTTCGTGATTTGTTAGTTCCTTTGGCCCATGAAAGTTCTGACGCCCAACATTGTTTGTTAAAAGGTTATTTTGAGGTTAGGGTGCCGAAGGTGTATTAATTTTCTTTGTCAAAAAGACATCAATATCACAAGAATCATGGAAAGGGGGGGTTCGCAACCAGTTAAAAAAATTATTTTTAGCAGGTACTTTTTTTAACAGGTTATTTTAAAAAAATATTTTAAGGGAAGGGCTTAGAGTCTAACAAAACAGATAAATTCTGAACATAAAACATTATACGAAAATTTTCAATCATAAAAATTGAACTTCAGCCAGAAAAAGATGAATTTTCTAATAACAAGGTTAGAAGAAACTAGTTACTTCCCGCCTCTAAAAATGAAAAATTTTATTGACTTTACAAACACTGGCATTCCAATCCAACGAAACAAAATGCGGCTTTTGCTGCTATATTTGGGTGAATTAAACATCTCAGATAAGGGCTTGTACGGTCTATGTTAATTATGTATATAAAGTATATATATTAGTAGCAGTAGAATATCCATCCTTTACACTGTGCAATTTTTTTCAACGGACCAGTTTTAGCCACATTTGAAAACCATGAAGATCCTTTATATTGTTATTACGGTCGTCATTCCTTATTACATAGGTAAATACAAAATAA
>NC_046665.1:57815977-57823008 GCF_010883055.1 Belonocnema kinseyi
ACATAAATATATATGTTTATCTGAAATAAACATAATAGGAGCTCTTTTTCTGCCTGCGGAGCGGAAGTTAGCTAGCAATGTATTGTCCCGCGACAAGCGGCGCCTGCTGACGCGTTTCAAGGAAGTGCGATTTTACAGAAAAAGAGCGCTTATTCTGTCTATTTCAGATAAAGTATCATATGTACGGCAGGGTGGTCCAAAAATGTATATCAAAATTTTTTTGCATGCTAGAGGGTAACGACCCCTCTCCTATTTTATTCCAAATCCGAACAAAGAAATTCTTTAATTTTATTTTTTTATTTTTTTTTATTTTAACAGGTTTCGGCTGAAAAATTTCCATGTTACATGCATAGGGAAAAATCACTTTTTGACTTTTTAGTATAATTTTTTAGGGTTTGAAAAAATGTGACGGAAAAGAATGGGGGCCTGTAGAGATTTATTCAACAAAGAATTTCATGTATTAGACAAGTGGGTTTGACCACCCTAACACACCCCCACGAGTATCTGAAAACAACCCTTAAAACCAACAATGTCAATTCTTCATGAAATGGACCTTCTGAAAATTGTATTCTCGTCTTTTTTTACTTAAAATTATTAATATTGATCTCGTGAAATATTTATTATGATTATTCGTTAATTAGTTTTTAATTATTTAATGTTTTAAACAAATGGCACTTGTTTAAGTTTTTTCTCGAAACTTCGTTTATTTTCTTAAAAATTAATACGATATGATAGTGGAATAATTATTTACATTATTTCATTAATTTACAATTTTTTAAGCAAATGGAATTTGTTTAAATAATTTCTTGAAAAAAAATTATTAATATTTCTTTAGTGTAATATTTATCAAAATTGTTTGATTAATTTTATTTCAAAAAATTTTTCAAATAAAAATTATAACTATTAGTCTAGTATAATATTTAACAACATTGATTAATGCATTTAAAATTATTTAAACAAATCTCATTCGTTTAAAAAATGGTTTTGCATAACACATGTATCGAAAATTTGACTATCGATGCCCCCGTACCGGGTCGAAAGTTGTGTTTTCAACCCTAGACTAGAAAGTAGAAACAGGCGACTGCGAAAGTAACATCACGCTGTATCCGGTATCGAAAGTATATACTTTCTGCATATACTATACTTTATCTGCAGTTATCTGCAGCTATTCTCCCTCTTATCGAACCTCGTTTTGAGAATCGTGTCATTCTAATCTATGCCTGTCACTGTCTACGTATTTACAAAGAATAACAACTTTGATGAGACCCAAAGAAGTTTCAGACATCTCATGTCAAATTTTTGATACATTTTTTATAAAAAAGTGTATGCGCAAGTAGGGGCGAGGCAACAATTTCACTCGTATGATATCTGCCCTCGCTTCGCTCGGGCAGCTAACTTCAACCTCGTGCAATTGTCGCCTTTTGCCCCTTGTTTTGCAATATACTATTTTTTCATTATAATTTATTGTTTATACAATTAGAAAATATTTTAAAATAAATGTATGTCATTAACGATAACAAAATACCAGTTCGACGAGTTTTAACAAACAAAAATTTTAAACAACAGAAATTTGTCTACGTAATTAAATCTGAATGAACCAATATTGATAGATATTCCACTAGACCCACAGTTATCATTTTTATTTAAAAAAAACAAAACGAAATAGTTTAATCAATTTGCATTTGTTCAAATAATTAAAAATTAATAAACTAATGTTACTAAATATTACTCTAGACCAATAGTAATAATTTTTCGGGGAAAATGTTTTTTTAGAATTATTTAAACAAATTCCATTTGTTTAAACATTTAAAAATGAATTCACAAATGTTATTAAATATTCTGTTAGGCCAATATTAATCATTTTGAGAGAAAGAGAACAGAATACAGTGCTCAAAAGGTCGATTTTATGAAAAATTGAAATTTTTTGGTTTTTAGGATAGTTTTCAAGTACTCGTGGGGGTGTGTTGGGGGTGTCAAACCCATATGTCTGATACATGAAATTCTTTATTGTATAATTCTCTAAAGCTCCTATACTTTTCCATCATATTTTTTCAAACCCTAAAAAATTATTCCAATAACTCAAAAAATTGATTTTTCCCCATGCATTTTACATGGAAAACTTTAAGTCAAAACCGGCACCATTTCAAATAAAGTTTTTTTTTTAAATTTGTGAATTTCGTACGTTAAATTATGCATTGTCGTATCAATTTCAACTTTACTGCCTTAATGAATAATCTACTATTTTGAGCGTTTTGTAACACCAGGCAGGACAATTTAGGGAAAGTACACAATGAAAAAAGCAACGAGACATGTCAAATTAAACATTAGTCTGACGTTTGCTATTGCGATATTTGACATTCCACGAGAATAGGGATAGAAAAATTATAAGTGCGATCATTTGCGCTTCTCGGCCCTGATTCTCGTTCCTTGCTTTTACCTGAATCACCTGCCTGTACAATTTTCTCTCGACAAGTTAACTGTTTTCTCGCGGAACGTCACACATGTTAGAAAAAGAACAGACTGACGCTGACTTTCACACTTCTCATAGCTGACTTCATTGAGCATCTCCCTTACAGTTTCAGTGAGGCGTCATTCCTTCGTACCACGAAGGCATATTAAGGAGACCCAACCGCCAGTGGAAAGCCTTTCTAGACTGGCAATAGAAACATTACCGTAAGTGGTAAGGACATTGCAGGAAGATCTTAAATTTTCGTGCGCAGGTGCGGAATTGACCTCTTCCAATGCATGGAAAAGTTTGCGAGTGAGAAAGTTTTTTTAAATTGACGCGATCGTTGACAACTACATCGATTATATTTTTAATTATACAGGTTTCTTTAGGATAAAAAATGTTTGTAAGTGTTAGAAAAAACAGTGTTCTTCATTCCAACGTACGATTTCAAAAATAATAATGTACTACAATTTAAAGATTTAATGAGCAAATAATTTTATTATAGTCTACATACTTACCATTTCATAATGTACTCTTTTAACTTTACAAGTCTTAACACCAAAGTCCTTCACTTAACCAGATCAATAGACGCTTTCATAATTTAAATAATTATTACTTATAATTGAAAAAATTTGGTCACCTATATAAAAAAAACGAACATAACCTCTCTAACTTACGTCTATTTGACAAACTTTCTCACTCGCACACTTTCCCATGTATGGGAAGAGGACAACTGCGCACCTGCGCACGAAAATTTAAGATCTGCCGGCAATGTGTCTACCACGTGCGACAATGTTTCTATTGCCAAGTGGCCAAACGGAGTTAGATCTCCTTATTATTCCTTCGTGCTTCGAACTTTCATCCCGCAAGTGATGTGTGAGCAAGTGAGGGCAGGAAAGAAGTGAGTAGAAGATAAGTAGGGAAAGTAAATGGAGGGCAGTTATGAGAGAAAAGGGGATGTAGAGCAAGTAAGGGAGAGATTAGGGGAGCAACAGTATAATATGGGAAAAATCGTTTCCGTAATTAAAATTCTACTAGGCTACGAAAGACTAATATTTTTCAATGATTTATCAAAACTTGATCATAGGTATATTAAAAATTAAAATTGATCAGCATTCATTTTAACTTGCAGATTTAAGTTCACAATTCGACGACAATCCTTTATACCCTGGCGCACCTTTGATGACCATACCTTCTACTTCTGGTGGAGCTTCTAATTCTGTCGGACATCCTGCTGGCGAAGAGCCTTCTGTCGCACAGTATTCTGTCGGAGATTCTTATTCTTTTGAATATTCTAGTTCTTTTGACAATCATTCTATCGATTATTCTCCTTCGTTCGAACAGCCTTCTTCTGCGGTACATCATTCTATCGAACATTTTGCTCATGCCGAAGAGCTTTCTAGTCCAATCAGTCATAAACATCCTGTCGATCAAAATAACGCAATCGAACTTATTGACGTCATTGTTCGTTCTAACTTTCCTTTTCATGTAGGACCTTTTCCTGAGGATATACAATCTTTAAAAGAACATCCAAATTCGCCGATAGCGTACACGTACTCCAAGCTTCCTGCAGGCTTATACGTAGTAATAGAAGAAATGTTTGTCAACGTACCAACAGACATAAATTATCGGTTATTAATTTCACTTTACGATTTTCACACCCTTGGAATACTCTTTGGTCGCTATCATCGTTTCTATCTGGGATTTTATGCTATACGTCATGGCTTTTACCATCGAGTTACACTACTCCCAATTGACCCTTTCGGCAAGCCTCGTAGAACTCAGCTAATGCACCCACAAGAAGAAAGGGTACTTTATACCGGACTACGGTTTAATTATCCTACCGGTAGTCAGCATAAAGAGCTTTCAATTCAAAATTTCTTAGAAAAACCAATAGATAAAAGATCAATAGATGCAATATCAACAGAGATAATACCAAGAGGGAGAAAACGATCAAAGAATAAACAGACTTAAATCTTTTTCCGGCCAAATTGTATTCTTTTGTTTCTTGTAAATAATATTATAAAAAATAAAAAAAGTAGCATGAAAAAAGCTATTCCCGATGAACTCATATGAATTTATTTCCACCTCTCATTTAAATTTTAGCGCGCACGCATATTCAGGATTTTCTATATTAAGATCGAGGCGGAAACAACTCCCAAAATTGCAGTCCGGTGATGTAGGATTATTTCGGCTTATATCCGTTTACCCTAGATTACTTCTATATACATAATTACTCTGGTTTAATATATTGGTGGTGAATTACTCAACAAAATAGTTCAATCATGCACTAAAGAGGCAAATGGTCTACAGAGAAGTTTAATTTTAAGACAAAAATGGTATTTTACAACAAAATTGTTTAACTTATAATAAAGTAAATAAAGTTGTTAGCAAATGGTTGAATTCTAAGCCAAAACATGAATTTTTAATCAAGAAAATTAATTTGTTACAAAAAGAGCAACTTAAAAAAAATATACGAATTTTTAACTAGGAATGACGAGACCTTCGGAAACCCATTGAGGTGGAAATATATTTGAAAAAAATTTGGAAAGCTAAACAAAGATAATTAGAAAAACACACACAAAACTAAAATTTTTTTAACTTCACTTTGCCAACATTTACGATTTACCAGGCTTCTCAAATTTTTTAAAATACCTATACAGCAGTAGAAAATTTTATACATGAAATAATACTTTCACTATTCTTGTAGGTAAAAAATTTTCGTTTTAAAACAGAGGTCCATTAAACATGAATGATCTCCTACAGATTGTTAATAAAAAAGCTGAAAAAATATGAGATATTCAAGCACTTTAGAAAAATGAAAGAAATTGACGTGTGCGAAGATATAAAAACTTTGAAAATAAGAATTTTTTAAGTACATTTTGTGAACGCGCGAGTTGAAGGTTTTCGGCAATCAGCGCCAATATTTTTTTACTGTTTCAGCGTCATGATACACTGCTTTTTCATATAGATTCAATTTCGATTTCCATAATTTTGTTTTGTCGACTCACTCTAATGTTCAAGGGTGCAAATATGAGAACGAAAACTCTTATTTTGAGCCCATTGACATATGAGCTGCGACAAATTTAATCCCTTGTCTTTTGGCGCATACAGAGGTATAGTATTCATTAATTGCAGGATCCGCGGTGTAAACCTATTAACTGACATTTCAGAAGTTTTACACAGCGAAGAAATATAATGTTTATGCTGGCAATTTTCAAAAAAAATGTTAAAAACTAAAATGTTTTTTGTTTATTTATTCGAGAAACATAACACATATTATTCAAATAATGGATTGTTTTTTTTAACAAAAAAGGAGAAAACAGTGAACTTATAATAAACTACAAATACACGTATTCTACTAAAATGCTCAAATGCGATTGCAATACATTTTTCAGTACATACAGCGCCTTACGAATAGAAAGGGTCAAAGTTTCATGGTCGTAACTCGTGACCTATATGAGCTAAAATATTTCACTCTTTTCATTTTACGCAGATTATAATAATAATAATAATTATTATTATTATTATATGTTCTGGGTTGAGACCGTGACAGCCCCTGACGCTTGGGTGATCCCGTTGCGTCCCCTTATAAGCCTTAAGCGTGACCCCAAAGTTCTCTCCATAGAGAGAGGACCGCGGCCATGCTGTTTGCTGATATTTCAGACCCACTGACGCAGAAACTGCCTGTGAGTGTTACACGTTTCCCCGCAATCGCGAGGCAGTGGCAGAGGATATGAGTGGAAGTTTCATTGTCTTTTCCGCACATACGACAGAGGGGACTTTCCTCAAGCCCTATCTTATGTCTGAGTTACCAGAGGTTTCCATGTTCTGTAAACATTTCTGTTAGGATTTTGACTTCCTTCCTCCCGAGCTTAAGAAGTTCTTTCGCTCGATAAGGGGCTTTGAGCCCAAGAGCGTTTTAGCCTGTCTGCAGCCAGAGACCGCATCCCACTCATTCTGCTGTTCCTCGGTCAGCCAACTGTTAATATCTTCAGTGACCGACCTACTGAAAATGCCTACAACTGGCTGAGGTCTAGTCAAATTTTCCTTTGTTGCTAGCTTTGCTAACCTGTCCGATATTTCATTGCCCCTGATGCCACTGTGCCAGGGATTCAGAGCAGAGTGACTCGGTTTTCTGCCGCTAGTTTATTCAGTGCCTCAAAGCACTCTCATATTAGCTGCGACGTAGACGTCATTTCATTCAGAGCCGTGATCGCAGCCCTGCTATCTGAGCAGATATGAATGTGTCTTTTCTAGCCATACTTATTGCCTTATAGGCGCACTGGAGCAAGGCCGTAACCTCATATTGTAGAACTGTTGCGTAGGACCTTATCGCATTATGAAGCCCATTCCGTTCCTTCTACAGTATACACCTGCTCCAGCGTTCTCTTTGTTCCTGGAGCCATCTGTAAACCAGTTGTCTCCGTCACTGAACAGGTGTGCCTCAATGTTAGCCCATTCCTCTTTTGTGAATAGGCTTACAGTCTGTCAAGTTAAAGCGTGGGTGGCTTTACTCGCAGTCGGTAAGGTGTATTGACATGATTTTGGTGTCAAAATATTAAGAAGAGCTCCCTCTTTC
>NC_046665.1:57823108-57835103 GCF_010883055.1 Belonocnema kinseyi
TGAAAGCAAACTGAATGTTAAATCAAAAAGCATGAAAGAGGGAGCTCTTCTTAATATTTTGACACCAAAATCATGTCGATACACCTTACCGACTGCGAGTTAAGCCACCCACGCTTTAACTTGACAGACTGTACCCAGTATTTCTTGTCGAAGAGGTAGTGGCAAGTGGACATTTTGTCCCTGGGTATGCTCAGTGTCGGCCTCTTCGTGATGTCGATTGGTATCCGCATAACTGCCGAGATACTGCTATCGTTTACCATATTTAGTCTCCAGGCCGCCATCGTAGCCGCAGCTTTTATGGTGTGATGGAATGGCTCTAATCCTATTAGTGCCCCCAGGGCCATCGTGGGTGTCAACTTCGAGGCGCTAGTGACACCTCACAGAATCAGTCCCCTGATTCTTTCCAGTCGCGACTTCACAGTCTTCGGGACTTCACAGCTCGTCTACAGAGCCAAACAGTCGCTATTAGCTTCCTGCACTTGTTTTCCAAATGCTTGTTCCATGACAGCTTCTTATCCAGGATGACTCCTAAATATTTGGTTTGCCCTTTGATTTCGAGTTTTTGTCCCCCCAATTTCAATATACCTGTAGTTCCCCACTTGTACCTTCTGGTGAACAAAAACTGCATCCATCTTACTCGGATTGACTGATAGTCCAGTCCCCTTACACCATCAATCAACTATTCCTAGTGCTTGCTGCATTACTCCGAAGAGCTTATCCAGATGCTGGCCGCGCACGATAACTAGTATATCGTCTGCATAGCCTATGACGTGGAAGCCCTGACTCATGAGTAGATGGAGCAATTCATTTCTTCCCAGGCATCACAGCAAGAAAGATAGAACGCTCCCCTGCGGACATACCGAGTCAACGGTTCCACATAAAGTGGTGTCACCCTTGGTGGTGGTTACATTCCTATTGGCCAACATGTGGCAGGTCTATTCCACGACTGCAATAGGCACTCCATGTGCGATCATAACCGTCCTAATCACCTCTCTATAGGTGTAGTTGAAGTCTCCTTCGATGTCTGCGAAGGTTTCAATCGCTAGACCTTTCTGATTTAGTTGTTCTTCAATTAGGTCAACTGCAGTGCTCAGGGCCGTCTCGGTCGAATGACCAGCCATATAGGCGTGTTATTGCTTATAAAGAGGACTACTTGACAAGACCTAATCGCGGATATATCTGTCCACGAGTCTTTCCACTGTTTTAAGTAGGAAAGATGTGAGGCTAATGGGTCGGAAATCCTTGAGTGAAGTATAACCGATCCTGCCAGCTTTCGGAATAAAGAGTACTTTCGCACCCATTCATGCGACTAGCCCTAACAAGTCTCACCAAAGGCCCAATGATGATCTCACCAGCTCTTTGCAAGAGGACTGGGTATATACCAAACGGACCGGGAGACTTGTAAGGACTCAAGGATTTCAGGGCCCACCTGACCCTGTCTAGGGTCACAAACTCGTTGGCTAGCCTTCTTTTCAGGCTCAATTTGGCCACATGCGACTTTGATGGCCTTAGAGGTACCTGTATACTTACTTCGTACGTACTTCTATACTCATCCCTCATCGATGTGAATGAAGTCCACAGTTCCTTCGTTTTGCCAGAACTGGCACTTCTGAACCTCTCTCTGGTTTGCCTGCGGAGCTCTTCGAGTTTTTAGTTCCATCAGTGTGCCTCTCCAGCCTTTCGGACTTTTGAAGGCCGACAATTGCTTTTATAAGTAGATTTGATGGCTTCCGTGAAAAACTCGGCTGCCATCTCCAGGGTATCCACGTCTCTAATTGACCTGGGCATCCCTGAGAGTGCACTTCTTAGCTCTGTGGGAAACTGACTCCAGTGCGTTCTTCTTGGATTTCTGACCTATTTAGGGCCGGTGAGCACAGCGGATTGCAACATGAAATCTATCAGTGAGTGATCTGAGAGAGTGGGTTCGTCTGAGACTCTCCACTTCTTGGTGTTATCTGTAAAACTGCCGGCACAGAGAGTGATGTCAATGACTCCCTCTCTGACCGAATCACGAAACGTCGGTGTGTTCCTTGTATTAATAATATCTAAATCGGTAGTAATTAGGTATTCCAATAGGTCCTTACCTCTCGAGTTGACGCCCGTGCTACCCCACAGGGTATGGTGGGAGTTAGCATCGCACACCAACAGAAGAGGAAGACTCCTTACCTTGCAGTATTCCACCAGTGTACGTACCTCCACTGGTGGATTGTTATCGCTGTCATATGGAAAGTAAGCCGATTTCGTGACAATCCTTCCTATTCCTTTAAGATCCGTGACAATCACCATCAGGTCTCTGGAACATACCTCAAGTAGTGGGACAACGTTGACTCCCTTCGCCAGTATGCATGTCCTTGTACTGGCCGCCTTGGAGTCCCCGTTACAAAAGTCAGCCCCCCCCCCTTCTAACCCTCTGATGGTATCTTGAACTAGCCAGGGTTCCTGGATTGGTGAGATACCTGTGCGCCTCACAGCCATGTCCCGCTGCAAAACTGCAGAGACGCTTTTGCTGTGATGCAAGTTAAGCTGGGTAATGGTTAGACCGGGAGCAGTCATTTAGGTTTGGCCTTGATCTCTCTGTTCACCGACAGGCCTCTCCCGCCCCTACCTGGCCACTTTAAAGTTGGCATGTCCGTAAAGGGTTTGTTATTGAGGGGCGCAAGGGCCCTCGCCTGTTACTCAGGAATTTGCACAACTAGGAGATGTTCAAATTCTCCCGCTGCGTCTTCTTCCTGAGGCCTATCGTGCCTGACGCACCGCCAGGACGCTGTCTTAAGTGACGGGTTGAATTTCTCCAGCCGAACAAAAACCACCTGCGTGTTCGTATTGTCTCGGCCAAAAACTTGTGTAGCCAAGCCTTGGACGCTGGGTCCACTCTCCAAAAATACAAATACCCCTCCCTTGCAGAATTGGTCTTGAATTGAGGTAACTAATCTGGGGACACTCTTTTGAGCGCCCTCCAGGTAGCCTACCTGAGAAGCTCTAGCTGCTTTGCAGTGAGCAACGAGTCCGGGTAGCTCGTATCCGTCACCACCACGGTCAGAGGATCAGTCCTTTGAACGACCGTCAGTCCAACCCCCAACGACTCCGTGTTCCTCGGTTGTTGGACCGTCTTGTCCCTCTTCAAAGCCCCCCCCCTCATAGGGGTTCCCTCTGAGCCCCTTCCTCACTTTTGAGCCTCAGTACTGGTTATCGGCGTTGTGGTCGTCGATGTACCAGATACTGCAGATGCTGTACTGGCCTGCTGCGCTTGCCTCCTCAGTCTTCTTTTCAGGGAACTGCTGATGCGTTTTTTTTATCGGGGGGCTGATTGGCCACTCCCGTTTCCATAGCCACACTTAGAGGGGCCGTCACACCCTTAGCTCCCGAAAGAGCTGGGGGCACAGCCGCCGCCTGAGTGAGGCCTGCCAGAGAGACAGATAGGGGTGAAAGGGTAATGCTAGCTTTGCTAGGACCTAGCCCCTTTCCCCCTTCGCCAACTCCCTTCCTCCTTCTTCTTCTTTTTGTGGTTTTTCGTGCTCCATTTTGGTTACCACGAGTAGCTAGGGAAATAAAAGGTCCGCCCCTGCAGAGCCCCGAAAGCAACTGATTACTCGGGGAGGTCGTCCGATGTCCCCGAGAAGCCGTTAGGACACCTTCGTAACCACTAGGTGCCAAAGAGCTATGGGCACAATCACTCTACGCAGAATTTAGTTCCCTATAATTTGTTTTGTTAACGTTTTCTGTAGGATATGTACGAAACGAGCAGTTTAGAAAATAATTTTTTCAACTACAAATAGCTCAAAATAGCAACAAAATTCAGTTCTTTGAAGAATTATAACTCTTGATTTATTGATACCAGAAGATTTTTTTATATTTACGCACAATTTCCAGCTTAACAACTTTTTTTCTTACACCATTTATGTAGCTTTACTGAGCATCCAAGTATTTGGAAAAAACTGAACAAGAGTAATTTGCGCTAAAAAATAGGTTGCATTTTTTTACAATTACTCGAAATTGAATATACTTTAATTAAAGTTTTAAACATTTCACGCTGCGGAATAAATTTTATTTTTTTCGAAAATTATTTTATCAATCGCTTTCTGAAGTCATAGTGCCTTTGTTGGTCAGCCGTCTTGTTATATATAATATGATGTCTCAGACATCCTGACCAAACGATTTTTCAAAAAATCAAATTTTTAGAAGACATGCATGATTTTAGACCTTTTACATTCCTATACAGCGAGGCTAAAGAACTACTCTTTAGGAATAAAGTGACACCATAAGCACATGTTTTCGGACAATATATGTATGTTAAGCTGGTCCAAAAAACGATTTTATCGATATTTTGAATTATTGTTCCTTATTTTATTGAATGTAGTGAAAAAATATTGCACTCTCTTATATGTCATTTTATTGATAAATGCACTATAATAAGACACTACAACGTAAGTTATAAGTGGCGCCTATTTTTAAATTTAGAGAATTTATTTCATTTTTAACGCTATATGATATTTTAAGGCAGACATGACTCGGCTTTTATCAGAGATAGAATGTTTATTGAGACATGATTTTGGGGTCGTTGAATCCGAATCCGGGGTCCAAAATACTCCAGCATGTCAACGTTTCGACATAACCTTTTAACTACCTCGTTATCTAAGCTATTTGACACTGCAACGTTTTGACTTTAGCCGTATATTAAACAAAAATCATTTTAACCCATAAACCCTATTTACTCAATGTACACCGCCAGAAGATTGCACAATCGGATTTTTCGCATCGTATAGTCAAATATGTCCTTTGGCAAAAAAAATTAAATTTGTGGAATGCTTACCAAGAATAAATGAATGATTAGAGAAATAAATTGTATACATGGTCTGACCCCTAGACTCGAAGAAATATTTTATGAGGTTGTTTGAGGTTATGTCAGAACCCTGACGTCCTGGGCGGTTTTGGACTTTGGAATCAGATTCAGCGACCCCAAAAACATATAGTAAACATGGCCTGACCTCCAAACGCGGAAAAAGATTTTTTTATGTGGCTGTGTTATGATCTAGATTATATTATTTAAAAACTGATAGTATAGTTTCCATAATAGCATGTTTCAAAATATAGAACATTAGAATAGAATGGCGACATATCTTGTCACATGCGGCAAGTATCTCTGCTGCAAGTCACACCTGCAGCATGTCACATCTGCGGCATGTCATAACTGAGGCGTCTCTACCTAGCGACTTGTCCACAGTGCGGCACTTCTCACAGTGAAATTGACATTTTTGCGGCATCTCTCACCGCAGCCCTGTCACCAGTCACAAAAATAATGTAAGCTTGTACCCCTACCCCTTTTTCAAAGTCTCGTGGGTTGCGGGAAGGTACTTTGATGAACGGCCGCGTAAATTAAAACGGTCAATTTCTCTGTGATAAATTCCGCGCGGGAGAGAAGCCACTAGATAGAGATGCCGCAGTTTTACTATGCAGCAGATAAGACATTCTGCAGATGTGAAATGCCGCAGAAAGCCTTGCCTCATGTGACATGATGTGGTACCGTTTATTGGCCCAATTTCATGTTCTATTTCAAAAATTAATTTGTCCGACAAACAACTCGAGACATAATTTTAAAATTTATTTTTGTCAATATAAAAAATAGGTATGATGGTATATTAATTATTGACATAAAATTTGGCAGTATGGAACTAGGTAACAAGCATTGAATTACTGAATTATTTCATGACTCTCTATTCCTCTGCCGCTAGGATATTTTACAGGCGTTTTTTGTACCACTAAGACGTACACTGTTAGAAATGTCTGCAGGAATTTTCAGAGACGCGTCACTAAAGCTTTATGCAGAAACCGTTTCTAAATTTTCCGAAACTGTAACAGAAATTTCAGGAACGGCAACTGCATAAAACTCTAGTTACATGTATCACAAAATTCTGTTACAGTTTAGAATTTTTCAGTCACTGTAACTGAATATTCCTCGAGGTTAAAAATTTTTTTCGCTTCATTATTTTAGTATAAAACTAGAAGTCTATATTTGTCCTGAGAATATAAATAGCAAGAAAATATTATTAAAGCGAAGATTAATTTCGCTTGTATATACTCTTACTTAAATTTTTATTTTTAAGACAAATATACAAGGTCATCAAAAAGTATCAGATCCCCCCCCCCCCTATCAGCGAAAATATGCGTTTTCGTGAGAAATGTTTCGGACAAAATTTGTAGAGTTGTGGACGAGGATCTGAATGTTAGCCTTGAAGCTGACTTTGGCGTTGACCCTCAAGGTTAATTCAAGGTCAACTTTTACTATTCAAATAGAAACCCCTATTTTTGATACTGCCAATCGAAAAAACACCAAATTTTACATCTAGATATGCATCAACGTCATCTAACCTGATGACTTTCGAGGTCATTCCAGGGTCGTATAAACTCAAAAAGGTCCAGACGGATAATCAGCGAAAATATGCGTTTTCGTGAGAAATATTTCAGATAAAAGTTTCAGGGTTTTGGACGAGTATCTGAATGGTTGCCTTGAAGCTGACCTTGGCTTTGACCTTCAAGATTATTTTAAGGTCAACTTTTATTTTTCAAATGGTAACCCCTATTTTTGAAACATTTGTCACGAAAACGCATATTACCGCTGATCAGCCGTCTTGACCTTGTTTGAGTTTATACGACCTTGAAGGCCAACGCGAAGGTCACCTTCAAGGCCACCATTCAGATCCTGGTCTAAGACAAAGAAAAAACTTTAAAACAAAATTCGAGAATTTTAAACCAAATCGTTACATTTTTATCGAAGAAATATGCAATTTCTAGTCAAATAGATGAATTTTTAAAATGAAAAGACAAATTTACAAAAATAATTGAATTTTCAACCCAAAAAGATTTTAGTTGGACTTCTTAGAATTGAAACATGAAATTTACAAAAAGAATGTCTTCTACAAAAATGATGAATTTTCAAACAATTAATAAAATTTAGAACTAAAAAAGTAATATTGTGGAGAAACCCACTGAAAAATAAATACAAGGCAAACAAATCAATAACACGAATATTATCCCAGGGTTACCACAAAACTTTATTTTTAATTTTCTCTAATTTCCCACTGACCCATTTTTCATTTTCCCTGACGATATTGATATTCAAAGAGCAAAATTGTTAACTTGTAAAATTTTTAATCTAGAATCCTTAGTCGAGACATGTTCTAATTTCAACTGGTTCTTTTGCAATTCTTCACGTACGAAGTGGTGTCTTAAGTCAATGTGCTTGGTTTTGACATGGAAAATGGGATTTTCGGCAAGCCTTTGGTCTCCCATATTGTCATTCAGAACCGTAGTGTTAGCCAGGCTCACGAATCTTAATTCTTCCAGAAATCCTCGAAGCTGCATGATTTCCTTGGCAGCTTCTGCTAATTCCATGTATTTGGATTCTGTCGATGACAAGGCGACAGTTCTTTGTTTCTTGGAATCCCAAGAAATTTCGCAATTTTCTAAATTAAACATGTATCCTGTGTACGAACGCCTATCTATCGAACAGCTGGCCCAATCGGCATCGACGTATCAATTCATAGATTCCGATCCTGGTTTAAATATCAGCCCTAGTTCAGCTGATTCTTTCAGATAGTGCAACACACGCTTTGCTGCTGCCCAGTGAATTTCTCCGTAACAGGTGTTAAACTGGCTTAGTGCACTAACAGTATGTGCTATGTCAGGTCTCGTTGCAACAGCTAAGTACATAATTGTACCCACTAATTCTCTAAAAGGCAGCTTCGTCTCTTCGATTTCCGGATGCTGGTCTGATTTCGTCAGTTTTACATTCACATCTATAGGAGTACTGACAGATTTCGAATCTGTCATTCCGAAGCGTTCCAATACATCTCTAATGTATCCCATTTGGTGCATTGCAATATGATTCCCGTCTTGTGCAAATTCAAGTCCAAGACAGTATTTCGGCTCGCCGAGATCCTTGATCTCGAATTCTTGTGAGAGGTATTCCTTTAATTTTAGAATCTTACCTTTATTTCGGGAGAAGACCAGAATGTCGTCCACGTACACGACGATCAGAAGCGTGTCTTCCCCATGTCCTATATAGTATACCCAAGGAGCTGCGTTAGTTGGCATCGCTCCGAATTTCCTCATCATTTCGTCCAGCCTTTCATGACAGCTTCTTCCGGGCTGACGTAGACCATATAAGGATTTTTTTAATAAACATACCTTATCTCCAGTTTTCAATTCCTGCTGTATCCTTTCGGCTTTGATCCTTATTTTACTGCAACTGCTTTCCATATAGACGATAGTTTCCAAGGCTTCTTTAAGATATTTCGGGGTTTCCATAGATATTTCTTCCTTGATCACACCATTCAGATACGCCGTTCTAACATCCACCTGCTTGTTCGTCATGCTATAATTTGCTGCGAAAGCAACTAGCAGACGAATTGAACTCAAGAGAGCTACAGGTGCGAACGTTTCATTGAAGTGTATTCCCGGTTGTTGAGCAAAGCCTCGTGCGACAATACGAGCTTTTCTTCTATCCAGTGATCTATCTGGTTTATATTTGTTTCTCAAACACATTCGGCTTCCGATGACCTTTTCACTTCTAGGACGTTCCTCGAGTAGCCAAGTTTCATTTTTCAGGACTGTCCTTACTTTTTCAGCCTTTTCATGAAGCCAGACCTCGCCACCTGGACCAGATATTGCTTGCTTCGCAGGTATTTCTGCTACAAAAGCTTCCTGAAATTCAACATACCTGGCTTCATCCTCCGCACACAGAACTACATCTTCGGCATTCTTCGCCGAAGGACGGCTACTTTCGCGTTTGTACTTACAGTCGACGTTTTTATAGCCGATTTTCCCGCATCTATGGCATCGAAATTTGAATTCTTCTTTGCTGGCACTACACGTATCACTTTTATTTCCCATCTTCGCCTTGTTCTGATTCCGGCGTTTCGCAATCATCGCGTTTTGAGTCCCGCCCCGAATATCATTCTTACGGGCATCACTTTCCTCGATCACATTTACCCGAAGTGTTTCTGGCGTTAGTAAATCGTCTCGAGAATCGATTGCGCACCTGAAATTTTCATAACTAGGGGGGGAGACTATACAAGAGCATGATTGCTAGCAAATCCTCGTTTATGGTAACCTCCATTTCGCTTAATTTGTCGATCGTGTCAAAAAATTTTCGCACATGTTCGCGTACATCGTCGCCTTCTTCCATTCGCTCAAGTAAAAGCTGTTGTATCAGGGTAGCTTTTCGAGCTGGCCCTTTCGATTGGTATATAGCTTCCAGCTTTAACCACACTTTGCGAGATTTTCTGCACCCCTTCACTTGCTTTAATTCAGAGGGATGAATCGACGAAATAAGATCGGAATTTGCTCTGCTATCAGCATTATTCCACTGTAGCACTGTAGCAACGGTTGCGGCGGTGCCTATCGGTATCGGAATTCCGCCGTTTACTGAGCCCCACGCCTCGCTTTTAATCATTAATGCTTCGATTTTTATTTTCCATGTATAGCAGTTCTCTTTATTTAAAGTTTCGATTCGCGAAAAATTAGGCGCACTTATTTTGCTCGACTTTCACTAAATGACGCATCACGCTATAACCTCAAAAAGAAACTTCGTCCGCACAATTTCATGTGTTTTTGAGGTTGAACACTAATTCCAGTTATCTGAGTGCATAACCTGTGAGCAGGTGTGGTGGAATTAAACGGAACACAATAAATCACGGTAATCACAATTAAATAATTTATATTCGGTTAATTAGGATACATATTGCATACTCCATACCATGTTCGGGCGTGGTCACGAACAGAGTGAATCAACCGGCAAGTACATACACATAGGTCAACAGTCCTTTCGTGTTATACACACTCATGCATACATAGATCGACCGGAAATCGCTCGATATGAATCACTCACGTTCACGTTACACTAAACACAACATCAATTCAATAAAAGCTTAAAAAAAGAATGCATTGAATTAAATAGAACTGAGTAAATTTAGGAAAATTTAAGTCAATTAAAAAAAAAATTAAAAAGAATTTCGATGAATAATAAGATTCCATGATAAATTAATAAGAATTCAGGGTAAAAATAAAAACAAAACAAAAAACAATAATTTTAAATCTCTTTAAATCTTGGAGACCATACAAGCTGGGAAATTTTCTGAAATTCTGCAAATTTTATTTAAAATACCTTGAGATCTTTAAAAAAATCCTTACAATCATTGAAATCTTTTTAATTCCATCAAATTATTACAAATAATTTACAAGTTCCTTAGAATCATTTAAAATTCCCCCAAAAATATTTTGAAGTGTTTAGAAACTTTTAAAAGCTTTTGAAAATTCCTTGGAATTTTTTTAAATACCTTAAGATAGTTTAATACAATTCAAGACAATTCCGAAATAAAACAGAGTAGTTTTGGGAAAATAACTGAATATAGCGTACAATATGGATAGGCCTGAATGAGTGATAACTAATTACCAGAAATTGTTCTGAAAATACTATTTAAATTATTTTCACAATAAAATTACAAGAAAACTTTGAATTACAATTACATGAATAGTTCTATGTTTTTTTCCTTTTTTTAATGTAAAGACGAGAAATTGTATCTGTATTTATTTGTTACAATGTGTAGGACCAAGTTTGTAAACGACGTTACCAACAATTTAGTAGACCAGATTTTGATATTTTAAATAAAGGATTATGAATCTTGACAGCTAGCAACCTTAAAATATTAAATTAAAATATCTGGATCAAAACTGTTGCTAAACAGAAATCCGACGAGGCACAGTAGCAAAAACTAGACAAAAAGTAAGCTCAAAACGGAACATACGTATTCCAGAATATTTAAATTGCAAGCTTCTAAAGCCTTTTTTCAATAAATAATTTATAAATTTAGAGCGCACGGATTGAAAATTCAAAAAATGCTTGCAAAGTTGTATAAAATTGAAATATTTTTAACCTAATTATTTTTAATTATTGAAATTGGCCGAATTCAATTAAATTTTTTTTTCGGATCTCTAAAGTGAATTTAATTTCCTATTCTTATCCTCCGAAAATTCTAAATAAGAATTAGATATGTACACTTTCGAGTTTAAGTCAGAGGTACAAGCAAAGTAAATGGAAATAAATTACCTCGACTATTTCTCCTTTCATTCCGAATTCAATTTTCGAATTTTTGATTGCAGCGCTTACGTGGAACAGAGAAATAGTTAAAAGAAAAAATCATATACATAGAATTCCATGGATACAAAATATGTGTTGATACAATGTTATTTTTTCCGAAGCTTCAATTAATACTAAACCTCTATGCTTCGTCTGCTAGCTGCACGCGCTCGAGAAGCGAGGAGTGCGCATGCAACTACGCATTTCTTTACGTCACGATAACTTATATTTCTGTTAGCATTTACGAATCGTAGAAAAAAAATATTCGTAATTTTCAGAAACCGCTTCTTAAGTTAAATAGACATTTAGTAAATTTACTATAAAAGTTATGGAATTTCATTTTTAGCAAGCTTATTTCGTAAATTTAAGTTACTTTAGTATCCTAAATGTATAGGACTTTTCCGAACATTTCTAACAGTGCACTCATAACTATGATAGCCAATAATATTATTTGATTGATTTTATAAATTGTGTAATTTATTACAATTAATTATAATGACAAGAGTGGGCTGCAGGGAATGGTAAGCGCAAATTATTATTGGCAAAAGAAATATGGTTTTAAAGAATTTATTTTATCATACAAATAATCATGGAAGAATAATAAAAATATTAATAGTAACTTAAATTTTTCGAATGCAAAGAATTTTTCTATAGTCATTTAGTCGTGAACTTAACATTTTGTTTTTATCGGAAAGATATTTTTAATATGTTTGTACCCTGATGTGCCGATTTTTTCCCTTTAGACCGGCATCAGGTACTTTTTGATATACAGTCTGTCAAGTTAAAGCGTGGGTGGCTTTACTCGCAGTCGGTAAGGTGTATCGACATGATTTTGGTGTCAAAATATTAAGAAGAGCTCCC
>NC_046665.1:57835203-57836838 GCF_010883055.1 Belonocnema kinseyi
TCTTCTTTCGCTCCGATTCTTCCCCCTCCCTGACGCGCCACTTGACACCGGGCCACGTACAACTGGCTGTCGTGTCCTTCTGAATATTTCCTCCCCGTCTACTTCACTACCAGCACTGCCAGTACTATCGCTGCCCACCTCCCGCTCGTCCGTCGGTAACTGTAACCTATCCATACACAAAAGTACCCACTGCCGCCAAAAGATGTCTCTTAAGGCTGCTGTCGCTTCTTGCCTTAAAATTGCAGTTTGTTTGCCCTATTCCACCCCTCACATCCCCTTCAGCACCCTTTTCTCGCTCCTTACATCCTAACCTAACCTCACTTTCCCTATTTAGCCAGACACCACCCCCCAACTACCATGTAAATTAATTTTTATCTTCCCAATGAACCCCTCACAGCCGTACTCACCTCCTAGACTTCCACCCTCACACTCCTCTCACATCTTCCACACAAAATTTGTAAAAACTTCTTACCACCTATCACTGCACACTTTCTCACTAACGCCGCGAATATGTAACTCTTAACCTTGTTATTAGAAATTGATCTATTTCTGGCTGAAGTTGAATTTTTTTAATTTCAAAGTATTCTATTATTTTTTATTTTCAGAATTGATCTCTTTTGTTAAAAAATTTACTATTTGGGAAAAAATTTAACTATTTGTTGAAAATTTGATCAATTCTGCCTTAGCTTAAACGCAGCAACACTTTTTATCAGATACATTTTTTTTAATCTTATTTTTATTTAACTCAAAAGGTAATACACACATTAATATTAAATATTATTTATATGTGTATAAATAAGTCATTTATATATATTTGGTATGAAATCAGCGACCATTGTCCACAGAAGATAAATTTCTAATCGAAACGACGAATTATTATTAACACATTTACATTTTTCAGAAAAAATGATAAATTCAACAACATTGTTCAATTTTTAGAAAATATTTCAATTCTTAACAAAAAAGAACAATATTGCAAATAAAATAACTTTTTAACAGATTGACGTTAGTTACTATAGTTAGAATATACCTTAATGAAGATGATAAATTTCAACAAAATATACAAATTTACAAATAAATAGATCAATTTTATACTAAAATCATTAATCTTCAAAAGAAAATGGATTTCAAACAAACTTTTGAACAACGAGATGAATTTCTAACTGAAATTATGAATCTTTAACAGTAATATATAAATTTTCATCAAAGGAATTCAACATTAAACCAAATAGTTGAATTTCCAGTCAAAAATACCGTAGCTATTTTTCTCAAACAAAAGAAAGTAGGTCTCTAAATGAAAATTGCATGACAGTCCCTTCCGTATATTCCGTATTATATTTGCAGGTGTTTTCATGGCCATGTTCATAATCCACGCATCGAAATATACCAGAATACGGCGTTTGAAAAAATATTTCTAGCATCAAACTTTTTGTTTGAAAACGTGATTTCTTAAGGTTCTGACCTTGAAAATTGTATGCAATTTTTAATTCGTATTAGTGCAATTTTCTATAGTTTCGACTCAATGCTTCTGGACCTACTACAGTCTGTCAAGTTAAAGCGTGGGTGGCTTTACTCGCAGTCGGTAAGGTGTATCGACATGATTTTGGTGTCAAAATATTAAGAAGAGCTCCCTCT
>NC_046665.1:57836938-57844505 GCF_010883055.1 Belonocnema kinseyi
GAACAGATGGAAAGTATGAGGGAGGACCTGAGGGTAAGAGATGAGAGATGGGAAAAGGAAGTAAAAGAGCTGAAGGGAAAAGTAGAAGGATTGCAGAGGGAGTTGGTGTCGGTAAGGAAGGAAAAAGAGGATAAAATAAAGGAGATGAAAAAAGATATTAGGGTGTGGAGGGAAAGAACGGAAAAAAGGCTAAAGAAGGTGGATGGCATGTCGGGAATGGAAGCAGTTGGCATAGGGGAGGGCGAAAAGCAAGGTATTTGAAAGAAAGTGGAGATCATGATAGAAAAGAAAGTGGGAGAGCGTAGGAATGAAAAGAAGGAGAGAGCGGATAGGGAAAGGATAAGGGCAATGGAGTTGAGGATGGAGAGAAGAGAGAAGGCAGACAGGATAAATAATATAGTGATAAGAGGATTGAAACTAAAGAGCAGGGAAGAAAGGGAGGGGGTGGAAGCGCTGCTATAAGGCATAGGGTGAGTTATAGGCAAGGTAGGGAAAGTAAGGATGAAGGGAAGAAAGGAGAATAAAGTGGCGGTGGTGTAATTGGGGAGATGGCAAGAAAAATTGGGGGTAATGCGTAACAAAAATAGAATAAGGGACAGTAAGGTTTTAATCGATCAAGATTTGGCGATGAAACAAAAGGATGTTCAGATAATGCTAAATGACAGGTCTAGAAAGGAGAGGAGCGAAGGGAAAGCGGCGAACGTATGGTGTCGGAAAATAAAAATAGATAAGAAAATGTGGGTATGGGACGAGGAGAAGGAGGTATTATAGAAAGTGCAGGGGAATTTATTTCGGGAGAAGTAGGGGGGTAAAAGTAAAGCAGGGCGGAGGAGTGTTAAAGGTGTTGTACTGGAAAAAGCAGGGGTAAAGAAGAAAGATGACGATTTCTTGAGGTATATTTAGGAGTTTGATGTGATTGGACTAGTAGAGACGTGAGTAGAGATAAAGGAATGGGATAGAGTAGAGCGAAATTTGCCAAGGGGGTATACGTGGACGCTACAGAAAGCGGTTAAAGTAAAAAGGAAAGGAAG
The DNA here is from genome assembly GCF_010883055.1 of Belonocnema kinseyi. NCBI lineage: Eukaryota > Metazoa > Arthropoda > Insecta > Hymenoptera > Cynipidae > Belonocnema > Belonocnema kinseyi. The sequence goes on from NC_046665.1 coordinate 57,837,970, forward strand.
AGCTAGTGGGGGAATTATAACAGGGGTTACGGATGGATCAGAGGAAGAAGTCCATAGAGAGGGAGAGGGGAAGGACGTGCAAATAAGGGTTGTGAAGATAGAAGGAGCGATGTATAAATTTTTGACTGTGTACAATAAGGATGGAATGGAACGGATTAAAGAAAGGGTAGAAAACTTACTAGGGGAGAGAGGTGAGGGTTTGGTGGTAATGGGGAGAGGGCCTGTACCGGGAATTGGAAAGCTTTGAAAGAAAATAGAAGGACAAGATAATGAATAAAGAGGGGGAGATTCTAAGAGACTGGATGAAGGATAGAAGGTGGGCGGTAACGAATGGTATGGTAAAAGGGGACGAACTGAGAGAATACACGTATGCGAGTAAGAGGGGTGTATAGGTGATAGACTACGTGATTATGAATATGCAAGGGTGGAAGGAGGTAGAGAAATTCGCAGTGGAAGGGAGGGTGGAATCAGACCATCAGCCATTAGGTGTTTAGATGCAGGGAAAGGCTAGCGAAAGGCGGAGTTGTGAAGAAGGGTCGTTAAAGGAGAGCGTGTCATGGACGAGAGAGGCGATAGACAAGTATCAGAAGCAGTTGGGCAACGTTAGCTTTAAGAAGGAGTCGGTGGACGAGATGTGGGAGGATCTACAAGAGAAAGTGAAAGGTTTTGGGCAAAAGAAGGTATTTAGGAAGAAGAAAGGAATGGTGAGGCCGTGGTGGGATAAAGAATGTAAAATGATGAAGAGAAAGGTGAAAAAGAAGTACATGATGTGGAAGGAATGAACCGCGAAAATGGAGGAGTGCGTAGAAATGAGGAAGGAGTTTAGGGTGATGTGTAAGAAGAAAGAGCAGGAAAAATAAAAAAAGCTAGAAGGGGAGTTGAGAAGTGTTAAGACAAAAGGTCGTGTGGAAGATAATTAATAGGTTTGGGAAACGTAGGGTGAGAATAAGTGAGATGATAGGGAGCGACGAATAGTGGAAATTTTGTGAGGATTAATTTCAGGGGTCAGTTACACGAAAAAGAGATGAGGGGATTAGAAGAACGAGGGAGGTAGATGGAGAAGAGCTAAACGGCAAGGAGATAGAGAAGCAGATAGGGAAATTGAAGCATGGCTGTTTGGCACACAAGAGTTAAGGCGGAGGCTGAAGGGCATAGTGAAAAAAGTATGGAGAGGGGAATTCCCAAGAGGGTGGAGGGAGGGGTTGATCGTACAACTGTATAAGAAATGGGATAGGGAAAGGCAGGAAAATTATAGAGGAATTACGCTCATGAATACTGCGTACAATATATACGCGATGGTGTTAGCAGATAAGCTGCGCAAGGATGTTGAGAGGAAAGGAATATTGCCGGAGACGCAGACGGTCTTTAGAAACAGGAGTACTATTGACAATATGAACGTCTTGCAACACGTTGTGGCTAGAGAACTAACCAAAGAGGGTCCCAAGGTTTACATGTTTTTTGTAGATCTAACGAGCTCGTTCCCTTCGGTAGATAGAGGGAGGTTGTGGGAGGCAATAGAAGAGAGAGGAGTGAAGAGGGGCCTGATCGAGAGGATAAGGGAGGTATATGAGGTGACGAAAGATAGGGTGACAGGAGGGAAGGGAATCTCTGAGGGATTCCGGATGGATAGGGGGTTGAGGCCAAGGGTGCCCACTTAGCCCAACGCTTTTTGCAATTTTGATCGCGGATATGGAAAGTAAACTAGCGGCCGAAATGGTAGGAGGAGTTAGGGTAGGAGGAGTCAGGATATGGTCACTAGCATATGCAGATGACATAGTGCTGGTGGCAAAGAGCGAAGAGGCTTTAAAGGAGATGATGAAGAGGTTGAGAAGATACTTGGACAAAAATATGCTAGATTTAAATGCGGACAACTTAAAAGTTATGGTGTTCAGGAAAGGAAGTTAGAGAGATAAGGGAGGGGAGTAGAAGCGAAAGGGAAGAGCGGCACAGGAGGTGAAAGAGTTTGTGTACATGAATTCCTGTTTCGAAAGAATGGGGGAGTGGATGGTCATATAAAAAAGAGGGTGAATTATTGAATTATATTGTCAGGCGGGAGACAGGAAGAACGATTTTAGGGATTATAACAGGGAGTCGAGCGTGTAAATATGAGGAGAAATTTTTGGAAGAGGGGGGAAGTAAATTGGTTAGGGAGTGTTGGTCGGAGAAGGAGAAGAGACGTAGTAATGCAAAGATGGGGGTGGAAAGGGAAAGGTATTTTAGAACGAATGGATTGCTGATGGATGAAGTTAGCAGGAGGCACGAGAAAAAAAGGAAGGTATATGAGTTACTTCAAAAGAATGGCGTAGAGAAAGAGAAGGCAGAAGGAGAGGAGAGGATAAGAGACTCAAGGTTTAACGGGAACTATGTGTGGATTATGTTAAGGGAGAGAGCGCAATATTTGTGTGAGAAAGAAGAGCAAGGTATTTAGAGACTTATAGCGAGAATGAGATGCGGTTGCATGGAATGTTATAATAGGTTCTGGCTTTCTAAAGAGAAGAGAATGTGTGAACTGTGCGGGAAAGGGGATGCAAAAGTTAAGTACTGGTTGGAGGAGTGTGAAGAGGTAGAAAATAGTGAGATAAGCATGGCGGTATTTTTGCATGAAAGAGGGGACAAAAGGGCAGTAGCGTGGGTGAAGGGGGTGTTGGGTAAGATGGAGAAAAAGAGAAGGAAGAAGGGAGAGGAATGGAGAGGGAAATATTGTAAATAGGAGAGGAAATAGATGTAAGAAAAATATAAATATTGTAAATAGTAGTTAAGTATTAGGTGTTAGCCGCAGAGACAGAGGCTGGTAATGCGAGTCATAGCGATAAAAGAGCGAAATGCGTGCGAGGCGAGGCGAGGCGCAGCGGGGAAGGTTAGGCTATGGAAACGAGCGGATTAGCTATAAGGTGGTCTTCCCATCAGTGCCGTTTTCGATTTTTGTATTATCTCCGATCGGCTGCTAAAACGCGTTCTGCGTAGTGGTTTTTTCAGTCGATCGAACAAAAAAAAGTCACAGGGAGCTAAATCTGGCGAATTTGATGGCTGCGGAATTGTATTACTTGAGTTTTTGGTGAGAAACTCACGGATAATGATGGCATTGTGCGACAACACACACGTTGTTGCAAAATTAAATCCATTGCAAAAATCGAAATTCGCAAAAAAACAGATGCAATCAAAATTGCGTTACATTTACAAATGTCAAGCTAAAAACCTGAAATTCGCAGGGAATATTGTTAAAAGGTGTGACAACCTACAGAAATAAAAAAATGTGAATCCGACAGCAAGCAGCGCCACACGGTGATGATTCCGGGAACTTTTTGATCAAGGTAGTATATCCTAAATAGACAGAATAGGCGCTCTTTTCCTGCTAACAGAACAAAAGTAAACTAGCACTGTATTGCACCACGACAAGCAGCACGTAAAGTGACAGCAAGGGGGAAGTAGTGATTTAGAAGTGAAAAAAATGAAAGAATGATTAAGAAGAGTGCATTTTTAAACTAAGTTAAACTACGAAAAAAGTTTTTTGGACTTATCACGTCACCCCTTATACGTGCTTACACGTTACAATAAATCCCTATTTTATAGAAAAAGAGTGCTTATTCTGCCTATTTCAGATAAAGTACCGTGTGTGGAGCGACAGTACACTTGTTTTTTATTAGAAAACAGTTTTGTTGTCCGAGTTAAAAGCTCGTACCTTTAATTCTGCAGTATCGTATAAAGTTCAACTCTACTGCCGAGATAAATAATCTAATATTTCAAGCGTTTCACAGCTCCGGGAAAAAAATTAGGGCAAATATACAATGAACTCAGCACCGAAACATGTCAACATAAAAGTTAGTCTGTCTTTTGCTATTACGACATGTGAAGTTCCATAAGAATAAGAATAGAAGAATTATGCGTGCGATCCCTTTTTTTAAATTGAGTCTAGCTGATTTTTGTTATTGCACTTGACGCCCCTGATTCTCATTCTTTGCCTTTACCTAAATAGCCTGCCCTGTTAAATAATCTCTCGGCGCGTTATGCCTTTTCTTGTAGCACGTCACATATGTTGGGAAAAGGACAAGAAAGAGGTAAATAGATGTTAAGTAGGGGAAGTGAGTGTAAGGGAATTGAGGAAGGAGGGGGAAGTACAGTAAGTAAGTAGGAGTAAGGTGAGAAGGAGAGGAAAAGTATAAGAGAGGGAGAATTTCTACCGAATGATTGTCCTACTAAGTTGCGAAGCCCTAATATTTTTCAATGATTTAGCAAAACTATATTATAGGTATATTAAAAAATAGAAAATCATCAGTTTCCATTTTAACTTGCAGAATTAAGTTCACAATTTGATAACAATCAACTTATCATAGCGCACATTTGATGACCGTAATTTTTACTTCTGGTGAAGATTCTACCTCTGTCGGACCTCCTTCTGGTGGACAGCCTTTTGTCAGACATAGTTCTTTTAGACAACCTTCGGTCGGACAGTATTCCTTTTGGGATTCTTATTCTTTCGGATATTCTAATTCTTTCCGACATCCTAATTCTTTTGGAAATCATCCTATGGATTCTTCTTCTGTCGACCAGCCTTCTTCTATCGTACATTATTCTATCGATCATTATGCTAATGTCGAAGAACGTTCTTCTGCCGTGCATGATTCTACCGAAAATTCTGCTTATAACGATGAGCTTCCTAGTCCACTCAGTAATGCTCATCGTTCCCAACAGGCTATTGTTATGGAACTTATTAATGTCATGGGTCATTTTAACTTTCCTCTTAATTTAGGACCTTATCCTACACGTACACGTACTCGAAGCTTCCTGCAGGCTTGTAAGTATTTATAATAGACAAGTTTGTCAAAGTACCAGCAGGCACAAGTTATTGGATATTAATTTTAACTAGAGATTTTCACATCCTTGGAATTCTTCAATGTACCCACAAGAAGAACAGGCACTACGTACCGGACTGCGATTTAAGTTTCCTAGCGGTAGTCAAAATAAAGAGCTTTCAGTTGAAAATTTCTTAGAAAGACCAAGAGACAGAAGATCATCAGGCATAGAATCAAGAGAGAGAAAGCGATCAAAGAATAAACAGAATTGAATTTCTTACGTCTCATATTAGAGTTACATACATAGTAGTAGTAGTAGTAGTAGTATATATGTAAATCTAGAAAAATATATTCTTTTGCTTTTTGTAAATGGTATATCGAAAAATAAGAGACATCAAATAAAAAATTATTCACAATAAACACCCTTTGACTTTATTTCTACCTTTCGATTAAAGAGTGACGCCAAAATAGGCTGTTTTTTCGCCTATTTTTTGGACCTCGCTAGCGAGCTGGTGAAAAAATATGTTACAGGTATCAAATTACTGCTCATTAAAAAGCAAAGTGAGCATCACTTTTCATTTTTTTAAATTTTTTAAATTACCCCTATGTAGGGGTTAAGAATACTTTTAAAAATTTTTAAAATAGGAAATACCACTAATTATAAAATCATTTTTCATTCTATTTTTTCTATAAAACAAATCTTACAAAAGTAAAATCACATATTTTCTTGTTTGATAAAGGTTTGGCGTGAACAATTATTTAATAATTAGTGGTATTTCATATTTTTTTATTTTTTGGGGTCTTCTCAACGCTTAAATAGGGGTAATTTTTTCAAATTTTCTAAAAACGAAAAGCGATGCTCACTTTGGTTTTCAATGACGAGTAGTTTTTCATCTGTAACATATTTTTACATTTTTTCCCGAGGTCGCTAGGGAGGTCCAAAAAATAGGCGAAATTTCGCATCACTCTTTTTGCGCGCACGCTTATTCAGGAGGGCCTATATTAAGATCGAGGCGAAAACAACTCTTAAAAAATGCAGTCTGGTTATTTAGGATTACTTCGGCTTATATCAGATTATCCTAGATTACTTTTATGTACATAATTGCTCTGAATTGCATACATTTATGGTAGATTACTGCACGTTTTAACGAAACTGTTGAATTTTAAAAAAAGTAAATGAAATGTTAACAACACTATTTCATTTCCAAATGAAAAGAATCAATTTTTTACCGAGAAAAGATGAATTTTTAACTTAGAAAGATCATTTTTCTACCGTGAATGGAACAATTATATTCTGAGCAAAAAAACCTAATTTAGCAACAAAAATGTTTACAAACTTGACCTTTTTCAACCAGAGATTAATTTATAAACGAAAATTATCAAACTTACAATTAAATAGTTATCTTTTCAACTGTAAGTTAAGATCAAACAAAAAACAACCATTTTTGAACAAGATACTTAAATTTTCAATCAAAAGAGGTGATTTTTCAACGACAATGGATTAAAATGGATTAATTTTTTACAAATTAGATCAATTTTAAACCAAATGTTTAAATTTTAAATAATAAACATGGATTTTTATTGCAGAAAAGTAATTTTTTACACAAGGACCAATATTTAAAAATATATAAGTGTTTAATCAAGATATAAAGGGGGAGGGTCAGTAAGGCCGGTTTTTGGCCTAATTTATTTTTGGACCAAAAAATCTGAAAAAATCATGGTAGTATCTTATAAGTATCCCGAGTC
>NC_046665.1:57844605-57850536 GCF_010883055.1 Belonocnema kinseyi
ATCTGGCATCCGTTGAACTCTATCGCTTCAGGTTCAAGGTCATTTGAAGGTCATTTGAAGGTCAAATCGAGAAAAACCGGTAAAAAAATTTAAAAAATATATTTTATAGGTTTTTGGGGTCGCTGATTATGAACCTGGTGTCCGCTGACCTTTATCGCGTCAGGTTCAAGGTCATTTGAAAGTCAAATCGATAAGAGTTCAACGGATGCCAGATTCGTAATTAGCGACTCCAAAAACCTATAACGTATTTTTTTGGATTTTTTTACCGTTTTCTCTCGATTTGACCTTCCAATGACCTTGAACCTGACGCGATAAAAGTCAAAGGACGCCAGATTTGTATTCAGCGACCCCGAAAACCATAGTAAACCCGAGATAACCTCAGAATACATATTTAAGAGTGTCAAATCTCTCGAAAATACAGTTGGTGGGTAGTGGTGTTTCCTATATTTGTAGGGGTGGCTGGGGGGTGGAGGGTAGTCCGTTTAGCGTGCAATCGACTCGGGATACTTATAAGATACTACCATGATTTTTTCAGATTTTTTGGTCCAAAAATAAATTAGGCCAAAAACCGGCCTTACCGACCCTCCCCCTTGGTCACCTAAATTGAAATAGTTGAATTTGCAGTTAAAATGTTGATATATTAATCAACAAAATACGTTTTAGGCAGGTACTTAAATTCTGAAATAAAACATTGTCGTTCTGTCCAGAACAGAAGTAAAAGGCACCTCAGATGGTGATAAATGTCAAGGTAGATGTATTTTTAACAACTGGTGTACCAGCTTTACTTCTTCAAAAGACGAGCCTTTCGAAAACCGATCAGGAAGTTTTAAGTTTCCGTTTCGAGCAAAACTTCCCTGAGAAAGATGTTCTTTAAACACCTGGAATACGGGGTTCACTTCTTAAAATGACGAGATCTTCGGAAACCCATTAAGGTGGAAATTTTGCGAACACATTTCCACCAGTAGAAGAGCCATGTTTACATGAAATAAATCTTTTACGATTCTTGTAGATTACAAATTTGTGTTTTAAAACAGGGATCTATTAAATTAGATTTATATCATGCGCGTTGTTGATAAAAATGCTGAGAAAATATGAGGGACATTTAAAAAGTCCAGAAACCTTAACAAAATTTACTTGCACGAAAATATCAAAACTGTGAAAATAAGAATCTTTTAAAGCACATTTTGCGAACGCGGGAGTTGAGTGCTTTCGTCAACCAGTGCCAAAATAACCAGAACATTTAGATAATTTGTTGTGAGTTACTAAAAATTACCTCCAAAGTCACTGTAAATTACCCGAAATATATTAATTTTCAGAGGAGTAGTTGAACTTTTTACTGAAGATACATCCTCAACTAAACAGCGGAATTTTCAAACAAAAAGATGAATGTTTAAAAACAAATGAAATAGTTTAATTTTCAGTTTAAAAGTTATTTAAAAGAAAATGTCAATAAACTAATTAAATTCTGAATAAAAACAGTTAACATGAATTGACAAGATCAAACTTTCATTTTAAAAATAGTTGAAATTTCAACCAAAACAGATTTTAATTTTAAATTAAAACTGCTATATGATATATATATATATATATATATCACGAACGGTATTATCAAGTGACATTTGACATTAATCGAATATCTTTATTCGAACGCACATGGTACAGCTCAGCTAATGCACACAGTAGAAGAAGCAGAACTTTCTAACCTTCAAGGCTTATCATTACCTAAACTAAAATCCTGTAGAGAGGATTCAGTTTTAGCATTTTTACGAGAAACATGGTATTAGCACCATACTCGCAAGCGGCGCTTTCTCAAGTGGTACGACCCTCTTTGGTCAACCGTGTCCTTAAATGTAATATTATGTGTCAGACATCCTGATAAGAAGAATGTCAGAAAATGATATTATTAGAACACATGAATGATAATACCTCTGTGAGCAGTCACTTGAGTTAATCCATACCCTCAACATTAAAACTGTGGGACCAAAAAATTACAAAAGTTTTTTGATTATCTAAATTTTCGTATATTTTAAAATTTTTCCAAATAAAGAAGATGTTCAAAATTTGTAAAATTTTTAAAATTTCTAAAATTATAAAAATTTCAGAATTTTATAAAATGTTCAATTTTATAAAATTTCCTAAAAAAAATTAAGTTTTCAAAATGTTCAAAAAATTTTAGTTCCTAAAATTATTTAAATTTCTGAAATTATATAAATTTATGCAAAAATTTAAATTATTAAATTTTATAAAATGTTCCAAATGTTTCCAATTATCAAAATTTCTAAAGTTTCTGAAATGTTTCGTATTTATAAAGTTTCTTATTTTTATAATAAAAAACGATTTATCATAATAAGATATTTTTGAGTTCTAGTCATTTTAAATTTTTAGAAATTTGATATTTTCGGATCACTGTAATATACATTAAATATATATTAGGCTTTCCCAGACAATTATTTATATGATTTTCTAAGGTATCAACCCTTATTTTTTCATTTAGTGAACAAAAATTTTACTAATATTTTTAAATTTAGAAAATGTTTCGATTTCAGGCACAATCCCTAAGGTATTACAAAGCGTTAAAGATGCAGCAAATCCTTCAATTTTAAAAATAATAGTCAGAAGTCAAAAATTATATTTTCATTCTTCGAATCTTTTTAGTTCAAAACATATTCTTTATGACTATATTGAAATAAAAAGTTTCAAATACAAAAAAGATTATTTTTTATGAATTGTAAACTTTACAAATTTGTATTTGAAGAGACTTCTAAGTATCCTCCGTATAATAAAAAAATATATACAATTAAAATAAGATGCTTTAGGCACTTAATTCTATATTTATTTTAAGCTGATACTTATTCAAGTGAAATAATATCTACAAAGTTTGCGAAATAATTTCAATTTTCTGTAGAAAATACGGAAAATATAGAACAATAAAAATGCAGAAAATCGAAAACAGAGCTTTGTTTAAAAGTAGCGCCTTAGGGTATTAAATATGCAAAATTGATGTATTGATTTATAGCGATCCCATATTGATCCATTATTCTTTTAATACTTCAACATTTTTTTATTTTTCCTAACTTTGCTTAATCAATTAGAAAGAAATAGTTTAAAAATGGAACCAGACAAAGTCTAAATTGAAATTCTACAGTGTTCCCTTCTTATTATGGTAATAAATTTAATAATACTATATTGTGTGTCTATATTATTTCCTTTAATCAAGCAATTAGTTCTTCACTATTGAATTCGAAAATATAGCAACTACTAAAATTAGTAACTTTTTAGTCACATTTATTGGCTCATTTTTCGCTAGTCGAAACAGTAATATTTCAGCAGTAATTCTTTGAATTTTGCGAATTTCGATTTAGGGAGACCTTAAACTATCTTTTGCATGGGAAAAAAGATATTTAATTAAGATAAACTTTTTCAAGCCCTTAATGTTGAATATGCATTCTAGCTGATGCTCATTCAAGTGAATTGTTGTTAACTAAACTTACTAAATAATTGCAAATAAAATAAAACCTCTTGTTTTCGTGAAATTGTCTCGAATGATGAACCACTATTTATTCATAGCTTCACAAACAAAATGTTTTTCATAAATAATCGCTCCCTAGCAATTCACAATTTTTAAGTTATCAAAAGATGTGCTGACACAATAAAAAACGCTGTATTGTAAAAATATTCAACAAACTGCCTATTGTGCTGAATGTGCCGATATCAGTAGAGCAAATTTTCGGTACTAGTAAAAAAATTACTTTTACCGATAATTTTCTTTTAACAGGTTATTTAAAAAGAATATTTTAAGAAAAGAGCCTAGATTGCCGCCAAAAATATTTTTAAATTAATTTTTCTTTTATGTATTTAATGCTATACTGTTTGATCCTTAATATAATTCATTTTGCTAGTTGCCGTCCCAGATTAAAAAAACATTAAAAAAGGTAAGGTGTACCATTAAAATTATTTCCGTGACTAATAACAGTTGACACATCAGAGAGATGCAGCGATAGTAGTTTGACCAATATTATTTCTGGGACTACTCACAGGTACATTGTCCCGCTATGTGACATTTAAGCTACACAAAGTTTAAAGACAGCGTTTTTCTGTAAAGTCACTGGATTTGAATTTAAAGGAGATTAAAGACTATCGATCAATTCATTAGATTTTAAAAAATTGAATAAATTTCAAAGAGACGTTAAATTTCCATCAAAATAATACCTGAATTTTCAATAAATAGTTAAATTTTCAATAAAAGAGTAAAATGTTTACACAAATAGTAAAAATTTTAACAAAAGAGATCAATTCTGAAAAAAACTATAATAGGAGAATTTCTAATTTAAAAAATTCAACTTCAGCCAGAAATAGATGGCTTTTCTAATAACAAGGTTGATAGAAACTAGTTACTTCCCGTGTTTAAAAGTGATCATTTTATTGACTTTAGAAACACTGACATTCCAATCGAGCGAAATAAGATGCGGCTTCTGCTGGTTTATTTAGGTGAATTAAATACCCCAGATAAGGGCTTGTATGGTCTATGCTATTTATGTACACAAGGTGTTTCAGGAGAATTATCGTTCTTTGTAATGGCGGGTAGAAAAAAAAATTCGAGTCGAAAAGTCCGAAGACATTTTTGGGTCCGGTACGTATTTTGCGTACTGCAGGGCATTCAACTTGCATGCAGGTGAACAGTTAGTTGTAAATGTGCGTGCCACCCTAGCCTAACCTAACCTAACCTAACCTCACGAAACACAATTAAAATGATTGTGCTGTCCCGTTGTGTTTGCGGTACCGTTTGAATCAGCTTGGGCTTAACCTGCAAAGAGGTCAAACCTATCCTAACCTAAAAAAACCTGACCTTACCTAACTTAACCTAACTTAACTTCACGTAACACAATTAAACTCATTGTGTTGTCCCGTTGTGTTTGCGGTACCGTTTCATTCAGCTTCAGCTTAACCTACATAGAGGTTTAACCTATCCTAACTAACAAAACCTGACCTAACCTAACCTAGCCGAATGAAATTCAAACACACGTGTAGCTATGTAAGCGTACGGTTCTCAGTCTTAAATGTGTGCTATATTTAATAGGTTAACTCGATCTTTACCTACAAATGAATCTAACTTAACAGAACCTAACGAAATTTTGCTTAACGCAACACAACTTAACTTAAGTGTTCCCGTTTTAACACAATAATATTCATTTTATCGTACTACAGGTGGTTAAAAATTTAGACGCACATTACTCATTTGAAGAAACTTAGAACTACAAGTAGAATTGACCCCATTTCAATTAACCTGACAATGTTTGTATCAATTAAAATGTTGAATTGTAACTTAAACATGCAAATGAATAAGAGTTTTATTCAAAAATTTTTTCTCTCTGCTTTTCTTAAACTTAAGGGATATATTTATACTATCTTTCGTGTTTACATTTTACCTTGCTTTTTATCTTAATTAAATTATCTTAATTAAATAAAACGTAAAAGACTGAGAACCGTACGCTTACATAGCTACACGTATGGTTGAATTTCATTCGGCTAGGTTAGGTTAGGTCTGTTTTTGTTAAGTTAGGATAGGTTAAACCTCTATGTAGGTTAAGCCGAAGCTGAATGAAACGGTACCGCAAACACAACGGGACAACGCAATGAGTTTAATTGTGTTACGTGAAGTTAAGTTAGGTTAGGTTAGGTTAGATTTTTTTAGGTTAGGATAGGTTTGACCTCTTTGCAGGTTAAACCCAAGCTGATTCAAACGGTACCGCAAACACAACAGGACAACACAATCAGTTTAATTGTGTTTTGTGAGGTTAGGTTAGCTTAGACTAGGTTAGATTTATTTCCAGGTTAGACTCGAGTTGACCCATTCGATGTAGCACACATTTGCTACTGGGAAAATATGCTTCCAGAGCTTTACGTGTAGTTCAATAAATTTCTGTTAATTCA
>NC_046665.1:57850636-57858552 GCF_010883055.1 Belonocnema kinseyi
ATGGCTCAACCATGACGTGATGGGTGATTTTTGATACCGAATTTGAATTCAGCGCCCCAAAATCCATAGGAATACGTGTGTTTTGTTACCAGATCCGCACACATTTTTTTGTATGGCTGTGTAACTCCTTGGATTTCAAAACACGCGTAAATCCTCATTCAAGAGTAATTAAATCGTTGAACAAAGGTGATGACTTTGGAAATAGTTGAAGAGAATGCCACGCTTTCAGAAGAATTCAGAGAACTCAAAATATTTCATTGAATTTTACACGATTCGGGGTTGATAGTTTGGACGTTCATTGATTATTTGTAATAATATGCGAATCATCTGGGCTCACTGAAATTATTTGTGCTACGCTCACCAAATTTCGGTGAACCTCGCCAAGATTTCCATTTTTTCAATGCACCGAGTTCCGGTGAGCCATTGTTTGATCTCGAACATGTTCAAATATAAAAATTAATTTTGTTGCAAAGTTATTTTCCGGTTCGATCGAACTTGATCCCACCCGAATTAAAAAGGCAAATACATTCCTAATCGCAATTTTTTTTGAATGCTCGATACAAGGTGAAGTTACCGCTGTACGAGATATTGCTCTTCAGGGTCGTGCGCACACTTGCAACCAACTCTTCATCTACATGCAATTTCAATGCCCCGCAGTACCCAAAATACGCACCGGACCCAAAAATGTCTTTGGACTTTTCGACTTAAATTTTTTTTCTATCCGCTATTTCAAGGAACGACAATTCTCCTGAGACACCCTTTATAACATATATAAACTGGTAGTAGTAGTATATCCATCCTTCACAGTACAAAAATGGTTTCGATGGACCAGTTTTAGCTCTATTTGAAAACAATAAAGATCCTTTATAATCTTGTCATGGTTGTCATTCTTGATTACATAGGTGAATACAAAATAATATAACATTGTCCTCAAATATTCATATTTATCTAAAATAGATAGAAAAGTTGATGTCTTCCTGTCTGCGGAGCGGAAGTAAACTATACTTTATTGTACGTTAAACTACGAAATTGGATTTCGGACTTATAACGTCGCCCCACGCGCGTGCCGACACTGTACAATGAAGTGCTATTTTACAGTAAAAGAGCGCTTATTCTGTCTATTTCATATAAAGTATCGTCTTTAGCTAGGTAAATACGATACCATTTTTAGAGTTATGTAGCTCCGGGCAAAAAAATTTATGGCGAATACATGTGCAATCCCTTTTTTTAATTGAGCCTGGCTGATTTTTTAATTCTGCTTCGCGGCATTGATTCTCGTTAGTTGCCTTCAACTAAATCTCCTGTCTTGTACAATTTTCTCTCGGCGAGGTAGGTCTTTTCTCGTGTCACGGCACACATGTGAGAAAAAGAACAAGCTGACGCTAACCTTCACTCTTCTCATGGCTAACTTTATTGTGCATTCCCCTTAGAGTTTCGGTCAGGTTTTTATTCCTACGTACTTTTATCCCGCAAGTAATGGATGCGCAAGGAAGGACAGGGAAGAGATGAATAGAGTATAAGTATAGGAAGTGAGTGGAGGAGAGTTAAGGGAAAAGAGCGGGAGTACAGTAAGTTAGTACAGTAGGTATATTATGATAAAAAATAAAAATTCATCAGTTTCCATTTCTACTTGCAAAATTAAGTTCACAATTTGACGACAATTCTATGTGTCCTAGCGCACCTTTGATAACCGTACCTTCTACTTATGGTGGAGATTCTACTTCTGTCAGGCTACCTTCTGGCGGACAGCCTTCTGTTGGACAGTATTCCTTTAGAGATTCTTACTCTTTGGGATATTCTAGTTCTTTTGAAAAGTATCCAATCGATTATTCTGCTTTTGTAAAACAGCCTTCTTTCGCTGTAGATCAGTCTATCGAACATTCTGGTTGTGACGAAGCGCCTTCTTCCGCCGTACATTATTCTATCGAATATTCTGCGTATGTCGAAGAGCTTCCTAGTCCACTTAGTAATACTACACCCAGTTTTTGAAAAAACTCATTTAATGTACCCAGAAGAAGAACTGGTACTTCATACTGAACTACGATTTAATAGCGGAAATCATAATAAAGAACTTTCAAGACCAAATTTCTTGGAAAACCCAAAAGATAAAAGATCAATAGATAAAACATTAACAGAAATAGAACCAAGAGCGAGAAAACGATCATAATGTAAACAGAATTAATTTTTGGCGGTTAATTTTTTAGTAGCTAAAGTTGGTTTTTTCGCATCTATATAATAGTGCGGGGTAAGAGTTTGTGAAAATTAACAAAAAAGTCAGCCCCATATTTAAAAACATTCTGTATGCACGTAGTGTAAATCAGGCGAATTTTATTCTTTTGTTTATTGTAAATGAAATTTCGAAAATTTAAAATAAGAAGCAACAATTAAAACACTATTCACAATGAACTCCTCTAAATTTATTTCCACCTGTAATTTAAATATTTGCGCGTACGCTTATTAAGGATGGCCTATATTAAGATCAAGGCGGAAACCACTCCCAAAAATGCAGTTTGGCGAGGTCGGATTACTTCGGCTTATATCCGATTACCCCGCATTATTTCTATATTCATAATTACTCTGAATTAAATAAATTTTTGGTCGATTACTCTACCTAAATTCACGCCCATTTTTCAACGAAAATGAACAATCTTTAACGAAATTGTTAAATTTTCATACAAATAGATGAAATTTTAACCAAATCATTATACTTTCAAACAAACAAAAATTTAATTTTGTTACCGAGAAAGATGAATTTTCAACTAAAAAATATAATTTTTCTACCGTAAATGGAACAGTCTAATTCTTCGTAAAAAACTAATTTCAGAAAAAAAATGTTTCAAAACTAGAAATTTTTCAACTAAAGATTAATTTTTCAACATAAAGTTAAATTTAAAAAAAACAATGATTTTTAAACACAGTAATTACATTTTCAATCAAAAGAGCTAAATTCTGATTAAAAATATAATATTTGATTTTTTAACGTACGTAGACTTTAATTCTAAATCTAGAACAGTTCAAGCCAAACGAAAAAAACGAGTATTAAACAAAATAGTGCAATCATGAACTTAAAAGACGAATCGTCTACAGAAAAGTTTAATTTTCAGTCAAAAATAATATTTTTTAACAAAATTAATAATTTCAAACAAATTACATAAATTTTCAAGCAAATGGTTAAATTTTAAACCATGAAGATGAATTTTCCACCAAGAAGATTAATTTGTTACAAAAAGAGCAATTTTAAAACAGTATAAGAATTTTTAACTAAGAATGACGAGACCTTCGGAGGCCCATTAGGGTGGAAATGTATTTGAAAAAAATGTGAGAAGCTAAACAAAAATTTTTTAAACACCAAACTACAATTTTCTTAAATATTTTTCTTTCACTATTTTTCTTTCGCTATTCATGCAGATTAAAAATTTTTGTTTGGGAACGGAGGTCCATTCAACATGAATTATCTCCTATAGATTTTTAGTAAAAAAAAACTGGAAAAAATATGAGAGACATTTGAGAACCCCAAAAAGCGCGAGTTGAAGCTTTTGATCAATCAGTGCGAAAAATTGTTTACTGTTTCAAGGTTCTAAAGCACTACTTTTCCATATAGTTAAAATTTTAATTTCCATCATTTTGTTTTTTCTTCTCACCCTAGTATTCAAGAGTGCAAATATGGGAATAAAATTCTTATTTTGAGGTCATTTACATTTGAGCTGCGACAAAAGTTAAAACCCCCATTTTTCTGCGCGTATAAAGCTATTTACAAAACAAGTACCACTTAGTATTTAAAAATAAATCGTTCTAGTATTTATTATTTGAAGGGTCCGCAGTGTAAACCTGTTAACTGACATTTAAGAATTTGTCTACGGCGAAGGAATATCATTGTTATTTTGGCAATTTGCAATATTTTTTGAAACTGTTAAAAATTTGGTGTGCACTTACTAGAGAAAAATAATACATATTATTTCAACAAATAATTGTTTTTTTATCGAAAACGAGAAGAAAGTGATGTTGTAATGAAGTAAAAAAAAAAGTATTCCACTAAACTGCTCAAATACGGTCGCAGTATTTTTTCTATTACATATAGAGCCTTCCAAATGGAAAGGGTCAGCGTTTCATGGTCTTAACTCGTGACCTATATGAGCTAAATTTTTTTTTATTTTACGCAGAAGTTAGTTCTCTACAATTCGATTTCTTAACGTTGTACTGTGGGGTATGTACAAAAGGAGCATTTTTACAAGAGCTTTTTGTGCTACAAATAGCTCAAAATAGCAACAAAATTTAGCTATTTGAAGAATCATAACTCTTGATCTATGAATATTACAAGATTAAATTTTTTTAGATTTATGTACAATTCCTAGCCCTACAAATTTTTTGTTTCACCACTTACGTATCTTTACCGAGCAGCCAAGTATTTGGAAAAAAATGAACACGAGTAACTCGCGCTGAAAAATAGAACAAAAGTCTTCAACTTATGACCTATTAGTGCTATATCTTTGCATTTTTTAGACTTATTTGAAATTGCGTCTACTTTCATTGAAATGTTGAACATTTTTGTTGCTGGTCATTTTCGAGTAGATAAATTTCAATTTGTTCAATTTGTTCCATGATAATAATCCCTTTTCCAGATAATGCAGGACTAAAGTTATGAAAAATTCCGCAATAATATTTAGTACCATATTTGAAACCATTCTTTCTACCAGTAGTATGTACATGTGCGAAGTGTGATGAATGAACCCAGAGTTGTTATTGATTATTTTCAATAAGTTCGCTGTATATTGTATTCTTCAAAATTATATTAATGAATATTTGCACACTGTTAACTTGCTTATTTTTTATGCATTTCTATTTATTCGTAAGTGTGCCATATTGAAACCATCCTTTTTTGATTTTCCAAAATCCATCGAAAAGGAGTTGGTGTGCCATATTTGCGCATTTTCCTCTATATAAAACTGAAAAGTGAGGTTTTTCAGGACGAGCGGTTGAAGTCGACCCGATAGCCTGGACTTTTAGGAGAGAGAGAAGACTCACTAAATCTTCCCTATCCACTTACCACTAGATTCTCACGGAAGGAGATAACAGATGGGTCGTAGACGCGGCTCACGGACAGGGTATAGATGAGATGAGTAGATTTGATGGTGAGTGGTGGAAGATGTTTCACGGAATCTCAAGCTCTCGAGCCAAAGCCCCATTCCTTGGGTACCTAACAACTCAATTATTAGCAATAATAATGTTTGGATATTTTTTCCGATGCTTTAATTAAAAATAGCAACTCAAAAACTATCGACATTTTGTGAAACCCTTGATTTCGATTTTTTTAGAGTAAGCCCCCTTTCTTCGGCGCACGTCACACACATATATATATATTAAGCTGGTCTCAAAAATCATTTGATTGATTTTCTAAATTATTGCTCCTCATTTTGCTTAATTTAGTGAAAAAATTGCACTTATTTATTTGTCGTTTTAAGAATAAATTCAACCTCAAATTCAAGAAAACTCATCACTTAAGATAAGACAGTATAACTGTCGTCCCAACAAGAAAAGTCGTAACTACATTTCGGATGAGTCCCCTGTCAACCTAACTGAAATTTGTCTGGCAGGGGACTCATCCGAAATGTAGTTACGACTTTTCTTGTTGGGACAGCAGATAAGCTAAGTTATAAGAGTCTTTTTTTGGATATCATAAAATTGAAATAAAAATTTTAAGCGTGACAGACATTTTTACTACAATTATAGGTATTGAAAATTATTCCTTCAAAACAACCGATCCTCTTCACACCTTTTATAATTTATCAGAAATGATATTTTCTTTCTTCAAAACCTTATAGTTTAATACACATTTGAAAAAAGTGTATTATACTAAAAAGTTTTTGATACAAAAAATGTACTTTTGAGCTAAAGATGAAAAAGGGGATAATGTTAATTTTAATTATATTTTTCAACCCTTACGCTTGTTTTTAAATTGAGAGAATTTATTTTATTTTCACCGCTTTATGATACTTGAAGGCAGTCATAACTTGGCTTTTATCAGAGATAGAAGGTTCTGTTCTTTAATTTTCTCAGAAATTAACTCTAGTTCAATTTTGCTGCTGAGAACTTTACTCTTAAATAAAATGAGGCGAGTCATACTATGCAAGTACGACTTTTGCAACTTTTTCAAAAATATTGCCGGGTAACTTTTAGAAAATTATAGATTTTTCATCAGGACCCCTTCCCTTAATAAACTGTTTTAGCAAATACATGCGTTCTACCTATTTAGTACGCTGAAAAGCCCTTTTCTGGTATGAGATATCTGGACTTAAAGTATATTTCATAAAGCAGAAAATACTCGGTTAAGGAAACTTTTTTGTAACTAAAATTTATTTGGAAATATGAAATTAATAAAAATGATCAACTTATAAACTTTTTCGCGAGAATTACACAACCACACAAAAAAATATTTTTTCGGGCCTCGATATCAGACAATGTACACTATATATTTCTGGATTCTGAATCCGAATCCGATGTCCAAAACACCATAGCATTACAGAGTTCCCACATAACCCTTAAAATACCTCGAAATCTAAGCTATTTAAACGCTTCAACGTTTTAAATTTACCAATATATGTAGCTGCATATGTATGTAGAATGCTTACCAAGAATAAATGAACGATCAGATAAATGAATTGTATACATTATCTAACCCTTGTACTCGAAAAGAAATGTTAGTGAGGTTTTTTTTAGGTTATATCAGAATTCTGACATGCTGAGGGTTTTGTGAGCTCGCAATCGGATTCAATGGCCGCAAAAGCATATAATAAACATGATCTGACTCCTGTAATAAAAAAAACTTGTATAAGATTTTTTGAGGTTATATAAGAACCCTGAAGTGCTGAGGGTTTTTAGACCTCGGATTCATATTGAGCGATCCCAAAAATATATAGTTGCTGTGTTATAATTTAGATTTTATTATTTAGAAAATGAAAGTATAGATGCCGTAATGGCATATTTCAGAATATAAAATATTATGATAGAATGAGAACACATCATGTCACATGCGGCAAGTCTCTCTGCGGCCAGTCACACCTTCAGCATGTCACATCTGCGGCATGGCACAACGACGGCATCTCTATCTTGCGACTTGTCTACCGTTCGTCATTTCTATCAGTGAAATTGACATTTTTGTGGCATCTCTCATTGCACCCCTGTGGCTGGTCACAAAAATAATGTAAGGTCACACCCCTACCCCTTTTCCAACGTATCGTGACTGACCGCATAAATTAAAAATTCCAATTTCACTGTGATAAACTCCGCAGATGAGGGAAGCCACTAGGTAGATATGCCACAGTTGTGCCATGCAGCAGATGTGATATGTCGCAGGTGTGGCTTGCCGCAGAGAGACTTACCGCATGTGACATGATATGGACCCATTTCTTGGTGTATATTCTTTAAAGCCGAAAATAATTGATTAAGTAAACTTTTTCATAATTGTAGTATAAAGTTTATCTCTTTATTTATGAATTTTAATATTTTTTTGACATTTTTTTATCTTCTTTAAGGTCTATTTTAACTATATAAACTTCAATTTAAATTAAAATGAATCTTGTTTAAAACACCAAGTATTATATTTTTCTTTCGTAGTAGGTATTTCTTGGTTGAATAAAGTTCTACTAATTGGTTGAAATTAGAACTACTCTGTGAAAAAATGAATTTTTTTGTTAAAGATTCATAATTAGAGTTTAAATATAACTACTTTGTTGTAAATTATCATTTAGGAAAAATGCAAACTGTAAACGGGCTTAAATTTCACAATATTTAAGAAATTTAAATTAGATTAAAATCCAAATTCAAAATCCTATTTAACGCCCAATAATTAAACTGAATTTTTTGCATTCTCATCAGAGAAAGTATTAAATTTGTGTAAAAGTTGACCGCCCCCCCCCCCC
>NC_046665.1:57858593-57868346 GCF_010883055.1 Belonocnema kinseyi
CCCCCCCCCCCCCATTTTTTGTCAAATGTTAACGTTTTGAGACCCCCTGAATCCGAAAACAGGTTCTTACGAATATGTCTGTCTCTGGATGCATGTATGTCTGAATGTCTGTCTGTATGTCTGTCTGTCTGTGAACACGATAACTTTTAAAGAAATTAATCTATTAGATTGCCCTTTGGTATACTTGTTTAGTTTCCTAAAGGTCAAGTTCGTTAGCCAGCCATTTTAGATAAAAATTCAAAAAGCGGGCACATTTTGAATATATTCAAGACCATTTTTTTCAAATTCAAAAATTCTTTATAAGGTTATTCATAGAATTAAAAAAATTAAACAATTTATCGTAATGACTTTTTTTGAAAAATCAAAAATTACTAGAGTTATAGCAGTTTCAAAATCTAGAGAAACAAACTAAAATGAACGATTTAACCCAAACAACGCATGATACGAAAAAAAGTCTGGAAGAGAAAAACGTTGCTCTTTTTAAAGCCCTAAAAGGTGGTCATTAAATTTTTTTTATTTGGTCGAAAAGTTGAAAATTTGATCGTACCTTAACTTTTTGAAACCACATTTTTTCAGGATTTTCAAATTCTGTGAACGGTTATTCATAGTACTCAGAAACTCAAACAATTTATCCTGATGACTTTTCTATAAAAAGAAAATTATCAGAGTTAAAGAATTTTCAAAATCAAAAAAAAACAAACTAAAATGAACATTTTAAGGCAAACAACGCATGACATTAAAAAAAGTCAGGAAAAGAAAAACTTTGCTTTTCGAAAGCCCTACAAGATTATGATAGCAACTTTTTTAATTTGGTCGAAAAGTTGAAAATTCCAAATTCGATCGTACCAAAAATGTTTGAAACCAAATTTTTTGAGATTTAAAAATTGTATGTACGGTTATTCGTAGTACTAAGAAACTCAAACAATTTATCCACATGACTTTTTTCTATAAAAAGAAAATTAACAGAGTCAAAGCAGTTTCAAAATCCAAAAAGCAACTAAAATGAACATTTTAAGCCAAAAAACGTATGATATAAAAAAATGTCAAGAAAAGAAATACTTAGGTTTTTGAAAGCCCTACAGGACTATAAGAACAACTTATTCAATTAGGTCGAGGAGTTGAACACTCCGAATTTGATCGTACCAAAAATAATAAAAAATTCCATTTTTTGGTCAGACTATGCAAGATACAAAAAAAATGAAAAAGCTCAAATTTCGTGCCCTGGAAAGAACTACAAATTAGGAAAGAATCACTTTTCGATATAAGCTACGAGAAAAAATTAGACAAAACTTGTTCATCCAAAAAAGAGCTATAATTTTTGATAGGACAGTTAGTTTTTTCTTTAGTGGTAAAAAATAACATTCTAAATAAAAATATTAAATTTTGTTTAAAAAAACGACACAAGGTATGAACTTAAATTACCAGACAAAAGTTGTTTGCCTAAAAAGATCTATAAATTTATTATTTATTATTTTTCGACAGGACGAGTATATTTTCTTTTAATCGTTAAACATAAGATTGAAAATTAAAAAATTAACTTTTTGAAAAAAGCACAGAAAAGACGAAAGAGGACACAGGCTCCTATATAGGACCCTATATACTGGATCCTGTATTAGACCATATGCAGATGCGCAGTAGTTTTTATTTAATCGTAAAAAACAACATTAAAAATAAAAAATTATAAAAACAAGGATATAAGAATTATTATGATTCAATTTTTATACATATTATGAATTGTCATTATGTACATTTATTGAAATGATACATGTTTTAAAGCAGCTTAGAATACAATTTAAAGCAAAATAAGAAACAAATACAAAAATAATTATGATGAATACAATTTGCTTGTTATTTTACAATTTTTTAATAAGCAATCCCTGGCAGAGTTACATAAAAATGTATTATAATTGATATAAAAGTGTTGTGTATAATGTAGAAAAGTTGACAAGTTGGACAAAATCGAGTGCGAAGCACGAGATACGTGATGAGAATGTGTTCGTTAAGGCCAAAGGAGTTTTAACAGAAAAGAGTTTAAAATCACAACATTACAGTTGTCGGTCCGTTTCACCTTTAATTTTAAAAGGTCTGTGTCCGAATGCGGAAGAAATGCAAAGACTAAGCGCGAAGTGCGATTGCCCTTAGTCGCGGGTCGTAGGTGCGCTCAAACTCTCGAGCTAAGTTTTTTTAACGAAAGAGAATTCACAGTCACAAAATTACAGCGCTGGATGTTTTGAGTCTTAATTTTAAAATGTTTGCGCAAGAATGTGCCAAAAGTTGAAAAGTTGAATCCAGCACCGCACTTAACAATAGAAAAAGGTTGCCGAGAGGGCAGATAGGCCGCGAAGCCTTTAGATCCTCTTAAGCCAAATACTTTAATAAGCGAAATACATATACATTTAACTGAAATAAATATATACTATATTAATTAATTTCGACATCATTTGTTTCAGTTCAATACATGTTTATATTTAATTAATATGATGTTAAATCTACTACCCATGAGTTTTATTTTATTCCAGTCATCAATAATACTTCTGCATTCACTAGTAGTTCCCCAAAATAACATTTGTTTATAAGGTGAAAAATGGGCCTTTTAATTTGTTAACAAGAAATCATGCAGGTCAGCCAGTATCAAAATTTTCCCTTGAACTTTTGGAAAACCTATAACTACTATTAATAACATTTTTTATTGTTCATAAACACGCTTGCTTCATTTTTATAAAAGTTTTTATAAAGAGAAACCCCTTAATGAGGATATTTCATTATTTTCAAATTTTTTATAAATACATGTTTCCTTCAATAACTGGAATTTTCTATGGAAAACTAGAAAAATGACGGGTTAACTTATTAAAAATTTATATTTTTACGTTTCCATTTAATTATCTCTTTTGATTATTTCGTACAGTCCTATGTACATTTATTTATTTGTATTGAGCAACTAGTTACTTTTCGCTATTGTAATTATTTACATTTTACGACTTTTGATTTAGAGAGACCACAAAGTATCTTTTGTATAAAAAAGCTATACAATTAAAATAAACTATTTCTGGCACTTAGTCAAAATAAAAAGTTTATTAAATATAAAAGAGATTTCTGTTGAAAAATAACAGATGAACACCCTTAATTTATTTAATTAATTAAGAGTACGTTGTTGCATAGAAATTTCAGGAGTCTAACAAATTTTAATTTTTTTAAGCTTGTTCGAACAATTAGGAAGCAATGCTTTTAAATTGAACTATGTAAACCTGTCAGCACCAAGTCATAAAATCATAATGCCTCCTATTTCATAATTAAGGGCTCATTCAGGGCTAATTTAATGCCATTACCGAATTTTCGGCTCTTAATTTTTTTTTTAATTTGCATGGTTCTGTCAACTTTACTTCAAGCAAACAGCACCACTCAAGGATTCGGTCAAAAATTCGGTCGAGATATCCCTTTAAACCACTGTCCTACTTTCAAAATTGAAAAAGGGACGCGAAGGGCAAAGGGGCAAAAACTTAATATACGATTTTCTTCCTAACAATAATATGGTCCTATTTAGGGCACACTTTTTATCGAGCTATGAATTTTACTTTTTAGCCCTTTGTATAAAATATGCAACAGTGCTGCCAATTTTACTTCAAGCCAGCAGCACCATTCCAGGAATCGGTCAAAAAATTGTGATATCAAATTCCACTTTTCACAGGAATTTCCGGCTCATTTCTGGCTTGAGATATCCCTTCGAACCACTGCCCTACCTTCACAATTAAAAAAGGGCTACAGAGGGCAAAGGTACAAATTATTCATTCTTGAATTCTCTTCCCAGCATTAATAAGGGACTATTTAGGTCTCACTTTCTATCCAAATATGAATTTTACTACTTAGCCCTTTTTATAAAATATTCCACAGTGCGTGTGTGAGCCCTAAATAGTCCCTTATTAATGCTGGGAAGAGAATTCAAAAATGTATTTTTTGTACCTTTGCCGTTTTATTTCCGTTGTAGGCTACTTTATAACTTGAAACAATGACAGAAAATGTAATTTTTCATAAACATTAAAAAAATTTTTAAGGCAGAACTTCGAAATTTCATCGTGAACTTTAACAATTTTTCAATACAAATTTGAGTTGAAATTGATATTTTGTACCTTTGCCCTTCGTGGCCCTTTTTTAATTTTGAAGGTGGGGCAGTGGTTCGAAGGGATATCTCGAGCCGGAAACATTATTTCTGTGAGCACTTACGATTACATCATCCAGCTATATGACATTAGAGCCACACAAAATTTAACAACAGTGTTTTCGTGTAAAGTCTCTGGATTTGAATTCAAAATAGATTGAAGGTTATCGATTAATTCATCAGATTTAAAAATATATAAATGAATTTTAAAGAGACGCTGCATTTCCTTCAAAATTCCCAAATTTTCAACAAGCAGTTAAATTTTCAATAAAATAATGAAATTTTTCCCGACCTAATAAATTTTTTAGCAAAACAAATCAATTCTGAACCTAAAACGTAATGTTGAAATTTCCATTAAAAAAATTAAACTTCAGACAGAAATAGATGGATTTTCTAATAACAAGGTTAAAAAAACTAGGTACTTCCCGTCTCTAAAAATGATAATTTTATTGACTTTACTAACACTGGCATTCCAAACAAACGAAACAAGATGCGGATTTTGCTGCTTTTTTTAGGTGAATTAAAAACCATAGACAATGGCTTGTATGGCCTAGGCTATGTATGTACATTAAGTATATATACTGATAGCAGTAGAATATCCATCCTTTACACTGTGAAATTTTTATCGATGCACCAGTTTTAGCTGTATTTGGAAACAATGAAGATCCTTTATATTCTTCTCATGGCCGTCTTTCTTCATTATATAGGTAAATACAGAATAATTTAATATGTTTCCTGATATATATATCTGAAATAAACAAAATTGGCGCTCCTTTTCTGTCTGCGGAACGAAAGTAAACTTGCACTGTATTGTGCCGCTTGAAGCGGCACGTAAATTAGCAACAAGGAGGAAGAAGTAATTGAGAAGTAAAGAAAAGTGGAACGCAAAAGTGAGCAGAATTCGTTTTAAAACTACGTTAAACTACGCAATAGATTCTGGACTTATAACGTCGCCCTATGCGCTTGCTTACGCGGTACCGATGAGGCGCCATTTTACAGTCCGAGCCGAAAGCTCGTTCATTAAATTCTGCATTATCATGTAAAGTCCAACTTTACTGCCTAGGTAAATAATTTACTATTTTCAGCGTTTTGTAGCCCCGGGCTGAAAAATGTATGTGGGAATACACAATGAACTCAGCAGCGACACATGTCAATATAAACGTTAGGGTGTCTTTTTCTCTTGCGATATGTGACGTTCCACGTAAATAGGGATGGAAAAATTATACTTGCGCACGTTACATATGTTGGAAGAAAGGACAGACTGATTCTGACCTTTACGCTTCTCATGGCTGACTTAATTGTGCATTGATATTAAAATTTCGGTTAGGTTTAATACCTTCGTACTTTTATCCCTCAAGTGATGTGTGAGCAAGTAAGGTCAGGAAAGAGGTGCATAGAGGATAAGTAGAGGAACTGAGTGGTGGAGAGTTAAAGGAGGTCAGAAGAAGTGCAGTAAGTAAGTGGGAGTGGGGTGAGTAGGAGAGGGAAAATACTTCAGTTCGACTTGAATTGCCCGCAATCAAGACATGCTAAAGCTTAATTTATGCCTTGGAGACAAGAAGGGTATTACACTTGTTTGACGATGATACCGAAAATGTTGATCGTTTTTATGAATTTCTAACGGCGTAGGAGATCCTTCTAGAAAGTTACAATGTTTATTAAATCCGTATAGACCCATAGATTCTGAATTGTTTAATTAAAAATAACTAATTTACTGATTACGAATTTTTCATTTATCAATTTTTATCTTATTTATAAACCGAAAAATGTTTGACCATCTCAGCCAAGACAACGCTTGACTCGAGACAAGTTTTGAGACGCAGCCAGACATCAAAGTTTTGGAGACGAACTCAAGCCATAGCCAACTGGAACTCAATTCGAAGCATTTTTACTAAGAAGGCTATAAAATACTAATATTTTTCAATAATTAAGCAAAACTATCTTATAGGTATATTAAAACATAAAAATTCAACAGTTTCCATTTTGACTTTCAGAATTAAGTTCACAATTTGACAACAATCCTCTGTATCCTAGCGCACCTTTGGTGACAGTGCCTTCTACTTCTGGTGGAGATTCTATTTCTCTTGGACGTCCTTCTGGCGGACAGCCTTCTGTAAGACAGTCTTCTGTCGGACAGTATTCCTTTCAACATTCTTATCCTTTTGGATATTCTAATTCTTTTGGAAATCATCCTATCGATTATTCTACTTCTGTCGAACAGCCTGTTTCTGCCGCACATCATTCTATCGAACATATTCCTTATGCCGATATATCTTCTCATGACGAGCATCATTCTACTGAACATTCTGGTGATGTCGAAGAGTCTTCTTCCGCCGTGCATCATTCTATCGAACGTTCAGCTTATCTCGAAGATCTTCCTAGTCCACTTAGTAATACTCATCGGGCCGAACCAGCTATTGCTACGGAACTTATTAACGTCATCGGTCATTTTAAGTTTCAAGAAAATTTAGAAACTTTTCCTAAGAATGTAAAAAGTTTGAATGCAGATCCAAATTCGCCAATAGGGTACAAGTTCTCGAAGCTTCCTGCAGGCTTGTACGTATTTATAATGGAAAAGTTTGTCAAAGTACCAACAGACATAAGTTATCGGTTATTAATTTCACAACACGATTTTCACACCCTTGGAATACTTTTTGGTCGTACTCACCGTTATTATCTGGGATTATATGCTATATATCATGGCTTTTACCATCGAGTTACACTACTCCCAATTCACGGTAAGGCTCAGCTAATGTCACCCGAAGCAGAACTGGTTCTTCGTACTGGACGAAAATTTAATTTTCCTAGCGGAAGTCAGCATAAAGAGCTTTCAATTGAAAATTTCTTAGAAAAACCAAGGGATAGAAGATCAAAAGATAAAACACCGCCAGAAATAGAACCAAAAGCGAGAAAACGATCAAAATTGAATTGAATTGAATAAAATTTAATTTCTTCGCGGCTAATTTTTCAGTAGCTAAAGTTGATTTTTTCGCATCTATATAATAGTGCAGCGTAAGAGTTTGTAAAAATTAAAAAAAAAAATCAGCCCCATATTTAAAAACATTCTTTATGCACGTAGTATACATGTAAATCAGGCGAATTTTATTCTTTTGTTTCTTGCAAATGAAATTTGGAAAATGAAAAATTAGAAGCATCAAATAAAAAACTATTCACAATAAACTCCTCTACATTTATTTACGCCTCTCATTTAGATTTTAGCGCGCATGCTTATTCATGATGGCCTATATTAAAATCGAGGCGGAAACAACTCCCAGAAATGCTGTCTGGTGTGGTAGGATTACTTTGGCTTATAATATCAGATTACCCTGGATTACCTTTACGTACATAATTGCACTAAATTACATACATTTGTGATGGATTACTCCACCTAAACTCACGCATATTTTCAAACAAAAATGAATACTTTTTAACAAAATTGTAAAATTCTTAAACAAATAGTTGAAATTTTAACCACACCATTACATTTTGTAAAAAAGAAAAAGCAATTTTTTACCGAGGAAGATGAATTTTCAACTAAACAAGATAATTTTTCTACCGTGAGAGGAACAATTATATTCTTAGTAAAAAATGTTTAATTTAGAACAAAAATGTTCATAAACTGGAAAATTTTCCAACCAGAGATTAATTTTCAAACGAAAATAATAAATCTTCAACTGGAATAGTCAATGTTTCAATTAAAGTTAAGCTTAAACCAAAAACCAACGATTTTTAAATGAAATACTTACATTTTAAATCAAAGAGGTGAATTTTTAACAAAATAAAGTAGAAGGAACCTTAGAAGAGGAAATGTTAAAGTAGATGTATTTTTAACACCTGGTCTACCAGCTTTATTTCAGCGAATGAAGAGTCCTTTGAAAAGCAATCAATACGTTTTGAATTACAGTTTCGAAAAACACTTGTTTGAGAAAGATATTTTTTAAACGCCTGGACTACCAGTTTTAACTCTTTAAAATGACGAGACCTTCGGAAACTCATTAGGGTTTAAAATGTGTTCGAAAAAAATTTGATAAGCTAAAAAAAAATAATTTAAAAAAGAATACAAAACCAACATTTAAAAAATTTACGATTTACCAGTTAATAAAAAAGCTGAAAAAAATATGAGGCACACTTGAGAACTCCAGAAACATTTGTAAAAACTGAGATATACGAAAATATAAAAATTATGAAAATGAGGATTTTTTCAAGCACATTTTGCAAACGCGCGAGTTGAATGCTTTTGTCAATCACTGCCAAACTTGCCAGATAATTTAGATCATTTGTTGTAAGTTACTCAAAATTACCTACAAAGTTACTTGTTACCAGACATATATGAATTTTCAGAGCAGTAGTTGAATTTTTCACTAAAGATACATTCTCAACTAAACAGTGGAATTTTCAAATAAAAAAGATAAATTTTCTTCAATAAATAGAATAGCTTAATTTCCAGTGTAAAAATCATTTGAAAGAAAATGTCGACGAACTAGTTAAATTCTCAACAAAAGCAGTAGACATAAATTGACAAGATTAAACTTTAATTTTAAAAATAGTTGACATTTCAAACAAAACAGATATTTATTTTGAATTAAACATTGTTATATGTTATATATCAAGAATGGTACGTCAAGTGACATTAATCGAATGTCTTTATTCAAACGCATATCGCACAGCTGAGCTTATGGACACAATAGAAGAAGCGGAACTTTCTACCCTTCAAGGCTTATCTTTTCCTAAACTAAAACGCTGTAGAGAAGATTCAGTTTTAGCATTCTTACGAGAACCATGGTATGAATAATTTTTATCCTGATAATAATTTCAATCCTCAGAGATTAACAGTGGAACGAGCTGTCTACCGTTACGGAATTTTCCCTGATAATAACCCTTTTTCCAGCCATTGCAGAGCTAAAGTTAGAGAAAAATCCGTAATAATATTCAGTGCTACATTTGAAACCATTCTTTATCCCCGTGGTATATACGCGTGAATGTGACAATTTGTTGGGTCATCGTTTGGTCACGTTGGAAAATCAAATATTGTCGTTTGGGCGGAAAGAGTCAAAAAGATGTTGAGTTTTCAAAATTCGTGTGCTAACTTGACGTTACGGAACAAAATGTAGTCAAGAAAATTTGTCCAAAAAAATCATGATTCTATGATTCCAGCCCTTTTTCACATCTATGAAGCAGGGATAAAGTTCTACTTTTTAAAAGTAAAGTGACTTTATACGCAAATGAAAAAACCTTATATATCTATAAGCAAGCATTTTGATTTATCGAAATCTTCACCGCAAAAACTGTGGTATTAAACATTCCAACAATTTTTGGATTATCTATGTTTCCATATATTTTCAAATTTCTAACAATATCGTGGATGTTCAAAATTTTTAAACTGTTTAAAATTATAAAAATTTATGAATATAATAAAAGGTTCAATTTTCCAGAATGTTTAAAATTTTCAGAATGTTCCGAATTTATCAAATTTCTTATTTTGACAATAAAAAACGGTTTACGAGGGTGGATTGATAAATTTCCGGCCTGACCAAGAGATGGCGCCACTAGGCCTACCTTGAGGTGGCGTTCTATAGTACCATCCTTAGATAGCTTGTAGC
>NC_046665.1:57868446-57877678 GCF_010883055.1 Belonocnema kinseyi
TCAGCCTTGGAGGAGATTATGTTGAGAAATAAAAAAAAAAATTCTTAAAAACGTTGTTTTTCTTGGTCAGGCCGGAAACTTATCAATCCACCCTCGTATCATAATAAATAATTTTTGATTTCTAGTCGTTTTCAATTTTGAGAAATTTGATTTCTCGGGGATCCGTAATAAACATTAAATATATGTATATTAGGATGGTCCAAAAAATTATTTTGTGGATTTTTAAAAGTATCACCCATTATTATGTTTCATTTAGTGCACGAAAATTTTACTAATTTTTTTATATTTGAAAATATTTAGATTTCGGGCACACTCTTTAAGGTATTCCAGGGTGTGGAAGATGCAGCAAATCCTTGAATTTTTAAAATAATAGTCCAAACTTGACACGGACATGTTATAAAATTGAAATGAAAATTTTCAACTTAAATTATAACAATTTTACTATATAAGTTTTTTTTTAAATTCCCGCAAAAGAAACATTTTTCGCCTTTTCACCCTTTATAATCCATCAAAAATTATATTCTCTTTTTTGGAAACTTTTCTGTTCAATACATATTTTATATGAGTATATTGAAATCCCAAAATTAATTTTTATCAAATATTAATGTTTAAAACTGAAAAGGGGAAACATGTTAATTTTAACTTCATTATTTTCCATCTTCTTCTTTATTCATATTGTTTATCCTACCGGTTTACAAGATCTTAGTTTCTCTCGAAACCATCTACATACATCTTCCATATAATCTTATTCTTACTATTAAAAAAAATTCACAGCTATTGACATTAATTCTTATATTTAGATTCTTCATTGTATATTAAGTATAGCGCAATCACGAAAGAGTTATCACACGGAGAAAAATAGATGTTCAAACGTAACTTCCAGCTTTTCAGGGTTAACATATTTTATGTTTAACTATAGGACAACCATCTGGATGTTTGAAGTTAGCATCTGTAGATATTAAAATGTGAAATGTTGCTATGGAACATCCAAAATTTTTAACTGAAATATCCGAGATATTAAATTTATGGATATGTCAAATAAGAGCTGTAAATATTCGAGAAGTTTACTTATTTCTAGTATTTCCAGGAATTAATTGATAACTTATTTGCGTATTTAAAATTAAACTTTAATGTTCTTGCATGCACGAAAAACCTATAAAAAGTGTAAGATGTCGATCAGATGATACATGCAGTCAAGTTGAGGTTTTGTGTAATATTTTCAATGCAAAATAAAAAATAAAAACGCAATAAGTAAGCGAAAAACGAATGATTTGTAATGTGCGGTTAAGACTCTATCTATTTTAGGTTATTAGAACTCAAATTTGATTTTAAATTTATAAGAATTTTTTCAAATGTGTTCATGTCAGTATAATGATATAACCTGCAATTTAAGATCATACTTCCCTTGTGTATACAGACAGATGTCGTTATCCAATTTTAATTAAGGGTAGCATTAATTCTTATTCTTTTAAAATGTTCCGAAATTGTAATATTCTGCAATTGTGATATCGAAAATATAGAACCGACAAATTTAGTCAAGAGATTTTAATGCGCAATGCGCATGCGAACGGGCGATATTAACATCTGAATGTGTTTCAGTTTAACATACAAATATTTTTACCCCTAACATCTAAAAAATATAGTAGATGTTTGGTATGAATATCTGCTTGTTAGGTGGTACAATCTTACCCTTTGAATACCTACATTTAAACATCCATTTTGCTCCGTGCAAGCATTAAAAATTTTTATAAAATCCAGGAAAGACAGTTAACAATTAGATAGTAGTGCATTATGGAGTGGGTTTCTGGCGAATTAAAGGGTAAATGTATTTATGAAATAAAATGTGTAGCCTTCGTGTTCCTCATACAATAGTTGTACATTACTTCCTTAAAAAATTTACGATAGTTTTAAAAATTAGTGTATTTATTTTATCTTTAACGTTTCACTCTAATTTAATTTTGCTAATGCACACTTTGATCTAAAATATTTCTGAAAGTGTATCGTAGTAAATTTTAGCAAATTTCGAATTTTTATAAGGACCCCTTAATAACCCCTTTTAGACAATACATGCGCTCTACCTATTTAGTACAATGAAAAGTCGTTTTTTGTTGTGAGATGCTTGGGCTAAAAGTATATTTTATAATTAAGAAAATACTCGATTAAAAAAGCTTTTTCATGACTAAAATTTAATTGCAAACATTATTTACTACGTTGAAGCTTAAATTTTATGGTTGCATGTCATTGTATTGTTATTATCGAGGTTATTATCTTAGTCTTTCTTATTGACAAAGTACTAAATGGTTGGAAACAACAGAATATTATCTCAGGTCTATTTAACAATGGTGGTTTAGCTAACAGTCTACAAAATTATACATTTAATAAAGAAAACCTGCATTAAATTTAAATTAATCAATATTAAATATGAAATAAATATTAAATTAAAAATAATAAATTTTAAAGTTTTTAAAGCAAAATATAATTAAAATTGTATTATTTTGAAAATGATAGTATAGATGATATAATACAGAGTTTTATAATAGGAAATATTAAGATAGAATATAATATAGGACAATAGAATATAATAGAAGAGGATAAAATATAAAAATGAAAAAACTAACTTCGAAATAATTTAAAAACTCTTGTCCCCTGCTTTGCTTGGCCCTATTTTATATTTTATTTTTAAAATGAATTTCTCCAACGAACAAATCCAGAAACATTTTTAGAATGTTTCCTTGTCCGTGTAAACAATATACGAAGGCACCGGGACGTCCTAAAGACGTCCTTCGAATGTACCTCTATGCCATATGATTTGACGTCTTCAAGATATCCTTTGGATATTTTCATGTCCTTAAAAGGTCCTTAGGACGTCCTTAAGACGTCCGTAAAAAAAGACGCATAAAGAACAAGTATAGGACTTGTGTGTCCACTGGGTATTATATTAATTAAGTATTTACAATATGGCAGTACAGAACTAGCTAACAAGCATTTTGATCGAAAATGAGTTTCTTGCATAAATAATTGTTTAGAAAAAATTATTTCGGAATAAAACATTTTTATATCAATATTTTTTAATTTTAATTTTGTTCAATATTTTTTAACCCTGTTGTCAATGTTTTTTTAACCTTGTTGTCAGTTTTTTGTCAAACTTTTAGCATTGACATTACTCAAAATTATGACTATTTACTCAACTGTGTTTTATACTGTTTTCGAAAAAAATCACGAATATAGCCATAAAAATTGCAAAAAAAACATTTTCAAGGTCAAAACATTAAAGAATAACTTTTCAAGAAAGACAAACGGTATATCTACAACATTTTTCAAGCCACCGTAAACTGATGTATTCCGATGCTTCGAATAAAAACAGGGACGTGAAAATACCTGAAAATGTAATACGGAATATACGGCAGAGAACGTCATGCACTTAGATTAAGGCCAAGTAATTTAAGAGTTTCTTTGTTAGCTTTTTTACATTTGACACTTTGTTTTTCTAGTGTATACATCATACTTTTTCGCCGATTTGCGAATCAAGAATTACGATTAACGATCCGTTAAGGCTGGAAGCCATTCATGTATATCAAGCAATTAATTGATTTGAACTATTGGATTATGAGGTCTTTCGCCTAATCGAATTAGTAATTTTTTACTGATTGTTAGTGCTCTACTTTTCCCTAATAAAATCTGTAAAATTTCACTAGCAATTAGTTAAATTTGACCAATTTTTATTTAGAGAGATCTTAAAGTATATTTTGTATTACGACGATAGCTATAGAATTAATATAACCTTCTTTATGCACACAGATACTTATTCCAGGTGATGCTGACAAGGAAAATTTACAACCGAAATAATTTTTAAAATCGAAATCAGAACTCTCATAAAAAATACCGCGTGAAGGTCATAAATATTTATAATACATATGACCTTCTTATTGTTTGAATCGAGTCACGAATGTTACACATTCGTGTTATTTTATTAAACTTTTCTATTTTTCATTATAGTTGAATTTTACCGATTTTCATTCAATTAAAAATTTGTTTTTCGTATATGAAAATTCTACTACTTGTTTGAAAATTCGTGTATTTTGTTAAAAATTGGTCTTTTGTGGTTGTAATCTTCTTAGTTAAAAATTCGTCTTTCTGGTTTAAAATTCAAATACTTGGTTCAGTGTTGAACTCTTTTGATAAAAATGTATGTTTCGTTGTTAAAGTTGTTCTACTTTCTAAAAAATCCATTTTTTATTAAAGATTAATTATTGTAGTAAAAAAATGTAACTCTTTGATTAAAAAGTTTTATATTTTGTTAAAAATTGATTTGACTTTTTATTTTTTCAAGGTCTATGCTAACTACTTTTAACTTCGATTGAAGTTAAAATCATTCCTGGTTGAAACATCAACTATCACATTTTTCGTTAAGAATAGGTCTTTTTTGGCTGCATAAAGTACAATTGTTTGGTTAAACTACTTTGTAAACAAATGAACTTTTTTGTCGAAAGTTCCTAATTATAGTATGAAATGTAACTGTTTTGTGTGTGTGTAAATTAACATCTGCGTTAGAAAATTTTTGTAGAATATTTATGCAGAAGATACCTGAATTTCGTTGAAAATTTGACTTTTTTATTAGAAAATTATTACATTGAGTGAAAAAATCATAGTTTTGTTTTTTGTGGAAAATTCAAATGCATAAATTATAATTCGTCCTTTTGGATTAAAAATAATTCTGTAATAGACAATAGTATCTGACTTTACATAAAATATATACAAATGATTTATTTATACACAAGTAAATAATATTTAATTTAAATTTATATAATAAAGTTAAATAAAATTATAATTGAAATACAGCATTTCTTTGAATTAGTAAAATATTGTGTTGACATACATATTTAATTTTTAAGTTCAAGGAAATTTTTCATTTAATTAGTAAAATTGAATAATTCATGGGAAATAAATATTTATTTATTGGGTTGGAAGAAATTCTGTTTTCAATGTTGAATACGAAGGTGATCGAAGAAGCCAGAATTAGTTGACTTTAGTTATTGACATTACAAAGACTGGAATTACAATTCAACGAAACAAGATGCGGATTTTGATGGTATATTTAGGTGAACTAAACGCCTCAGATAGGGGTTTGTGTGATCTATGCTCAAAGAGGAAAATACTCAAGTTTTGAAAAAGTATATATACTGGTAGCAGTAGAATATCCATAATTTACACTTTAAAAATTTTTCTCGAGTGGCCAGTTTTACCTGTATTTGAAAACAATGAAGATCCTTTATATTCTTGTCATGACCCTCATTCTTAATTATATAGGTAAATATAGAATAAATTAATATTTTTCCTGAAATTCAGTGAAACCCTTCAATAGCCCTCCCTTCTATAAAACCCTTCCAACAATCGATGCCGCACAGTGAGTGAGAAGTAAAGATAAGTAAAAGAAAAGAGAGAGAAGAATTTGTTTTAAAACTACTTTAAACTATGAAGTAGATTTTAGAATTATAGCGTCGCACAGTGGCCGGAAAATCCAAAAAGTTGGCAAAAATGTAAAAGTGTTATCGGAATTTCATAATTTTTGACATACATACGTTTTCGGGGTCGCTGATTAAGATGCTGGATTCAGATTTTAGAAATTATTAATTTTTAGATCCAATATGGCGAGCAAATTTTGAAAAAAGTCATTCAATCTTCTTAAAACTCGGTATACTTTTGTTTCCGAGATCGCAGATTACGATACTCAATTCAAATTCTGGAAATTCAAAATGGCGGATCCAATATGGCGGACAAAGTTAAATATACTTGTGTTTTTGACATCGCTGCGGACGAAACTAGATAAAAAAATCGTCAATTTAGATGAATTATTCACTATAATAATCTGTTTTCCGAGACATTAATTTGATTTTCTACACATTTTGTCGCATACCTTATGTCTAATTATATTATTTAATTCTTGAAAATTACTGACAAAAATACACAATATACTAGATTTATATTATAATATAATTTTTAGTCGCTATTCCAGGAATCCGAGTCCACACTGTCAACGTCACTTTCATCAGTCATTAATATTACATTTCAATTCAGAAATTGGAGCTTCGATTCGACCAAGCAATTCGTAGGCTTCTTGAGGACAAGAAAATAAAATTACAAAAATTATGAATTTTTCTGAAATTATCATAAAATTCATAATTAAAAATTTAACATCGAAAAAACGATTTTTTCCATGGAGAAACATTTCTTGCAATATGGCTTAAAAAGCATTAAATTATGTTAAATTGTGGAAAACAATCTTTCAACAAATACTTTGTTCATGAAATTTTTTTTTAATAATCATATAATATTGAAACATTTTTAAGTAACGTTATTCTATGAAACTTAGTTAATTGCAACGATTTTCCTGTTATTGACGAGTACTGGGAACATTAAACAGAAAAAATTTCCATTCTTTCTTTATATTTGTTTATTTATAAAAAGATGGAATGCCTGATTTGATAATCAGGCTCAACAAGTCTCTCAGAATTCTTATCAGCATTTTTTGTCCAAATCGGTTAATTTTTGTAGGCTTTACGTTATTTTGAACCAAATGAGTCTTTTTTCCGCTGTGCGTCCAGCATCCGCATAGAAATAGTCTACAACAATGAGGCGACGCCCCATACAATGACGTCCAATACTCATTTATCCGCAGCTATTCGCAGCTATCCGCAGCTAATTTTTTCACGAATTGTCAGATAAACGTGTTACAGATACGATGCAGGTTTATATTGGACAGAATACTACAAAATAATTAGCTGTTGGCATATATTAAAACAATTTGATAGAATAAAGTGGTTTTATCCTCGTATAAAGCTCAACTTTACTGCCTCTTATAGATTTAAAAAATGTTGATCTCTATAGAAAAGTTTGAACAAGTCAATGAACAAAAATCGCTTAAGATCGTAACAAACTTCACTGCAAAGATAATTGTATTGCGAACAAATTTGCTCATCATGACACCATCATAAATTAATTATTAATAAAGTTACAGTTTAGCGAAGGCATACATACACAGTCAACCACGGCAAGTTGACGACAGTGAACTTTCACTTGTTTTTAAATAAAATTCATCAGTTTTCATTTCTACTTGCAGAATTAAGTTCACAATTTGACGACAATCCTCTTTATCCTGGTGCACCTTTGATGGTCATACCTTCTACTTCTGACAGAGCATCTACTTCGGTAGAACATCCTGCTGTCGGACAGCCTGGAAAGAATTCTTCTTTCAGATATCCCAGTTCTTTCGGACATCATTCTATTGAACATTCTCCTTATGTCGAAGAGCCTTCTTATATCAGTCATCGTCATCCTGTCGAAAAAGCAATTGTAATCGAACTTATTCACGTCATTGGTCGTAGTAACACTGCTGTTCATGTAGGACCTTATCCTGAGGATGTAAAAGCTTTAGCTGAGCAACAAAATTCGCCGATAGCGTACAAATACTCGAAACTTCCTGCAGGCCTATACGTAGTAATAGAAGAAACGTTTATCAACGTACCAATTGACATACGTTATCGGGTATTGATTTCACGTTCCGATTTTCACACCCTTGGAATACTTTTTGGTCGTTCGCAACGTTATTATCTGGGACTGTATGCTATACGTCTTGGCCACTACCATCGAGTTACAATACCCCCAATTCATCATTTCACCCAGCCTTATATAGCTCAGCTAATGCACCCACAAGAAGAACGGGTACTTTGTACCGGGCTACGATTTAATTTTCCTACCGGTAGTCAGCATAAAGAGCTTTCAATTCAGAATTTCTTAGAAAGACCAAGAGATAGAAGATCAACAGAAATAAAACCAACGAACAGAAAGCGGTCACAGAAAAAACAGAAATGAATTTCTTTGCAGGTAATTT
The DNA here is from genome assembly GCF_010883055.1 of Belonocnema kinseyi. NCBI lineage: Eukaryota > Metazoa > Arthropoda > Insecta > Hymenoptera > Cynipidae > Belonocnema > Belonocnema kinseyi. The sequence goes on from NC_046665.1 coordinate 57,876,335, forward strand.
TCCAGTAGAAAAAGTTGATTGTTTAGCATCGATATAACAGGACATGGTTAGATTTCTTGAAAACTATGTAATAATAGTCAGTGCCGTATTTAAAAACATAATTTATGCACGTGGTATACATGTCAATGTGGCAAATTTTATTCTTTTGATTCTTGTAAATGATATTTCCAGAAATAAAACTAACCGGCTTATATAACATTACCCTGGATTACGTCTAAATACATGAGTACTCTGAATTACATAAATTTGTGGGGGATGACTCTTTCTAAACTCACGCGCATTTTCAATAAAAAATGAATACTTTTTAACCAAATACTTAAAGTTTAAATCAAAATAGGTGTATTTTAAACGTAAAATGTAACAGTTGATATTTAAACCAACGCAGATTTTGATTTAAAATCATAAACTGCTCAAGCCAAACATAAAAGATGATTATCCTACGAAATAGTTGAATTCTCAAACAAAGAGTTGAATTGTCCACAAAAAAGTTTAATTTTTAACTATTTAGGATACTTTTTATTATTATCAACATTTTCACTAGCAAATTGTGCCCAGAACTGAAGCAGAAGACGCCCTAGAAGGTTAAGGGTCAAGGAAGATGTAATTTTAACATCTATGCTACCAGGTTTACTTCTTTGAATAACGAGACCTGAAAAAAGATCAACTTTTTTAAATACAACTTCCCCAAAGAATATATATTTTAAACACCAAGACTACCAGTTTTACTTCTTAAAATGATGAGGCCTTGAAAAACAAACGAGGGTGTTTTAAATTTTTCTTTTGAACAAAACTTACTTGAGAAATAATGTATTTCAAATACCTGCACTACCAGTTGTCCTTCTTAAAATTACGAGACCTTCGAAAATCCATTAGAGTAACTTAAATTCCAGTTATAAACACAGCTCCTTCGAGGAAAATGTATTTTGTAAACCTGGACTATTATTAAAGCCATCAATCACTTTTATATTTATTTTTTCATAGTTATTTCTTAACTCTCAATAACAATCTGTGTCACATTTTTTTTACTTTTTCAGGATCCGAATACACTACTTTTCCATATAGTTCCAGTTTTTATTTCCATAATTTGTTTTTTTTCAACTCACCCTAACGTTCAAGGGTGCAAATCTGCGAATGAAAATTCTTATTTTTAGACTATCGACATGCGAGCTGGGACAAATTTAAGGCTATCGTTTTTCTATAAAGATCCACGGAGAAAAATGGATGGTCAAAAGTAAAATGTAGATAAGTGGGACGATGGTCGTGGGGGCTAAAGCGTAGGCTTTGGACCCACTCCTTCGGCTTGCGGGTTCGATTCCCGCCTCGCACTCTGGAAGAGTCTCGGTG
>NC_046665.1:57877778-57879971 GCF_010883055.1 Belonocnema kinseyi
TGTAGGTCCCCCTTCCACCACCAAGTAAGTGTGTGGAGGGTGTGTAAAGGAATAAAGAAGGTGTAAGAAAAATGTAAACCCTTAGGGGACACATTAGAAGAATTATAAAAAAAAAAGTAAAATGTAGATGTTCAATGTTAACATAATATATTTTTAACTATAGGACAACAATCTAGATATTCGAAGTTAGCATCTGTAGATCTTAAAAAGTGAAATGTTGCCCTCTAACATTCCTATTGTTCAACTGAACAATCTGAGATATTACATGTATGGTTATGTCAAATTACGTCTGTAAATATTTGAGGAGTTTACTTATTTATGGCCATTTAATGAATTAATTGATAACTTATTTGTGAACTTTAAATTAAACTTTAATGTTCTTACTCGAACGAAAAGCAGATGAAGGGTATAAAATGTCGACCAGATGATGCATTCAGTCAAGTTAGGGTTATATTCAGTATTTCTAATTCAAAATAGAAACGGGGATGAATAATCGGAGAACAAATGATCTGTCATCTGAATTAAATATTCTATCTATTTTAAGTCACTTAAACTCAAATATTATTTCAAATTTATAAACCTTTTGTCAAATGTCTTAAGTCAATAAACTAAACATAAGATCATTGTTCTCTTCTTTAGACAAAAAAGTCGTTATCCAATTTTATTTAGGGACATCTAATTTTTATTCTTTGGAAATGTTTCAAAATTATAATATTCCATAATTTTAATATTGGATATATATATTATTAAAAATTTGTCATAAGGACAACCGCAGGATTTCGCCGGGAGCGGGTGCTAATCTGAAAAATTGCACCCGCTTCCAGCGAAATCGCGGTAAAATTTCAGCCACAACCACGTCTCACAACCGTGAGAAAGGTGGTTACAGTCTGTAAAGGAATCAATACGACGATCCAGCAAAAGCCTCGTGCACCCTAAGAACACGGAGTGACCCAAGGACAACCGCCTTCTGCATTTTCCCCGCAAGTGTTCTAGCATATTGTTAACACGCAGGGATGCTTTTTAGGCTATTATCAAGTGAAAGCTTGGCACCTTCAAGAGCGCTGATGATAAGGACGATCAGTTTAACAGAATATTCCGGGTACAATCGTTGCAACTCCCTTATGAGGTCTCGATACCTCTCTTTCTTTTCATTCTCCTTGGCTATGATGTTTTTGTCAGCTGGTGCCGAAAATTCGATAACGAACATGGTTCGCTTCTCGAAGTCTAGAAGAACCATGTCAGGCCTCGAGTGAGCAACAGAAACAATTGTCGAGAATATAAAGTTCCAGTACATGCGGCACTTACCATTCTCGACAATTGACTCAATTTCCCTAGGAGCATTTAAAGGAGCGGTATTCATGTGAATGCCGTAGGAGTGACAGAGATGGTAATAAGGCACTCTTAGTGCCGCATTATGCCTTTGAATGTAGGTCGTTCCCGCGTGTGTTGAACAACTAGATAGTATGTGAGCTAAATGCTCGGGGTGTGCATAGCACTCCCTGCAGACCAACCGCGGGCAGGCATCCAATAGATGAAGAGAGATGCTTTACGAGCCGGAGAAACATCAACACCAAGGCTTCTCTCAAGCCTAAAGATCTGGCTGAAATGGATGACGAGCTTCGTGGAAATTTTTCCGATAAATCCGACCTCTGGGCTATCAATTATTGTGTGTATAATGCAGCGAGAGCTTTGGCCGATGCGAACCGTAAAACAAACCCAACGGCTGATCATAAGACCAAAAGAGGAATGCATCAACTTACCGTAAAGATAGGCTGGGCAAGACAGTACGCGTCCCGCATTCAATGCGTGATTGACTACATCACATCTGGCAGGAATTTTACCGCCAAGGTTCGAAAGTTCGCGCGCGAACTCCGGACCCGTTATCACACACTTAACAAGTCAAAGCTGCTGACCATCAGGCAGCATATTGTTGAGAGAATACGGATACTATCTGACGCTAAGAGAAGTCTAGAGCGGAGGGAGAGGTGGGTCCGAGAAAAACAAAAGTTTCTCTCTGACCCATCTCGCCTCTTCCAAGACCCTCCAGTTACTGTCGAGCACCCACCCAAACCAGAGGAGGTCTAGGTATTGTGGAGAGAAGTCTACGAAGTTCAGCATAGACTGGACGAAGACTCAGAAAATATAAATAGCTTCAAGGAGTTATGTGTTGCCCTCGTAACACCTGATAAAGAA
>NC_046665.1:57880071-57882599 GCF_010883055.1 Belonocnema kinseyi
TTTCACCTCATATTTGAAGTCGGAAGAGCCGATTCCAGAGTGGTTGGTGGAAGGGCGCACAATACTCCTGCCGAAAATAGGCATCTTAGCTGACCCGAAGAATTACATGCCAATTACTTGTCTGAACACACTTTATAAGATATTCACAGCTATCCTAAATGATAGGATTGTTCGGGCAATTCAATCTGTGTAGCAAGAAATGTATGAACAACGAGGCTCAAAGAAAGGCGTAGCGGGATGTCGGGAGAACCTTCTCATCGATAGATGTGTCTGCAAAGATGCAGCATTCTACAAGCGTGACCTATCGATGGCCTGGATTGATTGTCGGAAAGCTTTCGATTTGACCTCCCATAGACTTATCATCTGTCTTTTGGAAATCTTTAAAGTTCATCCGCAAATAGTTAGATGCATAGAGAGATTGATCGCTTTGGAAAATCAGATTTACTATCTCATCTGGAAAAAATCGTGTGACAACTAACAAGGTCAACTTTCACAGAGGTGTTTTTCAGGGTGACACCTTGAGCCCACTGCTCCTTTACCTTACATTATTGCCACTATCATTATTGCACAGAAAACTTAATCGCATTCCTGAAGATCCTGAGCTCGTCGATAGAAGTGCTATACGACACCTTTGCGCTGGAGAGATTTATGCATACCTAGGCGTGCCCCAGAACCGCATTCAGGATGTGACATCTATAGAGAATACTCTCCTAAGCAGATACAAACATCTCATTTGGCAGATTTGGTCTTCCGAACTGTCAGCGAGGAACAAAGTATCAGCAACGAACATGCTTGCCGTCCCGGTAGTACTCTATTCATTAGGAGTAGTTCCATGGATAAAGAAAGAGCTCAGATTCCTTGATATTGGGACAAGAAAGGTTATGCACATGAACAAAAGCATGCATCTTAAGTCTTCCGTTCCGCGACTGTACATCTCACGTCGTCAAGGTGGTCGTCAAATATTGAGTCTTGAATGTCTTCACAACGGGATTATTCTGGGTACAGCACATAGAGTTGCAAATGGAAGAGACCCTCCCCTTAAAATAGCCAGGAATCACGAAGAGGTGGGCAAAGGAGCGTTTCTGTACAAATCAGCGAAGGAGGCTGCAGAAACACTCGGACTTAACTTCAGTATTAGGCGTGAGCAAAATGCATCAAATCATTTCCACCTTAACATACCGTCGACACATTTTGAGCCAAGACATTCCTGATGATAGCTGCAGGACGTGCCATCCACACCCCGAGCATTTAGTTCACATACTATCTAGTTGTCCAGCTCACGCTGGAACGACCTGAATTCAAACGGCACTAAGGACCTAAGGTCCTTAGAATGCCTTATTAGGCACTAAGAATGGCTTATTAACATTTCTGTCACTTTTACGGCATTAACCTTAATATAGCTCTTCTAAATGCTCCTAGGGAAATCGAGTCAATTGTCGAGAATGGGAAGTGCCGCATATACTGGAACTCTATATTCTCGAAAATTGTTTCTGTTGCTCACTCGAGGCCTGACATGGTTCTCCTTGACTTCCAGAAGCGAACCGTGTTCGTTATTGAATTTTCGGCACCAGCTGACAAAAACATCATAGCCAAGGAGAATGAAAAGAAAGAGAGGTATCGAGGCATTATAAGTAGTCATTGGATTAACCAGTCGGAAGCCTAGTTATCGCAATTTACAAGTAGCGCCTTTTGTGTGCGCGACAGTGCGTTTGGCGCTTATGGCCGGCGCGCGGCGAGGTACTCGCGGCCTTACTGAAAAAAGTATGAAGTTTTTCCCGACTCTTTGCAGTCAATCAATCAGTTCTCACCAAATGATTATTTTATTATGAATAAATATTGTTTTATTATCGACTAAATATCATACACTGTTTGTACGTATCGAAATACACAAAATATGGATATTTTTCCGCTCATTTTTGTTCATCAGTCTTATTAAATTTATTTTTGCACGTATTGTCTTTTTGTCACAAACAAAATGAGCAACGTCTTATTTTGGCTTCTAAACAGCAACACGAAGTAGTTCGAGTACAAGCTTTATACCGACAATTTGGCACAAATTCGTTTGAAGGCGGTAATAATGTGTAAATTTTCTTTGGCAGCAATACTGCTGCCATAATACTGCCAAAACTATACAGAATTCCATAACGACATGGTAAACGTGCAAGATCGATGTTCACAGTGGCACAGACAGCGTGCTCAGACTTGCAACAACCATGCGCACTCGAAAAAAAGTAAACAAGCACCGACTTGTCAAATTCGGAAAAGTAAAGATTCCCGCGAAAATATTTGAATATTTAAATTTAAACTTACGGAATACTGTAAAATATTGCATAATGAAAAATTCCAAAACAGTAGATCCTATAAGATTATCCAGTAAATACATTAATATTTTTAAAATATTGAGATGTTTATCAAAATTAATATAGGATTATTATAAAAAAAACGTAGAAATGTGTGAATACATAACATTATAATCGATAGTTTAAATAATCATTTGGTGAGAACTGATTGATTGACTGCAAAGAGTC
>NC_046665.1:57882699-57890073 GCF_010883055.1 Belonocnema kinseyi
GGGAGCTCTTCTTAATATTTTGACACCAAAATCATGTCGATACACCTTACCGACTGCGAGTAAAGCCACCCACGCTTTAACTTGACAGACTGTATATAAAATGTGAATTACTCTATTTTTAGTTGAAAATTAATCCTGTTTAGCAGACATTTTTTTAGTAGATTATTTAACTCTTTCACTGAAGCTAAATTACTTTGTGAAAGATTTAGTTTTTTTGGTTGGTTTAAACTGTTTTTGATTTATAATTCAAATCTAAGCTGTTTGAAATATCAAATGTTACATGTTTGGTTGAAAATGCACCTTTTTTGGTTTGAAACTGCAGTATTTTGTTTAAAAATAGCTGTTTTTTGTTTAAGTTTAACTTATATTATTATTTCAGTTAAAAATTAATCTTTTTGAATGAAAATTTATTAAGGTTGTAAAAATTTTGTTCTGAAATTAATTTTTCTACTAGGAATTTAAGTTTTCCATTTTCGGTAGAAAAGTTATCATTTCTAGATGAAAATTCAACTTTTTCTGTTTAAAATTTGTTTTCGTTTTGAGAAATTTATTCTTTGGTTAAAGTTTTATCGATTTCGTTGAAGATTCGACAGTTTTGTTTGAATGTGTTCGTTTTTTATTCAAAGTGTGCATGAGTTCTGTTGAAGGTATACGCCATATATGTATGTAATTCAAAGTAATTACGTGTATAGAAGTAATCCAGGGCAATCTGCTATAAACCTGATCACATTTTTAGGAATTCGTTTTGCCTTGATCTTAGAATATGCTTTCTTAAATGGGCATGCACGCAAGCAATTCAATGAGAGGTGAAAATAAATTTAGAGTAAGTTATTGGGAATAGTGTTTTATTTGATGGTTCTTAGTTTTATTTGTCGAAATATCATTCACAAGAATCAAAGAATAACATTTTCTAGATTTGCATGTATACTGCGTACATAGAGAATGGTATCAAGTATGTCAATGAATATTATTACGAAATTTTCCATAAATCTAGCCCTGAACTAGTTGGAAGAGGGTTTATTTTTACGAAAAATTTCGTAAAGGTAGACAGTTCATCTAACGATTAATCTCTGAGAATGGAAATTATCACAGAAAAAAATGTAAGCTTTACAGTTATTTTAGGATGATCTTCACCTGAAATAAATTACCTTAACGTGTTAAGATTTGCCCACCATATAGGAAATGTTTACCATGTCAACTTCATGAAATCTTGTTTCAATGCGAAGAAAGAAATTTATCGAAATGAAAAGTACGGCAGACAAAATTTACTTCTGTTTTTTTTTGTCAACGAATTTGTAAGAAATTTTTAATTGAAAGCTTTTTATATGTACTGGAGTCAGGAAATGTAAATTTTCGATAGTTATAAAGTAACTGTTCTTCATCCGCGTGCATTAGCTGAGCTTTATACAGAACTGATTCATTGTCCCCGGGAGGTATTGTAATACGACGGTAATATCCACGATTTATGGCATAAAATGCTAGATAACTCCCATTACTACGACCAAAAAGTATTCCAAGCATGTGAGAATCGGAACGTGAAATTAATAACCGATATCTTATATCAGATGGTACTTTTATAATCCTTCCTGCTATTACTACGTATATACCCTTAGGAACATACCCTATATTGAACGTTAGCGCCGATTGTGGATTATTACTCGAAGCTGATACATCCTTATGATAAGGTCCCAAATGAACAGCTGTAGCACTAGGATCAATGATCGTAATTAGTTCTAAAGGATTAGGATGACGTTGGACATGAATAAGGTTTCCGACATAAACAGCATCTCCGATAATAGCAGGATGTTCAAAAGAGTTAGATCCGTCAGAAGAAGGTCGTTTGACAGGCGCAGGATGTTCAATAGCATGATTACCGACTGAAGAAGGCTGTTCGACAGAAGGATGTCCTACAGAAGGATGTCCGAAAGAAGGATCTCCGACAGAACCTGATTGTTCGATAGAATTAAATTCGAAAGGAGTAGAAAGTCTGAGAGTAGTATCAACTTTGCCAGAAGTACGACGTCGTTTGGTCTTGGACGCTGCGTCATGATAATCAGAATCAGGTTCAGACTGTGAACTTGATGCTGCACATAGAAATAGAAACTGATGAATTTTAGTTTTTAATATAAGCTATAATATAGTTTTGCTAAATCATAAAAAATATGAGGGTTAGGTAGACTAATGGGGCGTTAATGAAATAGACCATTTACCCCCTCCAGTGGTTTTCTTCCCCTACTTAACCTACTCCCTTCTACTTATTGGCATTCCCTTTCTCTTCTGTAACTTTTTTATAAAGGATGGACACCTGACCGAAACTATTGCGGAAATGCACAATAGAATCAGAAATGGGAAGCGTGAAGGTTTGAGCCGGTCTGTTCTTTTTCTAACATATGTGACGTGCCACGTGAAAAGGCTTAAAGCGTCAAGAGGGTATTTTATAGGGAAGGCGATTTAGAGAAATGCAAAGAACAAGAACCGATGCCGGGAAGTCCAGTTAGAAAGTTAGCCAGGTTCAGTGAAAAAAATACTTATCGCGTACATAATTGTCCTGCCCCTTTTTCCGTGGCTCGTCACATATTGCTGAGTTCATTGCGTATTTGCACTAAATATTTCTCCCCCGGGATACGAAACCCTATATTTCAAGAAAAATATCAAATTACTCTATATTTACCTATATCCTTAAGAATTACGACCATGGCAAGAATATTAAGAATGACGACCATAAAAAGAATGTAAAGGCTCTTCATTGTTTCCAAATACAGGTAAAACTGGAGACTGGGAAATGTCTTCACAGTGTAAACGATGAGTAAACAATCTCATTTCTTCAGGTAGTAATGCCAGTCTCTCTAATGTCAATAACAATATCACTTTTAAAGACGGGAAGTCACTGATTTTTTTTAACCTTGTTATAAAAAAATCCATCTATTTTAGGCAGAAGTTAAATTTTTTAAATTGAACATTCTGCTCTCATACTTTTTATTCAGAATTTATCTCCTTTTGTTAAAGATTCTACAATTTGGCTACAAATTTGATATTTTGTTGAAAATTTCACTATTAAGTTGAAACATGATGCTTTTAGTTAAAATGAAACTATTTTCTGAAAATTCAGGGATTTTTCTTAAAAATTTGTTTTAAATATCATTTGGACAATAGAACGCCTCGATCTTAATATAGGCCATCTTAAATGGCCGCACACATGAAAATTTAAATAAGAGGTAGAAATAAATTCAGAGTAGGCTATTGAAAATAGCTTTTTTCCTTTTTAGTTTTATATTTTAGAATATCATTCACAAAAAATCAAAGAATGCAATCTGCCAGATTAACATGTATACCCCGTGCATGGAGACATTTGGGTAATGTAACTTGCCGGTATCGTTCTTGATTTATAAGCAGATAATTGTTTTAATAAAGTATCAAAAAAGATTTCGAGAATTTAAATAGTTCGTTAAATTTTTTAATAAATTTCAAACTAAAAATTTAGTTATTCCGTTTGTTGTGAAAAATTTATTTCCCTCAGTTAAAAATTCCACTTTTTGGTCGAAAATGTATCTTTTGTTAAAAATGCAACTACTCCGTTTAAAATTTTTAAAATTCATCTTTTTCGATAGAAAATTAATTTTTTTGTTTAAAGATTCAACCCTTTAGTTTAAAATACTGATTATTATTTTAGAATTTTTCGTGAAATAACCGGTCAAGTACAGCTCTAGGTTTAATATTGCAGAGTTCTCGGTTACATTAGCCTGAACAAGCTGTTATTTTTTATCAATAATTTATACTGGCTCGAAATGTTCAATGAAAAAATGCCCTGAGATTTCTCGTAATTTCCAGTAACTTTGGAGGTAATTTTGAGGAACTTACAATACAATATTGAAGTTTTCTGGAAAATTGATTTCATTATTTGAAAATTTAACTATATTGTTAAAAATCTAGTACGTTATCTGATATGTTAATTATTCCGTTTTTAGTTAAAATTTATCCTTTTTAGAAGAACATATTTTTCAGTTGAAAATGTAACTCTTACATTGAAAGTCGACTACTTTGTTAAAGATGTTGTTTTCTTTCACTTTTAACGAAAAATTTTCCTTCTTAGTTAAAATTTTATGTATTTTTTAAAAATTGATCTTTTCGGTAAAAAAATAATTTTTTGATTGTTAAAAGTTCATATTTTTGGTTCAGGACTGAAAAATTCATATCAAAATTATTGACTTTCTTAAAAATGAAATAATTTTGTTTAAAAGAATATTTGTTGTCTGAAAATTCAACTCTTTGTAGAAATTTCCACTCTTTGGTTGAGACTTGAACTATTATTTTGTTGGATAATCGTCTTCTTTGGTTAGCTTAAACTGTTCTTGATTTTGAAATTAAAATCTGCATTGGTTGAAATATCAACTTATGTATTTTTCATTAAACATTCACGTGTTTTTTTTGTAAATTTAAATGTTTTGTTTATAAATCGTTTTTTTTTTGGTTTGAACTTCACTTTAAATTGAAAATTTCATAATCCTAGTTGGAGATGTATCATTTTAGTAGTAAATTATTCTTTCTGGCAGAGAAAATTTAACTAGACTGTAAGCATTGTTTTTCTTGAATTAATTCATCTACTAAGAATTTGACTGTTTCATTTTTGTCGAAAACATACCAGTTTTAGTTGCAAATTCATCTTTCTCAGTAAGAAATTATTTTTGTTTGAAGATTGAACAGTTTGATCAAAATTCCATCTATTTCATTAAATATTTAACATTCTTTTTTAAGAAGTATTAATCTTTATTTAAAAATGTGCGTGTGCTTAGGTGGAGTAATCCATCTAAGCCGGACCATATTTTTGGTAGTGGTTTCCGCCTTGATCTTAATATAAGGCATTTCAAATGGCCGTGCGCGCAAACATTTAAATGACAGGAGGAAATTAATTCAGTTTAAGTTATTGAAAATAGTTTGTTATTTGATGCTTCTTAGTTTTATTTTTCGAAATATCATTAAAAAGATCAAACGAATAAAATATGCCAGATTTATATGTATACTACGTGCACAAAGAATGTTTATAAATATGGCACTGACTATTATTACCAAATTTCCCATAACTCTTGCCCACCACTATTATATAAGCCCAGTAAATACTCTGGTATCAATTATTTTGCAGGTAATTTCAATATGGTGTTCAATCTTGCTCGTAGTTAGGGTACGAAACTTAACGACTTTTTGCAACAAAACTGTAAAAATATTTGGCAGTAGGTGACGTTTCGTACTCCAAGTCCGATGAAAACGATACCTTGTACAGTGGTACCATTAACACTAACAGATCTAATTTTGTTGCAGGTATATGGTAACCTTAAATTATCGTTAGATTTACACTTTTTTTTACTGTGAGAAGCGAAATTGGAAAGTCAGCCAGGCTCAATAAAAAAAGGATTGCGCATACAATTTCTCTGTCCCTTTTCTTGTGGCACGTCACATATCGCAATAGAAAAAGATGGACTGAGGTTTATGTTGTCATGTCTCATTGCTGACTTCATTGTGTAATCGTCCTACGAAACCCTAAAAAGAGTAAATTATGTACCTAGGTACTGAAAACTGTACCCGAGTATAAAACAACTCTACTGCCGAGATGCATACGATACTTTATCTGAAATAGGCAGAATAAGCGTTCCTTTACTGTAGAATGGCGCTTTATTGTACCGCATAAGCACGCGCGTGGGGCGGCGTTATAAGTCAAAAAACCACTTCGTAGTTTAACGTAGTTTTAATATCAAATCTTCTCACTCATTTCTTTCACTTTTCTTCCACTTTTCTTTCACTTCTCAGTCAATTCTTTCTCCTTGCTTCCACTTTACGTGCTGCTTATCGCAATACAATAAAGTTCTATTTTACTGCCGCTGTGCAGGCAGAAAAAGAGCGCTTATTTTACCTGTTTCAGATATGTACAGGGTGTCAAAAAAGTTCCGGGACAGCCAAATATATCCTCAGGCACAATTTTTCTGGAGAAAGTTTTCGTCATTCTTGAAGTAACTTTCAACGAGGTTCCATGGTCACTTCAAGGTCACCTTTGTTTTTTTTTTTAAATAGGAGGGTCAATTGTTTACATTAGCAGCGGAAAGAGCGGAAAATTTTACGTTAAAAAGTGTAGTCAGGTCATTGGTAAGGTGTGGCCTTGATAGACGTATCAATGTCATTCAAACTTCAATGTGGTCTGAACATTTTTTCGCAAGCTAGCTTGTGAAAATCATCCTCGTACCCTACTTACTTACTTAAGCCATGTATATCAAATAGTGACCATCGAGAGACCCTGACTATGACCATCAAGGTCATATCAAGGCCACTCTTTGTTTTTTAATTAAAATGTTTCTGCTTGACGTCGGGAATTGAAAAAAACGGATAATTTCACTACAAAAAGTGTAGTCAGGTAATAGATCAGGAATGACCATGGTGGTCATATTAAGGTCACTTAAACTTCAATAAGGTCTGAATATTTTTCACAAGTTAGCTTGTGGAAGAGCTCCTCTTACCTCAATAACTTAAATGCTTACTTGAACAATGTACATATTGACTATCGGTCATGTTCAAGGTCACTCGAAGGTCACTATTTAATGTACATTGTTTAAGTAAGTAACTGGGGTAATAATATGATTTTGACAAGCTAGCTTGCGAAAAAATGTGCAGACCATATTGAAGTTTGAATGACCTTGATACGTCTATCAAGGTGACATCTTACGATTGCCAATGTCAAAAATGGGCCAATCGATTAAAAAAATTAAGGTGACCTTTAAACAAGCATAAAGTCAAGGTCAAAACTAATATCACTACTGGATTCCTCGTTCAATGTTACTTCAAGAATGACCTCAACCTTCTCTAATAAAATTGTAGCTAAGGATTTATTTGAATGTCCCGAGACTTTTTTTATATATAATTGAAAATTTGTCATAAGGACAAACGCAGGATTTCGCCGGGAGCGGGTACTAATCTGGAAAATTGCACCCGCTCCCAGCGAAATCGCGGTAAAATTTCAGCCACAGCCACATCTCACGTCTGTGAGATAGGTGGTTACTGTCTGTAATGTAATCAATACGACGATCCAGCAAAAGCCTGGTGCACCCTAAGAACATGGAGCAACCTGAGGACTATCGCCTTCTGCATTTTTCCCGCAAGTTTTTTAGCATATTTTTGACACGCAGGGATGCTTTTTAGGCCATTAGCGAGTAAAAGCTTGGCACCACCAAGAGCGCCGATGATAACGACGATCAATTTAACAGAATATTCCGGGAACAATCGTTGTAACTCCCTTTAGTCCGGGAGCTGGGTATGTTCCCGTATGCATTCAAGAGGCAAAAGGTAAAAACTAGTTAATCTTATGTATTTTGACCCGCTGAATCCAATGGTACC
>NC_046665.1:57890173-57897954 GCF_010883055.1 Belonocnema kinseyi
AGGGAGCTCTTCTTAATATTTTGACACCAAAATCATGTCGATACACCTTACCGACTGCGAGTAAAGCCACCCACGCTTTAACTTGACAGACTGTAAGATAATGAATTTTTAACGATATAGTTAAATGTTCAATTATTTGAATCAATTTTCTGTCAAAATAGTTTAATTTTCAACCAAAGAAAATTTGATTCTTAACAGTTTAAAAATGTACATCACGTTGGAAAATTAAGGAAATTGAAATTTTTACGTAGCACACGAGGATACTGAATATGCATAATTAATTAATATATTCGGTTGGTATTGGTCCAATAATGATGAATAATCACTTTGAAATTTTAAAAAAAATTGTAACTTTTTTCAAAAAAATTTAAGGCAATATTTATAAAATGGAGAAAGACCAAGTCACGCTTAAAATTTCAGAGTGCGACCTTCTTATGGTGTTGATAAAATTAAAAATGCAACATCAATGCTTGAATCAATTAAATTTTTTTAGTTTTCACGTTTTCCGTGCTTCTAATTTATTTTCAAAATTTTATGTAGGTGTTTCAGTTATTTTGTTTTTTCCAAGGAATTAATTTTCCACTATTAAATTAGCAAATATGCGAACTGTTCAGGTTAGTAACTTTTTAATCATATATAGTTTATCACCTTCCTCTATGCGAAACAATAATATTTCAGCAGTTAGGTTTTCGATTTTATGATTTTTTATTTAGGAAGACATAAAACTGCCTTTTGCAAAAGGGTTAAAAGCTATGCAGTTACAAAAACCTTCTTTAGACACTTAATTTAATATATATGCAGGCGGATGCCTATTCAAGGTAAATATTTCAGATAGAGGAAACTTACGTAATATATTTTTTAAATACTCCGCTCTGTAAGGTTTTATAGGATTTTTAGACCTCCTCTTCCCGAAAAGCTTTTACGTAAACAATGGACTCTCCCTAAAAAAGGAACTCAAAAAGAAACGAGAAAATAATTTAATAATAATTTTAGAAAATATCAAAGAGTAGAAAAGAAGTATTTTATAGAAGTATGCGCAAACAATAATTTCACATTTGGCCTGTTTCATGATGCTCATGTTTAAAAAATATATTATTTCCAGGAAGACGGAGATTTTTTATAATTTTTTACCTTTTGTATCTTATTTGTGGTTTTTAAAACCATTAGCAAAATTTTGTGCTTTTGAAATTTTACTAATTACTAATGAAAATTTATGAACCTAATTTGTGTAAAGGTAAATAATAAGAATTAGTAGAAAATACTATTAAAGTAGAAGAAATATTTACTAATTTTAAAGTAGAAAACTTTCAATAATTTAGAATTAGTGAAAGTATATTAATTTACTTAGATCTAAATATATTAATTAGAAAAAGATTAAGGAATTTAAATTGGGTTAATATCAAATTTTAATAAAAAAATAGAATTGTGTATCATTCACACACTTACTTTACTTCCGCTGAATGAAGTAAAATCGCGGTATTATATCATTTATTTTAATTTTATAATGAGTCAATAAGTCAATATATTTTCACAGGTGGACTGTAAAATAAATTTTGGTTCACCTAGAACTTTTCATACGAGTACGGAATCAGTTGATAACGCGTATTTTTAAAGCACATCTTTTGTAACTCTTTTCTATTTTCTGCAAATACATTTGTTTTCAAACTTCAGGAATCTGGGGTAAAATCTAATAGGTATCGCATTTTTTTATTTTCAGGGAACCTTCTCTAATCATATATGTAAAATTATGTACGATAAGAAATAACAGCATGAAAATCCTGAAGAACATATTTTCTTAAGTTTTTCGTAATCTTTTTTAAAAATCATCTCAAATTTTCTGTAATTAAATCATTGAAATAATATAATTTGTTTAAAATAGTTATATTTAATACTAATCTCTGCCTTGTACGAAAAAAGTCCCCAGTCGGCTGAATATTTCCTCACGCAAGAAACTTTGCATGGAGTTCAAGGCCATTCTTTAAGTAACTTTTAACAAGCTTCAATGGTGACCTTTATTTTTATCTTGGGGATGGCCTTTAAAGTTTTTTCAAAATAAAATAAAAAAAGAAACGGAAACCCCCTTTTGCATATCCAAAATCGATTGAACGAGAAATCCTACGTTCAAATATATACCCAGGCCATAGGTACATTGTGACCTTAAAGTTTACTAAAAGGTCATTTTAACTTAAATAAGTTCTACGTACCTCAGGGTCAAGTTCAAACTGAAACTATGAGTTTAATATATATTCGAACGTAAAATTTACATCTCTTTCGATTGCTGATGTAAAAAAGGGAGTTTAAATTCATTTTTAATGTTCATCATGAAAAAACCTTGAGGTTGACTCAAAGGTGAATAAGACTTAAACAAGATCTGGATAGCTCTGGGAATAGAAGCTTTACCATTTTTTTCGTAACGAGCAAACATACTAACCTTAACGAGACGTAATCAGTACTGGCCTCAAGCATGACCTGTAATACGGCTAGCAAAGTCATTCCAAGGTCATTTTTTCTATTGAAAACCCCCTTTTCTACAATGGAAATGGTTAGAGCTGTTCGAATATGTACAGAGGTCATAGGTCTAATATATCCTTGACCCAGAGGTATGCAGACCTCATTTAAGTTTAGATGACCTTAAAGTGACCTTCAAGGTCAACATGTACCTATGATATCGGTAGAATTTAAATGTAAGATTTACCGTTCTATCGATAGCCGATGCAAAAAATTGAGGTTTCTATTTATAAACAAAAGGTTGACTTTGAAAAAATTTTGAAGGTCATCGTCAAGATCAAAACATGTTCAATACATTAATTTTCAACAAATATTAAAATTATTAACTGAATGCATTATATTTTAACCAAATATTAGTCTTTTTTGGTAGAAATTTAATCTTCTTGGTTAAAAGCTTATCCTATTGGTTGAAAATTAAACTAATTTTCTAGAAATGTAATCTTCTTTAGTTGAAAATTCAATTTTTTGAAACTGAAAGTGTTTCGGTTATGGTATCAACTATTCTGTTAAAAATTCGCATTTGTTGGTTAAATTCAACTATTTTTCATTTGAAACTACTTTGTTAGAAAAAACCCCTTTTTGTTTAAGATGAATCACTTTATTTAAAAAAATGTATGTCCTGAATTGCAAACTTAAATATTTGTTTGAAAATCCGTTTGTTTGATTAGAAATGCATTTTTAAACTCAAAATGTGAATGTTGCATTATTGGTTCTAAAATAAATATTTTGGCTTAAAAACTAACTTTTTCTGGCTGAAAATTAAACTAATTGGTTAAAACAGGATAAAAATTAAAACATTGACTTTCGTGATATTGTATCGTAAAGGGAGACATTATTTATTCACAGACTATTGAGAAACATATTTTCAAAAAACCCAATTATAATTGCCATAATTTGTGTTCTATTCATACATTCTAGTTAAAAATATTCTTATTTTTAGTTATTTTTTGCAAGCAATCAAATGCCAATAATTTAAAAATGGAGACAGACTAGGTTTCGCTAAAAACTTCGCAATATGCTCTTCATATTCTTTTATGGAGATGAGAATGTTACAACATCGCCTCGTGTTATTCTACTTTTATATTTTTACGTTATCAAAGTTTATAACTT
Source organism: Belonocnema kinseyi (assembly GCF_010883055.1). Classification (NCBI taxonomy): domain Eukaryota; kingdom Metazoa; phylum Arthropoda; class Insecta; order Hymenoptera; family Cynipidae; genus Belonocnema; species Belonocnema kinseyi. The sequence continues at coordinate 57,893,792 of NC_046665.1, forward strand.
TTTAAAAATTATTAAATACAGTCCTAAAGGTTGAAATATTTTGACTAAGCATTTAGTTTTTTTCCCTATTGGATTAGCAAATATCTTGACCAATCGAAATATTAATTTCATACTAATATTTATTTCTTCACTTTTCGATATTAAAATTTGTAAAATATTACTAGAAATCACTTAAGTTTAGCAATTTTAAACCAGAGATGCAACAAAGTATATTTTGTGTAAGAAAAAGCGGAGTGTCTATTTGACCAGAATTCTGGACGAATAGCCCAACTGTCTCCAAACGGCTATTTATCCAGAATCTATTTGTCCAGAATTCCGGACAAATTTCCTGCCCATAGCATACGGCTATTCGTTTAGAAATTTTGCAGAAATAGAATATTTACTTTGATTTAAATTATCTTTGTATATACAAATCCGATATTTATTGCCGGACTTGAATTTTTCCATCTAGCTAATTTTAACATCAAGGAACCTTCTTTTCTAGCAAAATATTTTTCTACTTTAACTGAATTTCACTATTTTATCAACGTAATAGGAATATTAATTTGTAAATATGTACACAAATTGGCATAAAATCAAAAGCAACAAGCACACTATTTTTTCAGCTCCCTCTTTTAAAAAAATACGATATAGCAATTGCTCACGGAAGAGTGATTGATCACATCTCGAACCCCTTTTCCAGCGCCCCGTATAAAAAAATCTTTTAGCAACTGATCACAGAAGAGTGATTGGATGCATCTAGAACTCCTTTTCTAGCTCCCCATTTAAAAAATTAGCTATAGCGACTAGTTACAGAAGAGTGATTGGTCACATCTGGAGCCCCTATTTCAGCTCACCCTTTGAAAAAATATATTTTAGCGACTGATCACAGAAGGGTGATTGGTCAAATCACGAATCCCTTCTCCAGCTCTTCCTTTAAAAAAATACATTTTAGCGGCTGGTCACAGAAGAGTGATTGATTACATCTCAATCCCCTTTTTCAGCTCACCCTTTAAAAAAATACATTTTAGCGACTGGTCACAGAAGAGTCATTGGTCACATCTCAAACCCCTTTCCCATCTTTCTCTGAAGAAATGCGTTATAGCAATTAGTCACTAAAGAGTGATTGATCACATCTTGAAAGAGTTTTCCAACTTCCCCTATAAAAAATAATCTATTATATCAAAAGTATTAGGAATATTAGTTTGAATACAGATACACATTTATTTTTCGGCCTGCTTGTCTCAAAAAATGGACTTACTTACACTTCCATTTGTCACAGACTTTTCTTTCAAGTATCTCTTAAAAATTCTCACTTTATCCATCTGTCATCCATTCGTTCTAAAATACCTTTTTCTTTTCTTCCTCCATCTTTGCTCCCCTACGTCTGTTCTCCTTCTTCCACCAACACTCCCTAATCAATTTACTTCCCCCTCTTCCAAAAATTTATCATCATATTTACACGCTCGACTCCCTGTTATAATACCTAAGCTCGTTCTTCCTGTCTCCCTCCTGACAATATAGTTCGGCATATTCCTTGCCAACCCCAGTGTCCACTTTACATACCTCTCCTTATTCTATTCACCTTCTCACTTACCTTCCAACCCCACACCTCCACTCTGTAAAATAAGACACTCATCACTAGCGAATCAAACAATTTCATTCTCCTTACAAAATCATCTGCGAACAACTTCTTCTACAGCACCCACACCTGCCTCATTACTACATTCCCTTCTTACCCTCTCTTTTTTATGACCATCCACTCCTCCATTCTTTCGAAACAGGAATTCAGGTACACAAACTCTTTCAGCTCCTGTGCCGTTCTTACCTTTCACTTCCACTCCCCTCCCTTATCTCTCTCACTTCCTTTCCTGAACACCATAACCTTTAACTTGTCCGCATTTGACTCCAACCTATTTTTGTTCAAGTATCTTCTCAAGAAAGCATTAGGTAGAGCGGGCACCCTTGCCTCAACCACCGATCCACCCAGAATCCCTCAGAGATTCCCTCCTCTCCTTTCATCCTATCTTCCATCTCCTCATATACCTCCCTTACCCTCACGATCAGGTCTCTCTTCACTACCCTCTCTTGGATTGCCCCTCACATGATTTGTAATAATAGTGAAACCCTTCAATAGCCCTCCCTTCTATAACCCTTCCGAGAATTGAGGCTGCGCCGCGGATGGAAGTTAAAGACGCTGCGAGGAGTGTTCGGTGGTCATTCAGGTGTGGCCAAGCAGGAGCGTTGCTGTAAAGAACTCTAACCTGATGCCCTGCCTCTGTAAATGCATCACGGCATTCCGTTAGTTAACTCAAAGCGGCAGACACTCGTGAATTAGCACGGCAAGAACTCACGCGGAGCAGCAGTGGGGCTCCGATTCCTACTAAAGCCGATAGGACTAATCGAGTTATTTCGTGTCATGATGAAATAAGCTTGTCATTGACAACAGCGCCATCTGCCCTGCGAATGTATATCGCGAAGTTGTTGCAGCAATGGTCATGAAAAATAGTAGCGTATATAAATTCATTTTAATCCAAGATTCAATATAGAAAAAACTACGATTTGAAAATAATTATTTACTATTAGATCACTTGTTAATATTTAATTCAAATTCAAATTTTTTCGGAATAATTCCGAATTGGTGGCGTTATGGTAGCTAACAGTAGTCTCTACGAATCGACAAAGAAATATAAAAAGTATTGGATAGAAAGAGAGAAAAATAAAAATAGTAGAAAGAGAGGTCCCATCAAGTTTAGACACTTGAAGTGTTGACGTTCAGTGTTTTGGTGAAAATAGTAATTTTGATCTGGATACAGCTGACTCTGTCGGCTTAATTAGAGCAAGCGACCGAAAATCTGGACCATGTTTCCGTATTAGAACAAATATTTTTACCACACATTAAAATCTACCGGAAACGATTTATACGCCCCTGATTGTTTACATCTGCAGCTGGCTATAATGAGTTAATTCCCACCCACCGTCAGCCCCAAAAGCGGCACTAAAGAAGAGTTTCACTTTATATACATAAATGAAATAACTCTTTATTTTCTTAAAGGTATTCAATTAAATAATAAAATCATCATTTTTGTCAAAGCTGACGTCACAACATGAAATACCTATGTAACACCGATAAAAGTTGACACCCTTTGGTTACTTTGCTTCAGAGCCTTCGGAGTTAATGACAATAAAAATAACCTTAAAGTTCTGAAGGTTTTAATCAATTTTATAAAATGATTTGACACGATGTTTTGAGTCAAAGTCAGTATTTTTTGCTGAAATTTCTGCACATATAACCATCCGACGTGTGTGGGCTAATCGTCCAGAACTCTGGACGGCAAGGCAGCCAAGAAAAAGAGCTACACTATTATAATAAACATCTTTAGAGGCTAAGTTCGTGTTTATGCAAGGCAAATATATTGTTAAAGAAAATTTGCGATGAAATTGTACTTTTGTAATGAAAATTATAAAAATGTACGGCCGCAACCAATTTTAAAAATCGAAAACAGAACTTTGCTGAAGAGTGGCACTTAAATATCCTGAAAATGTGTTCAATTAGTTTAGATCACATTGATCCCTTGTATTTATTCAAGAAAAGTCCTTAGGCCTAAATACCCCTCTAAGGAACAAGATAATAGAAGGGTATCACAAATTTGTGCAAGCTCTGATCGTCAGAATACTTTATTCATCTTATAATTTAAGGTATACTATATATTAAATAAATAAGTATAGTCGACTTCAGAACACGTATCAAATTCTGCATGAGATTATTGAGTATTAATTAAAATTAAGTGATCAATTAGTATTTCTTGTGCATGTTCAGGCAGAAATAAAAAAAAATAAAACTGTGGTTATAAGAAATACAAATTTGCAAAAGTTTATGAGTTATGAGTTGACTTAGGAGTATTGTATTAATATAAAAAAAAGGAATTTGATACGATACCGGGCAGGTGTATTTCTAATATTCTATGATACTTTAGTCCATAACCGAGCACCTCATGTTAATTAATACTTACCTGGGAAATTAATTTATATTTTTCTGCATGTATTTCTATAGATTGTTGAAAATGTTCAAGTCTAGGTTTAATACATACGAGGGTGGATTGATAAGTTTCCGGCCTGACCAAGAGATGGCGCCACTAGGCCTACCTTGAGGTGGCGTTCTATAGTACCATCCTTAGATAGCT
>NC_046665.1:57898054-57912602 GCF_010883055.1 Belonocnema kinseyi
GTATCAGCCTTGGAGGAGATTATGTTGAGAAATAAAAAAAAATTCTTAAAAACGTTGTTTTTCTTGGTCAGGCCGGAAACTTATCAATCCACCCTCGTATTCTGATTTTCCTATATTGGGCTATATATCTCTAAAGATCTATAAATTCTTTTTTTTTTCTTTCTTCAATGGTTTCCTTATATTAACCTAGTTCCAACTCCCATTCCTGAAAGAATTACAACATTTTAATAAGAACAGAAAATATTTAAAAAGACTTTGAATTTCCATTAAAATACCTAAAATTTCAAAAAATGGTTCCATTTTTAACGAAAAATATCATGTTTCAACAAAATAGTTGAATTTTCAACAAAATATAAAATTTGTAGCCAATTAATACAGTTCAAAAAATAGAAGATAAAATCTGAACAACAAATATAACAGGAGAATTTTCAATTTTAAAAATGTAACATCAGCCAGAAATAGATGGATGTTCTTATAACGAGGTTAAAAGAAATAAGTTAATTCCCTTCTTTAAAAGTGATATTGTTATTGACATGATAGAGATTGACATTGAACTCGAAGGAAATGAGACTGCTTCAATTTCTATTCCAATTCAGACAACTAAATACCTCAGCTGAGGCCCCGACAATCTGGGCTCGAAGAAGAAAGAACTCAAATTTACATAAAGTGTTCATACTGGTAGCAGTAGAATTTTCATGATTCACACTGTGAAGAAATTTCCCAGTCTCCAGTTTAACCTGTATTTGGAAACAATGAAGAGCCTTTATATTCTTATCATGGTCGTCATTCTTAATAATATAGGTAAATATAAAATAATTTAATAATTTAATAATTTATTATTTTAATAATAATTTAAATTAATAATAAAAATATTTAGGGCAAATACGCAAATAATTCAGCAAGGAGACACGTCAAGATAAAAGTCATTCTGTCTTAGGCTATTGCAATATGTAACGTGCCACGAGAAAAGGGGCAAGAAACTTATGTACGAGATACCTACTTTTTTAAATTAAACCTGGCTGATCTTCTAATTGCGCTTCTCGGTCGTGATTCTCGTTCGTTGCCTTTCTCTAAATCGCCTTCCCTATAAAATACCCTCTCGGCTCGTTCAGTCTTTTCGCGTGGCACGTCACATATATGTTAGAAAAAGAACAAACTGACTCTAACCTTCACGCTTTCCATTGCCGACTTCATTGTGCATTTCCACTTACAGTTTTAGTCAGGTTTCCGTCCTTTATAGGGGAAAGAGAATATACACGAGAGAAAGGGAATCACACTGAGTAAAAGGGAGTAGGTTGAGTAGCGGAAGAAAACGATTAGAGGGGGGAAATGATCTATCTAATTAACGTCAGATTAGATGATTCAGTGATTTAGCAAAACTATTTTATAGCTTATATTAAAAACTAAAATTAATCAGTTTCTATTTCTACTTGCAGAATCAAGTTCACAGTCTGATCCTGATTCTAATTATTTTGACGCAGCGTCCATGGCCAAACGGCGTCGTACTTCTGGCGGCAAAGTTGATACCACTCTCAGACTTTCTACTTCTTTCGAATATGATTCTATTGAACAATCAGCTTCTGTCAGAAATCTGCCGGACATTCTTCTGTAAGACAGCCTTCTGATGGACAGCCTTCTTCTATCGAAAATCATGCTGTCGAACATCCGGCGTCTGTCAAAAAGCCTTATTCTGTCGGATTTACTTCTTTGGAACATCCTGCTATTATCGGAGAAGCTTTTTATGTCAGTAACCTTATTCGCGTCCAACATCATCCTAATCATTTAAAATTAATTACGATCATTGGTCATAGTGCTGCTGCTGTTTCTTTGGGACCTTATCCTAAGAATGTAGCAGCTTGGAATAATGATCGACCTTCGGTCATAGCATACAAGTTAGGATTTGCGCCTAAAGGTGTATGCGTAGTAATAGAAACAAAGATTATAAAAGTACCATTTGAAATAAGATATCGATTATTAGTTTCATATTCCGATTCACACATCCTTGGAATACTTTTTAGTCGTCGTAATGGGAGGTATCTGGCATTTTATGCCATATTTGGTAAATATTACCGTTGTGTTACAATACCTCCCGGGCACGATAGATCAGCTCTGTATAAAGCTCAGCTAATGCACCGAAAAGAAGGAAAGGCACTTCCTAACTTTCGAGAATTTAAATTGCCTGATGACAGTACGAATAAACAGCTTTCAATTCAAAATTTCTTACAAATTCGTCGACAAGAAAAAACAGAAGTAAATTTTGTATGCCGTACTTTTCATTTCCATTAATTTGTTTTTTTCGCATTGAAACAAAACAAGATTTAATAAAGTTGATATGTTAAACATTTCCTATTTGGTGGACAAATCTTAACACGTTAACGTCTTTTTTTTTGTAGATGAAGATTATCATAAATTATAAAATTACTTTAAAGCTTACATTTTCTTTTTACTGTCATTATTTTTATTTTCAGAGATTAATAGATAGATGAGCTGTCTACCTTTACGGAATGTTTCCGTAAAAATAAACCCTTTTCTAACTAGTGCAGGGGTAAATTTATGACAAATTTCGTTATAATATTCATTGTCATATTTGAAACCATTCTTTCTGCATGCTAAATATTCTACCGAAAATGGAACAGTTAAATTCCAAGTGAAACAGTTGATTTCAGAAGAAAAATGTTTACAACCTAGTTGATATTTCAACTAACTCAGATTTTAATTTTAATTGAAGAATAGTTTAAGCAAACTTAAAAATTCAACTATTTGGTTAAAACAAAATAAAAGTTAAAAGATTTACTTTCGTAACATTTTATCGTAGAACGAGACGTTATTTATTCACTGCATTTTAAGCAATATATATTCCGAATATCCAAGATAAATTAATTTATAGTCTATTGATACATTGTAGTTAAAAAGATTCTTGTTTTATTACACTTTTATATTTTCTACGTTATTCAAGCTTCTAACTTCTTTTTAAATTATTAAATACAGCCCTAAATAAGTTGAAATATTTTGATTAAAAAAAGAGTTTTTTCAATATTCGATTGGCAAATATCTTGACTAATCGACATAGTAATTTCGTACTGATATTTATTCCTTCACTTTTCATTATTCAAATTTATAAGATTTGACTAGAAATTACTCAAGTTTTAACAATTTTGATTCAGAGATGCAACAAAGTATATTCTGTGTAAAAAAAGCTATACTAAAAAATTAAACATCTTTAAACGCTCAAGTTCACCCTCATTTAGAGGAAATTATTTTAAGAGAAAATTTATCATGAAATTGTAATTTTTAGGGTTAAATTAGAAAAATGTACGATCAAAATTAATTTAATAAATTGAAAATAGAACCTTGTTGAAGAGTAACGCATGAAGATCCTGAAAATGTCTTTCATTACTTTAGAACACATTGATCCCTTGTATTTATTCAAGAAAAGTCTTTCTTTTTGTTCTGGTTTTCACCGTGGAGCATTTGAACTTCAGTTTTTGCCGGATTATCGGTATAGATTCGTGATTTTTCTTTGCTTCTTGGTTTGTGCGTAACTTTTTTTTTGTTACGCTTTCGGACACGGTCGAATAGTTTCAGGTGTAATAACTGCTGGTATCGATGGGATAGATCCAGCTGCGTTATCATTTTCAAAATCTTGAAGCAAGTTTTCTTCAGTCAAAAAACCATCTTTCAAATGACATTGATCATCTATCCGTTAATTGATGTTTTTTTGTTTGAGTTTTAGCATTCCCTTGCTTTTAACGTTCAAAAATTGGCTGCGAAGTTAATTGAAAAATTTCGCAAGGTGCGAAATCTGCATCTTCGAATTCCAATCTTTTGGAAGGAAATATGCCATTGATTGAAACCCTCATCTTGGCTTTTAAGGGGCCGTAGACTACGATATTCGGGGTCGCAATTTATGCTACTTGTGTGGAGAGAATATGAAATAAACAATACCATTTTCGGGAGAAAAAGTAAAGTCTTCGATCTTGTTGTGAGTCTCGTGATTATTCAGTAATAGCAAGACTGGATTTTTCCACGTGTAAAGATTCCCCGGAAAGTACTTCATGGAAATTGTACTAACTTTCCGTCTGCAATTCACAGCCTGCATTAGACTCTGGAAGTTTCTAGAAAATTTTGCTATCAGAAACGCTACTCCAGGTCGACTCCGGTATGTCACGACCGTCGCCATAACAAATTTAGTTTGCACCGGGTGAAAAAATATTTCTTTCTCGAAGAAGTTAAGTTCTAAATAAACCTTGTAGGCAAGCAATCCACTTTTTCATGACTCGTCATTATACAATAACTTCAAAGTGCACTAGGTGTAAAAATGCATCGCCCTCAAGCAAGTTGAGTTCAGAATGAACCTTGGAGGCAACCAACCGAATTTTCCCAGTGTACGTCACTTTACAAAAACCTCCAAGTGCATCATGTGTACAAAATAAATCTCCATCGAAAAAGTTGAGTTCTCAATTAACCTTGGAGGCAACTAACCAATTGTCATGCCCTATCATTGTGCAATAACCTCTAAGTGCACTATGTGTTAAAAATAAAACACTCTCGAGAAAGTTAAGTTCTAAATGAAGCTTGGAGGCAACCAACCAATTTTTTTCATGACACGTTATTATACAATAACCTCCAAGTGCACTAGGTATGAAAAATATATATCCCTCGACGAAGTTGAGTTCTAAATTGAACTTGGAGGCAACCAACCTATTGTCATTGTACAATGACGAGTCATGACAAAAATTGGTTTGTTGGCTTCAAGGTTAATTTAGAATTCAACTTCCTCGAGGGAGATGTATTTTTCACACCAAGTGTACTTGCAGGTTATTTTACAACGACGAAACATGTACAAAATTGGTTGTTTGCCTTCAAAATTCATTTAGAACACAAATTGCTTCAGGAAGTGTATTTTTTACACCTGGTGTACTTGAAGGTTATTGTACAAGGATGAGTCATGAAAAAATTGGTTCGTTGCTTCCATGGTTTATTCAGAAATCAACTTCCTCGAGAAAGAAATGTTTCGCACCTACTGCAAACTAAGTTTGTTGATACGATGGTCGTGACCTACCGGAGTCGTCCTGGGGTAGCTTCACTGATAGAAAAATTTTTGATAGGAACTTTACAGTCTCCGAATTGCAGACGAAAAGTTAGTAGAATTTCTATGTAAATTCAAAGAAATTTCCGTAGAGTTGACAGCTGGAATTTCGGTAGAATTTCCGCGGAGCGCTTCCCGGGGAATCTTTCCACGTGGATTCCTTCGAAGAAGAAGTACATTTCTTAAAATGACGCGAAACGGCAATGAATAGGAGACCAGTCATCCAGCCTGATTTATTGACCAATCCTTAACTGCCTTGTAGAGCATTAATCAGAAAACAAGACTTATAACGTGTTCTTGAGAAGAGAATCACTGGTGGGAATTGAATCCCTGCAGAGCTCACTATAACGCACTTTATCAATTCTCCTCGTTCACGAGAAGAAGATTGTCCAACTTGCTTGATATTTTTGTCAAACAATAGTTTTGGGCCATTTATTACGGTGAAGATTCCAGTTTCATAGCAGTTGATGATGCGAGCAGGTGCAAATTAATATTTGGTCTGAATAGCTTGCAAGTTATCGAAAAATTCGTTGACGCTGGTCTCATTGAATGCATACGAATTTGAAATCCCCGTATTCTTTGCTTTCCTTAGACTTAAGTATGGATTTCTTTCTCTGAAAATAATTTTCCATTCTTTGGGTATATTCAAAAGCCAATTTCCGAATTTGCGTCAATGACAGTCCATAATGCAGTTTCGAGCATTTTGCCAAATAATTGCAAATCAGTTTTTCTTTTTCTTTACTGAAAACTTGGGTGACTGTATGGTTGCTCGAATGAACGTTACTTTTCTGAAATCGAATCCCGTTATTTGCAATAGAGGACATTTTTTTCAGCCGAGATCGTATTGTGGATCTCTTCAAACCATATTTTTAGCCACTTTTCGTTGGGTTATTTTTTATGCAAAATGTCATGGATCGCTTCATCCAAATTTTTCTCGTTGAGAAGGAAGCGATAACTTTTTCTTCCTATACGTTCTGACCACTTCAGCTGAAAATAAAAAGACTTTTTCAGAACTATTTTAATGTATGAAATATAGAAAATCAATTGATTTTCAAGACTAATGTTTATAAATAAATTTTATTTATTCAACTATTTTTTCGGTAAAAAAGTCGTTATGCACAAGAAGGAATAAAAAAACTTTTAAATGAAAAATGTCCTAAGAAAATTTATGAAAAAACAATTGTTCATTTGCCAGGGAAATTTAATGTGGACGAAACTGTCCCCTGCACTGGTGGGCGAAAATGTCTCGCTCTAAATTTCATTGTCAAAATACTATCAACAAAAAGTGGATGCAATATAGCGTAAAACTAAGAAGAGCAAACATTATCAGATAGTATCCACTTACTTTAATAGATGATAACACTTATTTAAAACACAGAACGTTTTTTTTCAGCAAACTAATCGATTGATAATGATATTTTACTTTTTTGGTTATGAAGCATGTCAAAATATATTCAAACGCGTGATTCGTTTAAAATACATTGAAAGAAAGCGACTTTTTAGTAACGTTACTTTGGTTAGCAGCGTTAACTTGTGACGAGTTTGAAAATTACTGTTCAAATTTCCTTTCATAAAGTAACAATAATGGTTGAATGTGCCCCGTGGACGAATCTGCGCAATTCTCACAGTTTCTAACAAAACACCTCAATTTCTAGAACTAGAACACGATTTTTTCACAAACTCACCTGGAAAATTAATTTATAGTATTTCTGCATGTGTTTCTATAGATTCTCAAAAATGTTTAATTTCACACGGAGAAAAATAGATATTGAAAAGTAGATTTAAAATCTTTGATATTTAACCACAATAATAGATATGACGGTATGGTATCTAATATCTTCTATTTATCGCACAAGATATTAAAGGGCAATATCTGGCTACATTGAAAGTATAAAATATTTGATATAAACAATTAATATCTAAGATATTAAAGAAGCGAATTTTGTTCCAAGCAATGTCGTTGACGTGTGGCATGTTTTTGGATTTATGATCATTTTCTCAAGAAAATAAAAACTTAGCTACAGGCATCTTTCGTATTAACCTTGAACAGTCTGTTTTCCGTTAAATACGAAAATTGCATAATTATTAAAAAAGGCGAATGCTTGAGGATTCAGATATCAAAAACAGAGGACTACTATATAAAATTCTTTTGAATTTTATATAAAATGGCATGGTTTACAGGTACTTTTCACACAATTAAAAAATATTTTTGAATATCTTAGATAGTCTGTGACATGATCTACTTTTCTCCGTGCAGGTTTGAAAAATATTAGGATGATCTTTTATTGCGCTATAGATGTCTAAGGGTCTATGAATTGCTTTTTTTCTAAAAGTGTTTCTTTAGATTTCCCTGGTTTCGACACCCACTCCTAGAAGAATTACATTGTAATAACAACAGAAAATATTTTAGTAGACGTAGAATTTTCATAAAAATACAAGAATTTTCAATAAATAGTTCAATTTTTAACTAAAAATTTCATATTACAAACAGATAGTTGATGCGTGTAGGATCTATCGTATGTAAACATATTTTGCGATAGTACGTACTCGAACCTGGTGGACGGTAAAAAAAACTTTGCAATCGGTGATGCGATATACCTCGCTCCCTTTAAACGTTGGCAGTGTGGGCAACATTTTGTCTAATTTCGACAATACTTCTGCATTGATGGCCAAATAAATTTTTGTGCGATGAGTGTCGGTAGCTCGAATCCCCGTGTGTACCAGATTACGTACGGAGGTGAATGCCACTCGTCTTAAAAGTGTCGGTAAAAAAGGTTTTACCGAATTAGTGGATGTGTCACAGTAAACAGTTGCGTTTGATCCTGGAATTGGTACTTTCTTTAACTGCAGAGATGTATTTCTCAATAAGATCTTCTTCAGTTCCTGATCGTTAACTTGCGATTCTGCGAGAGAATCATAGTCGATAGTTGACGAGAGCTCTTCGGCCCTTGATAGTGCGTCAGCGACTACGTTCTCTATTTCATGAATAAACTAAATGTCGGTTGTGAAGAGAGCAACGTAATCCAGGTATCAAAATTGACGGGGTGAGCATTTTTCTGATTTCTGCTTGAGAGCGAACGTCAGAGGTTTGTGGTCAGTTAAGAGAGTGAATTCTCTGCTATTCACCATGTGTCTGAATTGCTTCACTGCGAGGTAGAATGCCAGCAGTTCCCGATCATAGACCCCTTATTTGTGTTGCGCCGGACTCAATTTTTTTAAAAAAGTGTCAGCGGTTGCCAATCAATCCATACAAGCTACTAAAGTACTGCTTTCACGGCATAATCAGAAGCGTCGCTGACTATAGCCAGAATTGCTTGCGAGCCCGGATGCATGAGCACGACAGCATCTGCCAAAACTTTTTTACACGTCTTGAAAGTTTCTATGCCCTGCTTAGTCCATGTCACGGATGTTGAACCCTTTACGTTCCCCTCTAGAAATTCGTTTAATGCTGCTTGGAACTTGGCTGATTTTGGAATGAAAAGCCTATAGAAATTCATAGTACTCAAAAATCGACGGAGTTTCTTGACTGTCTGCGGTTGTGGAAAAGTTTTCAAAACTTTAATTTTATCTGGCAGCAGCTCGATTTCTTCTGTGTAAATTCTATGACCCAGGAAATCTACAACTGTCACGTTAAAAATGGATATCACGGAATTAATTAACAGACTGTACTCCTTAAGTCTTCGAAACAGTACCTTTAGATGCTGAAAATGTCTGGTGCTTAATTATAAGCGCGCAATAAGTAGATTCTCGAAAAAATTTCTTTTCGAGTAAATTGTGTGCGAAGTCCTCAAGGTTGAGTATAGAATACCACTCTGCTGAAAACCTATCATTTAATGCGCGATAGTCCCCGCAAACTCGCCATTCATCCCCCATGTTTGGAACCAAGTGCAAAGGAGAAGCCTGTACTTACCACTTGATAATCTACGCGTCAGCCACCCAAAGTCCATAATGGGCTAAAAAATCTGCACCAATACTCAATTTTTTCACGTCTGCAACTACGAAACGCCAAACTAAATCTCGTCACCGTCTAAAATTAGGGGAAATGATTATTCTTTCGTAGGTTCCAATTGGTGAACCGTTCACGGCATACAATTCATAAGGAGTATTTTTCGACATTCCGCGCACTGGCGTTCGTGGATACACACATACATCCGCGAAACGAAATTTCGTTTCGCGATCTGTGATAAATTGGCGGCGCAAAGACATGCAGGTATCGACTACCGCCTCTAACGACGACCTTGTCTGTTTCCCGATTTCTATGTGGAGGGATTAATGCAATTACTTACCTTTTCACCGAAACTCGTATGATTCCAATCATTAATATTGTCCTGTAATTTTGTTTGATCTGCTCGCGAGCGCGATCGTGGTCGATTGCGTCCTGTACGCGCAGAGCGATTTAAATTTTGTCTGCGCGAAGTTACTGCGGCTACTTCACGTCTCAAATATGTGATTTCATTTCGCGATTCTTCAGCCATTGATTCAAATAAAGACGGCATACTGGTTTCAGGCGAGTGCTTTCTAAAATCTATTCCGTAAGTTGAGTCATTCAGTTCGGTTACTCTATCGAGGCTCGATTTTGATTGCCTAGCGAAGATTGCTTGAATGTGATTCGGCAGACGACTGATCCACAAAGAACGCACAAAACTTTCTGGAACATACGAACCTGCCAATCCTTGCAGAAGGCGCAAAATCTGTGACCGTTTTCTATCTTTCAGTTCTTTGTGTTCCAGGAGACTGCAAGTATTTTGTTCCTAGCTCAAACTTGGGCATCGAATTAACTCAGATGTTAATTTTTCATATCTGTCTGTTTGTGGTGTATCTCGTATGATATCCCGAAATTCAATGGCGAATCGAGGTTCGAGATTTGCGATAACAGGTTGAATTTTACCCTATCTACTATAATTTTACTGACCTGGACTGAAGCCTCCAGCTGAGAGAACCACATTATATATCCTTATAGGTCACTGCTTTCAATTTTGGGAATTTTTTTAACTGCGCTTGAGTCGTGCCGGCAACACGATTGGTTACTGTTAGCGCGCGCATTCTAAATTATATAAAGATTCAAATTTAATATTTATGATAAATAATGATTGAGAAATGCATCAAAAGTCATTTCTTAATCCTAAAACAGAATTTTGAAGTGACAGACGAAAAAATAATGTCACCTTGTTGGGCATAAACAAAATTAAAAAAGAAACTCGACAGAGAAGAAATTATTCATTGTGATAAAAAAATGTTTTCTTTCTTTGAACACAGAATTTATAACGCCATTTCAATTAAAATTGAATTATTTCTAGCGTTCACTCCAAAATCTTATTTTAGTATTAAGAATATATACTATTCGAAATAAGCTTCCCAACAGTAATCAACCCGGGTGAACCAGCGCGGCGCACCGCAAGCGCAGTTCAAGAACTTCCCAAAATGGGGAGCACTGTTATAGTTTCTCACAGATATCCGTCCATTGTAAAGGAGTTACAGGAGAGAAGGGAAAGCACAGTAAGTGAGAGGAAGTAGTTTGAGTAAGGGAGGAGAACATTTAGAGGAGGAGAATTGTCTATTTATTAAACCCCCTTGATTATAATCTTCTTTATCCCGCGCACCTTTGATGGTCACACGTTCTACTTCTGGCGGACAGCCTTCTGCCGGACAGTCTTCTTCTGTCGAAAATAATTCTGTCAAACATTTGGCTTATGTCGCACATCATTCTTTCGAACTTCCTGCTATTGTCGGAAAGATTTTTGCTGTCGGAAACCTTCTGCTTGTCCAACATCGTCCATTCGACTATATTGAGATAATTAATCGTAGTGCTACTGCTGTTCATTTAGGACCTTATCCTATGGATGTATAAGTTTGGAGTGATAATGAACCTTCGGTGACAGCGTTCAAGTTCGAGTATGTCCCTAAAGGCATATACGTAGTAATAAAAAAGGATTATAAATGTTCCATTTAATATAAGATATCGGTTATTATTTCAAATTCCGATTCTCACACCCTTGTAATTCTTTTTGGACGTCCTAAGAAGAAGTAAGTGGCATTTTATGTCATACTTGGTGGATATTATCGTCCAGTTACAATATGCCTGCGTAGAAAAACAGTACATCCTTATAGAGCTGAGTTAATGCTCGTGGAAAAATAACTGAACTTTATGACAATCGAAAATTTACAATCTCCAGTAAGACTTTGAGTAATGATCTTACAATTGAAAATTATAAAAAAAACTTTGACAAAGAAAACAGAAGTGAATCTTTGCTGCCGTACTTTAGTTTGGATAAAGTTATTTTTTCGCATCAAAACAAAACAAGATTCAATAAAGTTTACATGATAAACATTTTCTATCAGGTGAATAAATCTTAGCAAGTTAAGGTAATTTTCTTTAAAGGTGAAAATTACTCTGAAATTACTATAAAGCTTACATTTTCTTTTTTCTGTGATCATTTCCCTCCAAAGGTATCAATATTCAGACCATCTATCTACCGTTTATGTGGAATGTTTCCCTAAGAATAAACCCTTTTCCAATTATTACAAAGCTGAAATTATGAAAAATTTCGTAAAAATATCCATTGTCATACTTGAATTTATTATTTATGCACGTAGTATACATGCCAATCTAGCAAATTGTATTCTTTGATTCTTTTAAATGATATTTTGAAAATGAAACTATGAAGCATCAAATAAAAAACCATTCCGAATAAACTAATCTGAACTTATTTCCACCCCTCATTTAAATTTTTGCGGATACGCCTATTTAAGATGGAATATATTTAGATCAAGGCAGTAACAATTTTTAAAAATGCGATCGAGCTTATATCAAATTACCCTGGCTAACCAGAAAATACGATTATTCAACAAAATAGTTAAATGCTTAACGGAAGAGGCGAATTTTTAACAGAAAGTTAAATTTTCGGTTAAAAAGTATTCTTTTTAACAAAATTGTTTAATTTTGAAGAAATTAAATAATTTTTCATCTAAATTCTTCAGTTTTTAACCAAAAGCATAAACTTTTGTACAGAAAGATTATTTTTTACCAAAAAGACCAATTTCAAAAGATACATGAATTTGTTCCAGTTCAAATTTGTACTATTTGGTTAAAATAAGATTAAAGTCAAATGATAAAAGATGAAACATTGCCTTTCATGACAGTTTCTCATACCACGAGCCATTTTTACTTCACTGTCTTTTTAATAATAAATTTTCTGGAAATGCTAGCATTATCAATATATAACCTATTGACACATAGTGGTTACATTTTTTTTTTTCATTTTTTCCAAACAGTCAGAAGGCAATAGTTTAAAAATGGAAACAGACTAGGTTGCATTTTTATCAATAGAGTCTTTCTATTGTTTCACTAAGATGAGAATGAGTTCACTATTGAGTTAGGTAACATCGTGACTAATCGAAATAGTAATTTATTGCTGATATTTGTTCGTCCACTTTTAGCTGTTCAAATTTTAATATTACTCTAGTAATTAGTTCAGTTTTAACCATTTTGTTTCAAGATGCAACAAAGTATATTTTGTTTAAAAAAAATCCAAACTACAAAACAAAATATCTTTAGACACTCAAGTTCACCCTTATTCAGGGCAAATTATTTTTCGAGAAAGTTTACTATATTATTTCAATTTTGTAGGGAAAATTGTAAAAATGTACAACGGAAAGAAAATTTAAAATCGAAAACAGAACATTGTTGAAGAGTAGAACATGAAGATCCTGAAAATGTGTTTAATTAGTTTAGATCAAATTGATCCCCACGATTTATTTACAAAAAAGTCCTAATAAGTTATTAAGCCCTCTAAGAAACAGGATAATACAAGGACCACACAAATATTTGCAAACGCTGTTAGGCAGAATACTTTATTATTCTTATAATTTAATCTATAAACTAAATAATATTAATAAATAGAGTCGACCTCAGAATACATAAATGCGTGGTGATTAATTAATAGCTTTCGTACATCTTAAGGTGGGAATTAAGAAGGTAAAACTATAAGCATAAGGAATTCTCGAAATTATACCGGTAATGTGGATTTTCTAATATCATGTGGTACTTTATTCTATAACTGAGAAGCAATGTTTGGCTGATTCAACGAAATTTTTTTGTTAATAATGTTTAGTTAATTGTAATAAATATTTTGGTTAAAACAAACAAATATTTTAGTGGGATCAACAATCGCCGCATGAACGGTCGTACAAAAAGTATAGAAATTTTGTTAAATCAAACAAATTCTCTCGAATAAATAGTTATATAAAATAATATATAAAATAATAATAATATAATAATAAATAGTATAATAGTTATTTATTTAAGCAAACCAAATTTTTTAGTTTCAACAAACAAAGTAGGTTGAACCAACAGTTTATTTAAATCAATTTAATCTTTTCTCTGAGTGTACTATGATTGATCTTTAAAGCTGACACGATTTGTAAAAAGGAGTCTTCCGGATTTTATGTATTTTACGAAGCTTAGACTGGACCAGTAGGTTTTCATCTACAAATTGAAAGTCTACAAATAAACTTTAAGCAAAAAAAATTAATATTGAAGTAGGTAATTGATATATATTCTTTCTAAATGTGCTTCTAAAGATTTTTAAAAATATGCAATTTAATTTTCAATTTTTTTCTTTCAAAAGGCCTTTCTTTAGATTTACTTGTTTCTATCTCCACTCGTGGCAGGATTACACTATCCTAATATCAACATAAAAAGTTTTAGAAGAAATTAACTTTTTGTCAAAATATCTGAATTCTTGACAAATAGTTCAGGTCTTATCTAAAAGTATTGTGTTTCAAAAAATAGTTCACTTTTGAACAAACGGAGATAAATTCTCAACAAAAAATATAATAGGATACTTTTCAGTTGAAAAATTCATCTTGAACCAGAAATAGTCGGATTTTCTTATAACAAGGTTACAAGAAACTTGTTACTTCCCAGCTATAAAAGTGTTAAAGTTACTGACATTACAACCACCAGCATTACAATCTAACGCAATAAGAAATTGTTTGAATTTCTTTTCCAACATCGTCTCTAAATCCGATAACTAAACACCTGAGCTAAGACCTTGTACGATCTGGTTTCGAAGTCCGTGTCTCAATTTTTACCTGTATTTGGAAAGAATGAAGATCCACTATATTCTCGTTATGGTCGTCATTCATAATATTATAGGTAAATATAGAATGATTTAATATTAATAATTTCACTTTACGTTTCTCACATGCTTGGAATACTTTTTGGACGTCGTCGTCAGATGTATCTGGTACTTTACGCTATGCTTGGTGACTATTACCATCGAGTTACAATACGCCCGGTCGCTATGTAAACGATCAGTATAGAGCTCAGCTAATGCACCCGGAAGAAGCAGATACACGTTTACAGTCTGTCAAGTTAAAGCGTGGGTGGCTTTACTCGCAGTCGGTAAGGTGTATCGACATGATTTTGGTGTCAAAATATTAAGAAGAGCTCCCTCT
>NC_046665.1:57912702-57914312 GCF_010883055.1 Belonocnema kinseyi
ATGAAAGAGGGAGCTCTTCTTAATATTTTGACACCAAAATCATGTCGATACACCATACCGACTGCGAGTAAAGCCACCCACGCTTTAACTTGACAGACTGTAACTATCGACCATTTGCATTTCCTTGCAGAGCTATTAATAAAGAGCTTTCAATTAAAAATTTCTTAGAACAACGGTGACAGAAAAAGAAGAAGATTGCATTTTTGCTGCGGGTAATTTTCCTTTAGATAAAGTAGATTTTTCTCGCATAGAAAAAATAAACACGATTCCATAGAGTTGACATGGTAAACATTGACTATTTGGTGGATAAATCGCTGTAAAGTTCACGATTTCTTCCTTCTGTTATAATTTCCACCCTCAGAGATCAACAGTTAAACGAGTTGTCTACGGTTATGGAAATTTCATAGGAAGAACCCCTTTTCCAGCTTTATAACACTACTTTTGGAACTTTTGCCAACAACATTTCCAGGCACGTCATATTCATTTCTATAATATTTGGTATTTTCGTCAGGAGCCTTCACTAAACCATTTCAGCAAAATGGCCAATTTTTGATAGAGACACAGTGTGCGAAAATCATCACATTCAAGTTTTCCATTTTATAACCTTTTTTAATTATTTGATACAGTCTGAAGTCTTTTTATTTATTTTTTTTCGCACAATTAGTTGCTTTCCACTATTGAAATCTATTCGAATTATAATTATAATTAAAAATCGAATCGACTAATCGAATTAATAATTTTCTACTCATCTCTGCAAGATCACTTTTCGCTTATCGTGTCCGTAAAATTTCATTTGTAATGAAATAAGAAAGAAAGCTATACAATTAAAACAACCTATTTTATGCACTTAAATTTATATGTATTCCAGCTGATGCTAAACACCATAGAATAGCAAATTATATTTTTTAATGCACATGTACTTGTACGTAGGGTGTCTCATGACATCCTTTTCTTAATATTTTCTCATATTTTAAATCGGGAATTTCTTTGTTGTTGTAAGAATATGATACTCTATTTTTGATAGTTTGAAAAAATACTTAGAGGTTGCTATCGGTTTTTTTGTCAAAGATTCGATTTTCTAAAATTTTTTAATTTTCATTTGTATAATTCTAACCATTTCATCTTGAATTTGGAAAAAGTATAAACAATGATAAAAGTTAAAATATTAACTTTCGTGACATTTTCTCCTACAACTATCCACTATTTATTTCAACAAATATAGAATTTTTTGAAAATTCTTTCTTGAAAAGAAATCTAAAAAAGTAGTTTAATTTTGAAACGAAACAGATGACTTTTCTATTAAACATTTCAATTTTCAACACGAAAATATAATTAATCAACAAAAAAGTGAATTTCCAATAAAATACTTCAAGTTTCAACAAAATAGCTTGACTTTTAGCCAAAAAGATGAATCCCTGAACTGAAATAGTAGAAGTTTTAATTAATAAAATGAGTTTTCAGCGACAAAAACTAATAATGAACTGGGAAATTAATTTATATTATTTTTGAACCTATTTCATCGATAATCGATAATGTTCAATTGTAGGGTTGATAAATATTCTAATTTCGCCATATTAAAATATATATATATATATATATATATATATAAA
>NC_046665.1:57914412-57916752 GCF_010883055.1 Belonocnema kinseyi
GGTCCCCCCATCGTGTACTTGACTGCAACCCAGTCCGTCAATGATGGGGTAAAAACCAGGCTTTGTCCAATATGTCTGGGCAAACTGCTTTCATCAGATCACTTGATTGCATTATAAAAATGCGTCCGTGACTGATGATATATACCGGAACAGCCCGTGCAAAATGAGCAAAAAATAAATAATAATAATAATAAATTTCTTTGGTTCGGGTTCGATTCCTCTAGAATCAAACCGAAGGGCCTATGACAAAGCCACCGAACGCGTCCTCGGGTTGCGCATAGAGGGTCCCTGTACCAGGGGTTTCTGCTGAATATGGTTACAAAAATAAATAGGCAGTAGCGGACAATTGTCCAGGGGTTCTCCCGAAGGAATTATCCTCCAAGCGGAGGTGTCAAAACCGTGCCGAAAGCTGAATGGCACCTGGGTGAGGTGTCTAGAACGGTGACTCTGGGATACCGGGCGATCTCTCAGAGCACGCAGCCTTATCTTTGCATGCGGGGCTCTATAAGGATGGACGAACCCCTTTCCCTAGCTTCTCGTGGGATCAACAATGACAACACTAAACATAGTTGTAGTAAGTGCGGTTGAAAACAACAGAACGCGCAGGGCTCCCGAAAATGGGTTGGACAACAATGCCGACCAATCTAGAGCTGGGGGAGCCAATGAAAATGGATTCAATGCGATGGATCGGCGGGATCTCGCGACTTTTGGGTGGACACAGCAACTGAATTACGACTTGCTAGAGTGCTACGATGCGAGTGTGGCCCGTGAACGGAGTTACATGGCACGGCTGCATGCTCTATGGTGCGAGAAACACCCGGAGCTATCGCACCTTTCGCAGCAACGTCTGCGAAACCATGCTGAACTACTCCGTAAAAGGGGCTATGTAAGCGGAACGCCTACTCTACTACAGCTAGATCAAGCCGGTAACAAAGAAAGAGAGGCGACACTAATACCAACCGCGGGCAGGCATCCAATAGATGAAGAGCGATGCTTTACGACCCGGAGAAACATCAACACCAAGGTTTCTCTTAAGCCTAAAGATCTGGCTGAAATGGACGACGAGCTTCGTGGACATTTTTCCGGTGAATCCGACCTCTGGGCTATCAATTATTGTGTGTATAATGCAGCGAGAGCTTTGGCCGCTGCGATCCGTAAAATAAAACCAACGGCTGATCATAAGACCAAAAGACGAATGATCAACTTGCCATAAAGATAGGCTGGGCAAGACAGTACGCGTCCCGCATTCACTGTGTGATTGACTATATCACATCTGGCAGAAATTTTACCGCCAAGGTTTGAAAGTTCGCGTGCATATTGTTGAGAGAATACGGATACTATCTGACGCTAAGAGAAGTCTGGAGCGGAGGGAGAGGTGGGTCAGAGAGAATCAGCAGTTTCTCTCTGACCCATCTCGACTCTTCCAAGACCCTCCAGTTACTGTCGAACATCCACCCAAAACAGAGGAGGTCGTAGTATTCTGGAGAGAAGTCTACGAAGTTCAGCATAGACTGGACGAAGACTCAGAAAATATAAATAGCTTCAAGGAGTTATGTGTTGCCCTCATAACACCTGATAAAGAATGCCCACCCATCAGTACCGAGGAGGTGAAAAAAGTATTAAGAGGGATGAAGAACTATTCCGCACCGGGACCAGATTGTATCGAAACCTTCTGGTGGAAGAAGTTTTCTTCAGCCCATCAGCATTTAGCCCGTATTTTCATCTCATATTTGAAATCAGAAGAGCCGATTCCAGAGTGGTTGGTGGAAGGGCGCACAATACTCCTGCCGAAAACAGGCAACTTAGCTGACCCGAAGAACTACAGGCCAATCACTTGTCTGAACACGCTTTATAAGATATTCACAGCTATCCTAAAGGATAGAATTGTTCGGGCAATTGAACCTGTGTGGCAAGAAATGTATGAACAACGAGGCTCAAAGAAAGGCGTAGCCGGATTTCGGGAATACCTGCTCATCGATAGATGTGTCTGCAAAGATGCAGCATTTTACCAGCTTGACCTATCGATGGCCTGGATTGATTATCGGAAAGCTTTCGATTCGACATCCCATAGACTTATCATTTGTCTTTTGGAAATCTTAAAGGTTCATCCGCAAATAGTTCGGTGCAAAGAGAGATTGATGCCGTTTGGAAAACCAGATTTACTATCTTATCTGGAAAAAATCGTGTGACAACTAACAAGGTCACATTTCAGAGAGATGTCTTTCAGGGCGACAGCATGTATCTGCAACGAACATGCTTGCCGTCCCAGTACTACTCTATTCATTTGGAGTAGTTCCATGGACGAAGAACGAGCTCAGATCTCTTGATATCGGGACAAGA
>NC_046665.1:57916852-57928453 GCF_010883055.1 Belonocnema kinseyi
ATCTGAAGGGTCGATAAATTCATTTCTTCTTCTGAAAGTTTTTCTTTAGATTTACCTGGTTCCAACTCGCAATCTTCGATGAATTACAATATCCTAATACAAACAGAAAATACTTTAGAAGAGTTTGAATTTTCATCAAAATACCCAAAGTTTCAAAAATTATTAAAAATTTTGTCTAAAAATAACATATTACTAACCAATAGTTGAATTTGCAACAAAATAATCAAATGTTCACCCAAATAGAAAATTTTTTAACAAAAGGAGATTAGTGCCGAAAGAAATATGATAGGAATCTTTTTAATTGAAAAAATTAAACTTCAAGCAGAAATAGTTGGATTTTCTTATTACAAGGTGAAAAGAAACTAGTTCTTGCCGTCTGTAAAAGTGACAAGGTTATTACCATTACAGACACTGGCATTACAATCTAACCAAATAACAAATTGCTTTTGCTGGTAAGTATTTGTCGACTAAATACCTTAGATAAGGCCTTGTACGAAGTGTGCTTGAAGAAAGGAAAGAACTCAAATTTACCAAAAGTAAACATACCGGTAGCATTTGAATATTTATCATTCACACTGTGAAAACATGTTCGAGGCTCCAGTTTTATCTGTATTTGGAAACAATGAAGATCCATTATATTCTTAGCATGGTCGCAATTCTTAATAATATGGGTAAATAAAAAATAATATAATTTTTTCGTGGAATATCTGTATATATAACTTAAGGGTTTTGTAGGCACAGGCAGAAATACTTTGGGCGAATACACTATAAACTTACCAATGAGACACTTTAACGTAAACACAGTATTTGCAATTCCAAAATTTTCTTTTTCGCTTAGCATTAAACTTCTGCATGTTTTTCAAAACAAAAATTTTACAAATAATTTAAAGACCTAGTCCTTCCACCTACTCCTAATTATTTCATTCTTTCTTTTTGTTTCTTGTGGAAGATAGCTTTCTTTTTCAAATTAATTTTTTCAATTTGAAAAAGAGCGAAAATAAGTCCTTTAAAATAATAATACTATTTGAGAAATAATTTTTGTTGAGGTTGAATTATTTTTTTATTGTAAATAAAAAGGACAGAAATGTTAAAATTTCAGGGGGAAACTGCAACTATTAGGTATTTATATAGGTGAGGATGGTCATAAACAATAAGTTGTCTACAAAATTTTTTTTTCTTATCTAGATCACTGCTAATGAAAAATAGATAAACAGTAGAAATATTCAGAAAAACCCGCAACATTATACCATCAAGCAAAGAGAATATTTTTGACGAGAATAATAATAACGTTTTTCCCCCAAAGGGTAAAAAAAACGGCTATTTCAGTCTTGCCGAAGGCCTGAACATTGAGACTACTCTTCCTTTTCCCTCGCGATTTGGACGTGAGTTACCCTCTCTTTCACCCTTACAAACTAGTATTTCCCTCTTTACCATTCCCTCACCTCCCCAGCCCCTTTATCTTTAGGCCACTCTCCCACTATGGCAGCTAGTCCTGCAAGACCGAAATAACGTTTTTTTACCCTTTGAAGGGAAAACATTATTATGTCTAGTCTATGCCTTCGGCCTGGCCATTGAGAAGTGTTTGTACTCTGCCGGCACTCTAACATTGAGAATTAAAACTCTAGAGCGCATTAATTGCTTGTTATGCAGAATGATAACATAAGTATTGGAAGAAGAAATTTATTTGCAAAATTGTTATTATGAAGAACGATATATTCATATGAAGGTGATAGAGACCTATTTAGTAATACGATAATACAACAATACAGCTATGGGAAGAACAGCCTTGAGACGAGATGATGCCACTGCAGATCGAATGCTTCCCGCAGATGTTTCGATACCTGCTTCCTCTAAAGCTGTCCGAATCTAGCCTGCAATGACAGTACCTGAAGCTGCAGCCACAGTTCCGCTGGTGGTGATGAACAAACTATCCAATCCCATTCTTGCCCTCCTTCGCGATTTAGTAATCTTCATCAAGAGCCGCAGCCACCAAGTTGCATCTATTTTTTGTTCGGTATTTTTAAAGAGCCTCCAACCGGACTGCCTATGTGTGACACTGTCGGTTTTCGAGCCGAAAATGGGCCAAACAACGATTGAATCTCCCTTGTCTTCGTAATTTTCCGAATTAATCCGCAAAAGTGTGAGGTCATGAATTCTTCTACCCGAAGCTAACAGCAGTAATAAAGCTGCGTGTCTTGAAACTTGAAAATGGCTTTTAACTTTCACAGATTTTTGCTTTATCCACTCGATTAGTATATTCACATCCCAAATCTTTGTTTTGGCTTGAGGTGGATGAGATAAATATATCGCCTTTAACATATGTGTCACTGTTGGGTGTGAACTAATCTCTTCTTGTTTTGCTGGATTCGCAAACGTTGCAACACCGACTTATAAACCAAGATTGTGTTGTAGACACGCAGACCATGCTACCCAATATTTTTAAGGTGCGGCGTAGGTTTTCCGCATTGACTCTCGCCATGATGATTCCAACAAAGTTACTTCCTCTGAATGCCATCATTTTGTATGTGTAACCCACCCCGTACCTTCCATGCCTAAAAATGTAGGTCTAGAACTCTCCGAGGAGGGACATTGGTTTGAAGGTCCAGAAGATTCCGATGAATTTGTACTGCCAGGTCCGAATGAAAGCGTTTACGAATGCTGAAGTCTGGTTCATGGTTTGAGATGCATAGGTCGGGACTACTGCTGTGCGAGCGGTCGACGACAAGATTGTAAATTCCCTTGATTTCGTATGTAAGCCAAGACCGTCTCATTGTCTGACTGAAGACACAAGGATTTTTCTTGTGACGAGCAGGCGTTTTTGAAAATTGCGATATATACTGCCCACTTTTCCTTCTTGTTGATGTGCAAATTTTCTTATGAATTTTGTATCCACCACTTCATGTCGCACTTCACTTGATGAGAGAGAACAAAGCTCTGATTTGGGAAATTTTTCGGGAGCAAGCGTATTGCTCGCTGCATGTTCCTGCAAAATAGTCCTCCTAGAGGAACTGCAAAGGAAGCGAATTCCAAGGTTCCTAGGAGAGACTTCACTTGAAGCCAGCTCCATTTTGCTGACTCATTATTTTGTTTAGGGTTAGCTTTATTTTTTTCGTCTTCTTCCCGGATAAAAATTTCAGGTCTGTCTAAGGATTCCACATGATGCCCAGATATTCTGTTAACTTGGCAATAGAATTGATTTTGGAACATTAATTTTCCATCCCGAGGTGAGAAAATTTACTGTTTTCTTTAGCTTTTGAATCAAGAGGTGCTTGTCTTGGTTCGCCAAAAGGAAGTCGTCTAAGTAGATCATAACTCTCATCCCTCTTTTTCTTAGTTGACCTGCTAACCAATTCGACATTCTTGAAAAGGCTAGAGGAGCGCTCGAGTGGCCGAAAGACAACGCCGTTCAGCAGTATATTTTCTTCCGGTAGTACATAGCCAGGTATCGCCTGTGAGATTCTTTTATGGGGACATGTAAGTAAGATTGCGATAGATCTATCCTAGCTAAGAAGTATTTCTTCTAAAGGAAACCCGGAACTTTCGATTGGGTTATTAATCGAAATTTTCCTGGTCTCAGATACTCGTTCAATAAGCGCTTGGGATTGAAAACTGGTCTCATGGAACCTTCTGATTTTGGGACTAAGAAAACGGTGGACAGGAAACCGGAAGAAACTTTCGTCTTCTCTAGAACTCCCTGTCCATGTCAATTGATGGTCTCGTTTCTAGTGGTGCAGAAAGACTGTCTGAAAATGGAATTGTCGGTGGTTTCTTTATGTAAGGAGTGAAATATCCTTTTAGAAGACTGATGATCGATTCTGGAGCCCCAAGACTGACCCATCTTTTGGTGAAGTGTCTCAATTGCCCCCCTTGAAATTCTCTGCGATTCTGCGAGTCATAATTTTTTTAATTTCTTCCTTTACCAGCGCTTGATGATCTAGGAATATTTCGGGACTTCTGTGATGTCCCATGCTCTCCTCGATTTGCTTTTTTTTATCTAAGCTGAAAGAAACTTTTTGCTGGAAACCTCCTCGATTCGATGAGGGCCGCGTAGATGGTTTTTTACTAGTACTCTCCCTTGATGCTCTGTCTCCAGCAAAAATTTGGGATTTCCCATACCCTGATGGTTTTGAGTTTCGAAAAAAATTATAGAACCCACCATGTCCTTTGCACTCAATTTATATAATGATTTATTATTTAATATTACTTAATTTATTTTCCTCGAAAAGATGTTTTACTGAGGGTGGTACAGTAACAAGGAGAGAGGCCATGTAGTTATTTTTTGATATAAAGGCCTTTCTTCTCATATTAATTATGTCAGCTCGTCTGCTGCATGTGTGCTGAAACAGATCATCTGAGATTACTCGAAAAGGAGATTCACTTTCTAGGAGAGTCTTTTTCACATCCTCACTTATAGTTGGATACTTCTGTACCAAGGACACAATGGCGGATTGAAATTCTTTCCTTTGTAGGAACAAACCATAAGTGAGTGTACCGAGAGTAAGATTGAATTTACCCAGTAGATCCGAATGATGGGTGTGTGACGCTAAGCTGTTTAACTGCAAAATGACTAGTTACGCTGAAAAAATTTGGGCAGCCTATAGTTTCTTTTGCGCTTCTAAATAGCGAATTTTGTTCCAGGAGTCACTACCAAGGCGTTGACACAGTATTCTCTGATTTGCCAGTTCCTCCTACGGTTTCGGGACTGTTGGCTCTAGTTCTTTGTTTGCAGGCGACAGGTCTATAGCCTCTTCTTTATTAGTACGGGGCAAAAGCGAATCTAGTACTGGAAAACTAGGAACTTTTCATGGAGCAGTTTCTTTGGGTGAAGGAGAGAATAGTTCATCATCAGAGCAAGAAGAATAATTCTCCACGTCGGAGTATTCTAAGAAAGATCTATCTTCATAGTCGTCTACACTGGAAGCGATTCTTTCTAGTAACTGTGTCAGTAAATTTTCTAAACGATGTGACCTCTTTTCTAACTGGGATAATCTGGAACTTTTGTCTAAAGGTTCTCCCTCCAAAATAAAATTTAAAGATTTCCTTTTTCTTAAATTATTAGAATTTCTTCCTATGACAGGGGACTCTGATGGGAAAGGATAATTTTGGGAATTACGAGTTAATTCATTTAAGGTTGCTGATATTGAAATTATGAGACGACGCATATTTTCAATTGAATTCAAAATATATTCACCTTGAGGTTGCATAAGGAAAAAGGCATTCACGATGCCCACAGTAGGAAGCGCGTAGCAAATTTCGCAAAGCAAACGAGAATCTGGATTTTTTCCTATCAACTCTTCTTCTGGTATCTTGCGAACTTTCCACATTTTCCAGTCTGCAGGTAAGTTTTTGGGCTGCAAGAGATTTGATTCATTCGCATGTTAGAGTATGTGCCTCTTCGGCCGCCTAACGGGGGTATAAATCCCCCAAATTGGAAGTAGGATGATCCATCTGTAAATAAACAATGAAAAGTGGTTGATGTGTGCGAATCTTCAAGGCCTTCTGCTTTGTGAAAAACAACGAATGATCCAAGGCAAAGAAAACAAATTTTATAGGCTGCCAAAGGAGGAGCACTAAGAGTCAGCTGTATGGAACGAGCTAAGACATGTGGTTTAATTTCCAAAGACAAATACATCGACATAGGTTGCCGAAGGGCGAACACTACTTCACACTTTAATTATGCGTGGACAGTTGCACAGGGCGAATCGTCCAAAATAAACCATAGGCTGCCTATGGGCGAGCATCAAGAAATAACTGTATTAAAAGAGCTCTAATTTGTAATCTAATGTCCAAAGACGAATACGCCAACATTGTTTGCCAAAGGGCCAACACTACTCCATATTTCAACGATATGCATATGACGAACTGTTCCAGTCTCTTTGGGAAAAGAAAGCGCACTGAGGCTCGCCAAAAGGCGGGACTAGCCGTCACTGTGGGAGAGTGACCTAAAGATAAAGGGGGTATGGTGGTGAGAGAATGATAAAGAGGAAAATACTATTTTGTAATGGTGTAGGAGAGGGTAACACACGTCCAAATCGCGGGGGGGCAGGGTAGTCTCAATGATCAGGTGGAAGGCACAGACCAGAAATAACTTAATTGAAAAATTATTCTTGTTAACTTGAACTAATTACTACTTCACTACAATTGGCAATTGGACAAAAAGCTAGAAATTTTTTGAAAAACTGCATCTTTCTAGTATTATTTAAATAAAATATTACCAACAATAATAATAAAAAGCTTAAACGATTTATTTTTTCACCATAATTAATTATTTGACTAATTTTTATTGAAAATTTGACAAAAAGTGAAATTTCATTGAAAAACAGCCATTTTATAGAATTTTATAGAATTATAGCCATTATATAGAAATAGCCAAAATATAGAATTCTTCTGGGAGAATATCATTAAAAATAATAAAAAATTGTTTAAAAAATTATTATTTTCTGAATGATTAAACTATTACCTCTCTTAAATTGAAGATTGAACAAAAAGTGGTACAAAGTGGTAATCTTTGTACAAGAAACAATTTGCATTACAAAGCCCGTAAAAGAATTATTATTAGCGCCAAAATCTCGCAAAACCTATTTTTTCATTCATGGGGTTTTTTCGGTTCCCTATAAAACAGAGTTATTAGGACAATATTTGAAAAGTGACATATTATTTGTATTCTATATCTAATTTTAAGGAAAAATGATAACTTTCAGCTTGATAAAGGGAATATTGAGGATTCTGAATAAAATGCACAAAAGCGTCTTTTTTTCTTATGGCGAATACGTGTGAAATTTGATGTCTCTTGAAGCACCTCTAAATATCATTAAAAAAAGTCCTTCCTTCCTTGAAAACAAGCATATGAAGCATATAAAAGATTTTTGACATACTTGAAAATTTTTAATTATAAGTGAAAAGAAGAAGTAACGAACTTAGAGGAATGAAGACTGTGGGCTACACCGACGCAATTTTTTTTAAAGATAAATATGATTTTCTTGAGCAAGCATAAAGTTTTATGTAGCCGATGTTAAGTTCTATGTATTGGACGTAAAGTTTCATGTCGGCCCGACGGCGGAGAGCGCATCTGCGAAAGTCGTATGAGGTGGAAGCGGCGACATTACGCCTAATTCATGTAAATGCAACTACGCGTTTTCAAAAGGGGTCAAACGAAAATGGATTTTTTTTTTGCGTGGATTCGCAAGTGAGAGGAGAGAAGAAATGAAGAAAGGATAATTAGGGGAAGTGAGTGGTGAAGAGTTATAGGTCTGAAGGAAAGTACTGTAAGTAAGGTGAACAAGGGTGAGTAGGGGAGGAGAAGTATCAAAGGGGGACAATTGGCTACTTTCTTAACGCCCTACTAGGTGAACGAAACCCTTATATTTTTTAATACTTCATTAAAACTGTAGTATAGGTATATTACAGAATTAAAATTCATCAGTTTTTATTTCTACTTGCAGATTTAAGTTCACAGTTTGACAATAATCCTAATTATGCTGGCGCACCTTTGATGGTCAGACCTGTTACTTCTGGCGGAGATTCTCATTCTGTCGGATATCCTTCTGTCGGACACAGTTCTGTCGGGCAGAATTCTGTCGGAAAGAATTCTTTTGTCGGATATCATTCTTTCGAACATTCGGCTACTGTCAGAAATCATTCTATTGAACATTCTGCTATTGTCGGAGAGCTTCATTATGACGGAAATATTCTTCGTGTCCAACATCATCCTTCCGACCTTATTGGCATCATTGGTCCTAGTGTCACTGCAGTTCATTTAGGACTTTATCCTGAGTATGTAGAGGCTTGGCGTGTAAATTCAAGTTCGGCTTTAGCGTTCAAGATCGAGTTTGTTCCTAAAGGCTTATATGTAGTGATACATAGAAAGATTATAAAAGTACCATCAGATATAAGATATAAGTTATTAATTTCAACTTTCGATTCTCACAAACTTGGAATACTTTTTGGTCGTAAGATAAAATTATTTCTGGCATTTTATGCTATACATGATGGATATTACCATCGAGTTACTATACCCCCGTGTCGCAATGCACTGGACCCTTATAGAGCTCAATTAATGCACCGGGAAGAAGAAGAGGTACTTTATGACCATCGAAAATTTAAATTTCCTAGTCGAAATCTTAATAAAGACCTTTCAGTTACAAATTTCCTAGAAAACCCAACATATAAAAGACCAGCAGACAAAAAACCAGGACAGATAAAACAATCACAGAGAAAACGAAATGACATTTTGTTGCGGGTAATTGTCTAGTATATAAATTTGAATTTTTTCGCATTGACACAAAAAAATATTCAATAGAGTAATAGTCACAGTTTTATAATGGTTCAGGATAAGAGTTATGAAAAATGTTCTAATAATATTCAGCGCCATATTCGAAACTATTCTTTATGCATGTATTATACATGCAAATGTAGCAAATTGTATTTTTTCATCGTTGTAAATGACATTTCGAAAAATAAAACGAAGAAGCATAAAATAGAAAAGTTATTCATGATTTCAGCGAGCGTTACTACAATTTATTATATAGTCAAAAATTGAATATAATTATAACAAGTTACAAATTCATTCCAATTATTTTATTTGGGTCCATAAGGATTTTATTTCGAACGATTTGAAGATAGATAAGCAAAATTACATCAACAGAGAAAGAAAAAGCAGATTACGTTACGAAATTACAGGAGAAATTTAAAATGGAAACGGGATAATCTCTGCCATTTCATATAATAAAGAACATCCATGGCTACCTTGAAATAATTAAATACCGAGTTACACTTCCATGTCCGATTTCTTCTGAGTTTTATTTTAAATTAATCATTAACACATATGCAGGTATCAAAAATCTGATCTAATTATAGAATTATTTAAAAATTTTATTGTGTTGTGAATTTGATTATGATTATGAAACGTAAGTGGGGAAATAAGGAAGGAAAAACTGTAAGTATAAGAAATGAAAATTTACTAAAGTTAATGAAAACAGAAGAAATAAGAGTTTACCAGTAATTAATATCAAGAGTTGGGTTAAGAGTATTGCAAAAAATATTGGAAAAAGAAATTCTTTAAATGGTACAGGGTAGCTCGAGGGGTTACGAAGCATAGACTGTACCAAAAGATCTCCGTCTACAAATTGAAAGTCTATGAATGAATTTTTAGGGTAAAAAATTAATATTTGAAGAGAAAACCAATTCATATTCTTTCTGAATGTGTTTCTATAGATGCTCAAAAATCTTAAATTCAATGATCACTTTTTTTCTTTCTAAAAGTGTTTCTTTAGCTTTACTTGGTTCTGAATCCCACTTCTAGGAGAGTTATAAAATCCTAATACCAGCATATCATATTTTGGAAGCCGTGGAATTTTCGTCAAAATATTTGGGTTTTCAAAAAATAGTTCAATTTTTAACAAATAAGATAAATGCTTAGTAAAAAATATAACAGCAAACTTTTAAATTAAAAAAATTAAACTTGAGCCAGAAATAGTTGGAGTTCCTTATAACGAGGTTAAACGAAACTGGTTATCTTCAATCTGTAAATTTTATAAGGTTACTGATATGCCAAACACTGGCATTACAATGTGTACGATCTGTGCTTGAAGAAGAACTAACTCATGTTTATAAAATGTACATATAGTGGTTGTAGCAGAATATTCATCATTCACACTGTAAACATTTTTCCAGTCCCCAGTCTGACCTGTATTTGGAAAGAATGAGTATCCATTTTATTCTTGTCATTGTCGTCCTTCATAACACTATAGGTAAATATAGAATAATTTAATATTTTTCTTGAAATATATATATAGTCTGTCTTTTGCTATTATGATATGTAGCGTGTCACAAGAAAAGAAACATACAAAATATGTGCGCGGTAAGTACGTTATTTTTTTTAACTGAACCTGGCTAATTTTCTAATTGCGCTTCTCAACCGTGATTCTCGTTTGTTACCTTCCCCTAAACCCTTAGCCCTGTAAAATTCTTTCTTGGCGTCTTAGGTCTTTTCTCGTAGCACGTTACATATTTTAGAAAAAAATAGACTGACGGTAACCATTACGCTTCCCATGTCCGGCTTCATTTTGTATTTGTCCCTATAGTCAGTGCTCCTAAATTTACGAAGTTTTTCAACTGCGCCTGCGTCGCGCCGGCAACCCGATTAGGTAATTTTAGTGCGCGTATTTTACATTATCTAAATATTCAAATTTAATATAATAATAATTCAAAACAATGAAGAACAAAAATAATGATATATAATATATATTATTTACTATAAATTGGATTCTCGGGTGTCAAGAAGAGAACATCGTAGTTTCATTACTCTTCCTGCTGGCTCGAATATTTTTTATTAATTTTTTTTTTGTCTTGATAAGGATGCTGTAGTATGAGTGCTGAAACATTGTTGATTATCTTGTACAAATTATTTTTTTTTAATTTGATAATAATAAAAATAAAAAAGACGAAAAAATAACAAAGAGAAGAAAGGGGATTTGGCTAGTTTCCTTTTCATTTTTTTCTCTTTTTTATTTATGTCCAAAAAAAAAAGAATTCTTTTCCTTTTTTCTTTAGGAATTTTTTGATCTTTTATCAAATTTCAATAGGATAGTTGTATGCTGGTTATCCAAATTTTTTTGCTGGATTCTTGTTTTTATTGTCAGAAATTCTGTTCATTGATAATATTTATGATAAGTAATGATTGGGGAATTCATTAGAAGTAATTTTGTAATACTAAAATAGAATTTTGGAGTGGCACATAAAATATTAATACAGTTTATCGTTAAATACTTTATTAATTCTGACAACAACTTGGAATCAAATGTGGAGAATTGTCGACTTACCTAACGCACTAAGCAACGGAACCCTAATCTTTTTTAATAATTTGTCAAAAGTATATTATTGGTATATTTAAAAATTAAAATTCATCACTTTCTATTTATACTTGCAGAATTAAGTTCACAGTTTGACCCGGATCATACTTATTATGGGGCACCTCTGATGCTCAGACCACACTCTACTTATCGTGGAGATTCTAATTTTGTCAGAGAGTCTTCTGTCAGACAGCCTTCTGTTGGAAACTCTTTTTTCGGAAAAAATTTTTTGGTCGTAAGTCATTCTATGGAACATGCGGCTTCTATCGATGATTATAATTTCGAACATTCTAATATTGTCGGAGAGGTTTCATTTGCCGAACGCCTTTATCCTGTCCAACATCATCTTAAACCTTCCGAAATGATTGAGATCATTGATCGGAGTGCTACTCGTGTTCATTTAGGACCTTATCCTGAGTATGTGGTGGTTTGGGGCAAAATCCAAGTTCGGCGTTAGCATTCAAGATCCAGTTCGTTCCTCAACGCTTATATGTAGAATTGAAAAGAAAGATTATAAAAGTACCATTAGATATAAGATATATGTTATTAGTTTCACATTCCGATTCACAGATCCTTGGAATACTGTTTGATCTTCATCGTCAGAAGTATCTGGCATTTTATGCAATACTTGATGGGTATTACCATCGAGTTACGAGGGTAGTTCAATAAGTCCTTAGAATGACCAACAGATGGCGCGCGAATCGCTCCAAATCATCTGCTTTCAGTCAGCACCACTCCCGACTAGATATAT
>NC_046665.1:57928553-57932747 GCF_010883055.1 Belonocnema kinseyi
GAGCTCCAAGGAGATTATGTTGAAAAATAAAAAAAAATTTACCCAAAAAAAAATTGTTTTTATACTTCATTCTAAGGACTTATTGAACTACCCTCGTACAATACCCCCGAGTAGCAATGCAAAAGATCCTTATAGAGCTCAGCTAATGCTCCCGGAAGAGGAAAAGGTACTTAATGACTATCGAGCATTTAAATTTCCTTCTAAGGGTGTGAATAAATAGCTTTCAATTAGAAATTTTCTAGAAAAACCTCAACAGAAAAAAAAGAATTGAATTGTTTTGCGGACAAATTTTCTTTAGACAAATTAGATTTTTTGCGCATCGAAGTCAAAATAAGATGCAATAGAGTTGACATGGTAAACATTTCCTAATTGGTGAATAAATCTTAGCACTTAACGGTAATTTTTCTCGAAGGTAAAGAGTACTCTAAAACCGCTGTGAAAATTACGTTTTCTTTTTCCTGTTATAATTTCCATCATCAGAGATCGATAGTTGAACGAGCTGTCTACAGTTATGACATTTTTCATAAGAATAACCTTTTTTTAATCTAGTTCAGGGATAAAGTTCAACAAAATTCCGTAATAATATGCAGTGTCATAGTTCAAACCATTCTTTATGCCCAAAGTATACATGTAAATCTAGCAAATTATATTCTTTCATTCCTGTAAATGATATTCCGAAAAATAAAACTAAAAAGAAAAAAAACTATTTCAAATAGCCTACTCTGAATTTATTTCTACCTCTCATTTAAATTTGCACGTACTCGCCTATTAAGATGGCCTATATTAAGATCCAGGCGGAAACAACTTCTAAAAATGCATGCCCGTCAAGTTAGCACACCAACCATTAAATATACAACTTTTGATTGATGGAATGGTTTAGTAAACGGTTGCTTATTTTTGGAAACCAAATTTTGCCGTTTGGACAGCAAAAATAAAAAAATGTTTAGTTTTCAGGATAGAAGAGCTAACTTCACGCTGCGGAACAATTTTTTATATTTTCGTCAAGTTTTCTACTATTCTGCCATGCCCTTAAACATAGTATCTGTCAGACATCCTGACAAGAGGATTGTCAAAAAATTAAACTTTTAGAAGGCATGCATAACTTCAGCCCATTTTCATTCCTGTGAAGCTTAGCTAAAGTTCTTTTTTCAGAAGTAAAGTGATTTCATACTCAAATGATAAAACCTTATACATCCGTGAGCACACATGTTGAGTTAATTGACACCTTCGCCGCGAAAACTACGATGACAAAACTTTTCAAACATTTTGGATTATTCAAATTTTTGTACATTTTCAAAATTTTCCAATTTTTGATGTGTTTAAAATTTCTGAAATTATACAAATTATACAAATTTGCGAATTTTATAAAATATGTAAGATTCAACATTTTCTTATCTCTTCTTTTTAATGTTTCTGAATTATCGTAAATATTTTAAATTTCTAAAATTATTCGAATTTTTGAATTTATCATAATTTCTTAAACACTGTAAAAAAAGGTTGTGGAATTTTAGTACGCTAAAAGGATGTAAAAAGTGGACTCACGCGCAGCGGCGTGAAATTAGTAGAGAAATGTCTAAAATTAAACAAAAGTGTAAAATCCTCAACTGAACTGAAATTTAATATGTGACGTTAAATAAAACAACGGAAAGTGGGAAATTTCTCCAGAATATCAACCTAACCTCAAATACTTAAATAATTAAAATCATATTAAGAATATATTTATGCTTATGCAAGCTTACATGGCATAAAATTTATCATTTAAAAACAGTCACTCGCATTTATGCTTTCACTGAAAGTGAGCAACAAAGTTTGCAAACTAAATGTACGTTCGCTCATAATACACGAACAAAAGAGCGAAAAAAAGCTCTATTGCGAAAATTACACAAATGTGGAATATTATACGGACGAATCTAAAATCACTATAAAGTGGAGAAATTTTCGTTATAAAATAGAAATTTATGTGCGGTCACTAATTTTACCAGTCTGGTGAATTTTACTATGTACAGCGTGAGTCCTTTTTTTACACACTCTGAACGTAGTAGTTTTCAACACGTCGTATGAATTCATGCAAAGTCATAGAATTAAACAGACGTCATTCTACACAACATGTGGTAATTGTTTTTGTAACCTGTAATTTTAATGCATTTAAAGTGACATTTTATATGTGTAAATGCACACTTTGAAGTGCAATTTTAAAACGTATTTTTACTGTGAATATTAATATTTATAGCAGAACCCTTAACATATTACAAATCTTTAAAGATGCAGAAAATCTTTCTTAAAAAAAATAGTCGAAGCTTCACAAAGATAACTTTTCACTAATCGAATCCGTCAAATTTCACTTGTGATCAGTTAAATTTCACAAATTTTTTATTTAGAATGACCTCAAAGTATCTTTTTTGTCTAACATAAGAAAAAAATCTATACAATTGGAAGAACCCATGCCCATCACTTAATCGTATATGAATTTACGCTTATGCTTAATGTCTGTCTGCCTGTCTGTGAACACGATAACTTTTGAAAAAATTAATCTATTAGATTGGCCTTTAGTACACTCGTTTAGTGTCCTAAACTAAAGTTCAAGTTCGTTAGCCAGCTTTTTTGGATGCAAATTAAAAAAATGGGCACATTTTGAATATTTTTCAGACCACTTTTTCAAAAATTCTCCGTACGATTATTTATAGTATTCAAAAATGAGAACAATTTATCTCCATGACTTTTTTCATAATACCAAAAATTACCAGAGTTATAGCATTTTCAAAATTCCAGAAAACAAACGAAAATGAACATTTTAGGCCAAATAACGCACGATATGAAAAAAAGTCAAGAAAAGAAAAATGTTGCTTTTTGAATGCCCTGCAAGTTTATCCTGACAATTTTTTGAATTTTTTTTGAAAAATCAAAATTTCACATTTTGACAGCATACAAAATTATGAAAAATCCAAAAATTACATTCTTTCGGCCAAACTATACAAAAAAGATCAAAGATGAAGAAACAAAAATAGTGCATTTCAAAAAGATCTCCAAATTTGTTATCAACCACTTTTTGATAGGATGTATAGTTTTGTCTCTAATAATGAAAAACGTGATGAGCAGAAAAAACAAAAGAAAATCTGCCCGCTTCGTGGACACATTCTGATCACAACTTTTTTCATTTAATTTATTTTTCGTCTCGTGTGTGGGGTTTCAAAAAATTTAATTAATAATTTGTTAATTATTCGTGTTAATACATTCTCATCAGAGAAGGTACTAGATTTATGTAAAACTTGACTCCCTCTCAGTTATTGTCATAAATTCACTTTTTGAGACCCCTTGAATACGAAAAACAGGTTTTTACGAATGTGTCTATCTATCTTTATGTCTGTCTGTCTATGAGCACGATAACTTTTGAACAAAATTATCTATCAGATTGGCCTTTGATACACTCTTTTAGTGTCCTGAGCTAAATGCCAAGTTCGTTGGTCAGCCATTTTGGATAAAAATTCTAAAAGTGAGCGTATTTTGAACGTTTTTTAGACCACATTTTTTTATGATTCACAAATTGTCTGTAAACTTGTTCATAGTACTTGAAAAGTAAAGTGTTAATTTTCAAAAGCCCTGCAAGATTATCATAACAACTTTTTGAATTTTTGCGAAAAATTTAAAATTCAAATTTTGATAAAAAAAAGTGATAAAAAATTGTATTTTGTTTTCAAACTATGCAGGGTAGGAAAAAAATTATGAGACAAACATTATGCATCCAAAAAATATCTACAAATTTGTTATTAATCACTTTTTTATGGGACACGTAGTTTTTATTTAATTTATAAAAAAAAACAGTGAAAATACAAAACTTAAATTTTTCAACCCATGACAAAATCTAAAAAAAAATAAATAGATAACATTTTTTTACCGAAAGTAGAGAACAACAATTTTTATTAATAGTTTTTTATATGATTGGTAGTTTCTAGTTTAATTTTAAATAACAGCATTAAAAATAAAAAAATTACATTTTTGGTAAAATGACACGAGATACGTGATGAGAATGTGTTCGTTAAAGCCGAATTAGCTTTTACAAAAGAAAATTCACAATCATTAAACTACTGTTGTCGATACTTTTACCTTTAGTTTTAAATAGTCTGTGCAGAAAAGTCGAGCGCGAAGCGCAAGATAAATATACTGTCGAGCGCATGAAGATCCTTTATGTACACACAC
>NC_046665.1:57932847-57934975 GCF_010883055.1 Belonocnema kinseyi
CGACAAACCAGCTAATCGAAAACACAAGGTCACTCGTGTGTTGTACATGGATGATCTTGAGACCTATGCTAAAAATAAAGAGGAACTACATCTATCTCTAGAGATTGTTGAACAATACACTAAGGAAAAAGGAATGGAATTTGGGTTAGAAAAATACGCCAAGGTTTGTTTGAAGCGAGGAAAAATGAATGCCATCCCTGAAGATCCTGATCTTGTCAACAGAAGCGCTATATGACACCTTTGCGCTGAAGAGACTTATACATACCTGAGCGTGCCACAAAGTCGCATTCAGGATGTGGCATCTATAAAGGATACTCTTCGAATCAGATACAAACGTCTCATCCGGCAGATTTGATCTTCCGAACTATCGGCGAAGAACAAAGTTTCTGCAACGAACATGATTTCCGTCCCGTTAGTGCTCTTGGAGTGGTTTCATGGACGAAGAATAACTTCAGATCCCTCGATATCGGGACACAAAAGTGTACGCACGTGAAAAACATGTCTACGGTTTCGCGACTCTACATCTCACGGTCGGGAAACACAAAGAGGTAAGCAAAGAAGCGTTTCAGTACAAAGCGGCAAAGCAAACTGCTGAAAAACCTTGACCTTGACTTCAATATGAGGAGTGAGCAAAATTTATCATAGATTATCTATCTCGAGTCGTCACTCCTGAAAGCCCGCATTAAGAAAGCACAGGAGAAGAATTTCCGTGAACAGCTCCTAGACAGGAGGATGCATGTTATCTTCCACAGAAATGTGGAAGATTATTCGGTGTCATGTAATTTATCATTTCCCTTCCTTAAATGACCCTTATTGTAGTCGGGAATGGAGGGTTTTATAGCCAAGTTCAATGTAAAGAAAGAGTGGTATAGAGATCCCTGCGTATCAACAAAATACTAGGAGAGTTGCGGGCAAAATGCAGAAGGCGTTCGTCCTTGGTTCGCTCCGTCTCCTTAGGGTACACGCGATTTTTGCCTAATCATCGTATTAGGTCGATGTTAAGCATTCCTGAAAATGAAACCAAAGAATCTAATGACCAAATTTGGACAACCATCATCAAATGTTCCCATTTCAATCTGAAAAAAATCTTTTCCTTTATTCCCTAACAAATAAAAGAATAAAGTTCATTTTTTCTTTGGATAAAAATAAAAAAGAGAAAAGAAAAATGAAAAGGAAGTAAACTAGTTATAAACAAACTTGCCATAGAAATGACCTCCAATCCAAGTCAGCTACATTACATTATCTTACATAGTGCACGACATTCTATATCAGATCGCCATTTGATCCTGAAGGTAGGTTTGATAATTACGTGTTTATATAATTAAATTTTTTAAACAATTCATTATTGTTTTTAGCAATTATCTCTCGCAATAGAATTAGAAGGTCGCAAATCTTTCACTTTTTTCAAGACACTTTCAACTTTTCAATTAGATTCAGTTCATAATCATTCAAGTTAACAAACCCAGTGGGCACAAAGTTTGGCGACGTCTTTACGACATCGTT
Source organism: Belonocnema kinseyi (assembly GCF_010883055.1). Taxonomy (NCBI): domain Eukaryota; kingdom Metazoa; phylum Arthropoda; class Insecta; order Hymenoptera; family Cynipidae; genus Belonocnema; species Belonocnema kinseyi. Next base: position 57,934,351 of record NC_046665.1, read on the forward strand.
ACGACATCTTTACAAAAGCCTTACGACATCCTATGTCTATATCGTTAAGGTGTCTTCACGATATCATAAATACGTCTATGATCTGACGATGTCTTTACGATATCACAAAGACACCGAAACGACATGGAAATAGGATGTTGTAAAGTTGTCGTAAGCATGTCGTGACGATGTCGTAAAGGCGTCGCCAAATTGTGTACAAAAAATAATAACAATCTCGTACTCCTTTATGAATATCTTTTTCAGAATTAAATGATACTTGTAAAAATCACATCCAACCTTAATTTCCCTCTCCCTAGCATGACTTTAAAAAGAAAGGTACTCCAGGTGTACCTAGTCGATTTGATTCTACCTGATATATGTTGTAGTACTCGAAAAACTTAGCGACACGTATTTTTTTATCTACGGGAAAATACTTTAAGGTGGTGAAACAGCCCCTCAAAAATATGGGGTGCCAAGGGTCAATTGTATAGTTTTGTGTATGAGAACCAAAATGATTTCGATCTAACCTACTGGAAAAGTTTTCTCGCGATGAAAGATGTATAACGTAAATATTCAAGAACAAAAAATGAAGAGGGTGAAACACCCCTATATATTTTTAAAGTTGTGCTGAAAATGTTTAAATTCA
>NC_046665.1:57935075-57938379 GCF_010883055.1 Belonocnema kinseyi
ACTTGAAAAAGATAAAGTTGATGTGCTTCGCCAAAAAAAAATTAATTGGCGTAGCCACCCCAAAATATCTAAAATCGAGTAACAATTTTTAAGAAAATACGTATTGCACACATGAAGAATGATAAAGGTATTTATGTGTTTTCTAGAAAAAATAGCATTTAAGAGGGCAGCTACCCCTAATTTTTCCATATTATTAACCTTTATGATTATATCTTATGCATATTATTTTTAATGTTTGTTCAATTTTAAGGTATGCGATCTGTTGAAAATGAATCACCTTGTTTTTTTCGCAGCGTAAAATTGATTAAAGAATGCAAAATAATATAATAGCTGCCAAAGAATATTGAATCTTTCCTGTTGTTCCTGTTGCAATAATTAAAAAATTTTTAATTTTATTAAATTATATATTATAATGTTTACTTAATATTTTTATAGATAGAATTTATTATTCGTTGACATGTATTCTATTATTGCACATTCTGTGATCAACGTTATCCTGCGAAAAAAACAAGTTAATTCATTTATAACAGATCAAATACCTTAAAATTTAATAAACTTTAGAAACATTCGCACAAGATTTAATTATAAAGGTTAATAATGTGAAACAATTTAGGGGTAGTTACCCTCTTCAATGCTCTTTTTTTAGAGTATGTAAATACCTTTATCCTCTTTTTTGTGTGTAACACATAATTTCTTCGGATTTTTTGCTCGATTTTATACTTGTTTTGCAATTTTATGCATAATTGGGGTTTTTTACCCCCGAGTAATTTTTTTATTCATGATGGATGTACTCTATTTACTTCCTTCGTTATAAAACAAATTCCCCAATTGTCTTCGTGTATGGAAAGTATATTATTATCATAGACAACTTGAATTTTGTCTGAAGTGCAAAATATATTTTTTTTCCTGTGAATTAAAAAATATTGAGCCCAACTTAAAAATTATGAAGGGGTGGATTACCCCTATTTTTGTGTTTTTACAAAAATACAATATTCATCTTTCAACACGAGGAAACTTTTCCAGTATAGGTTTGATCGAAATCAGTTTGGTTTTTATGGACAAACTATACAATCGACCATTGAGACCCCTATCTTTGAGGGAATGTTTCTCCTGTTTAAAGTATTTTTCCGCGTATAAAAAAGTGCATATAGCTTAGTTTTTCAAATATTGCAACATATATCAGAGAGAATCAAATTGACGAAGGACACCTGAAGTAATTTTCTAATAATTTAGAAGCAATATTTCATTGTGTACATAATAATTGTGTTGATTATTTAGACAATGAAATATTACTTGTAACTTATTAGAAAGGTACTCCAGGTGTCCCTCGCTGATATATTTTGTAATACTAGCAAAGCTAAGAGATATGCATTTTATTTAACCGCAGAAATATACTTTAAGGGAGACAAACAGCCCCTTAAAGATAAAGGTCTCAAGTGTTAATTGTATTGTTTTGTAATAAAGAATAATTGTGTTCATTAACTTGCATTAGTACAAAGTCATCGAAAATTTGAGTAAAAATCAACTGTTTAGCATTAATATAGAAAAAGATAACTATACAAAATAATAATTTGTTTAAACAATTACGCTGGCTTGATGCATAATTAATCAATCTATTAATTTGTATTGATCCCATATTGATTAATTATACTTTTAAGATTTCAATTTTTTTTACTCTGCTTAACTTTTTTTAAACAATTGGAAGTTACAATACCGCCAACTAAAAATGTATTCGACCCTACTAAAGCTCACCTAATGCACTCGAAAGAAGTACAGGTGTTTTATAACTATCGACGATTTGCATTTCTTCTTTCAGGTTGGCATACAGATCTTTCAATTGAAAATATCTTAACAAAACTTTTTCCGCCAAAAAAGAATTGAATTTTTGCTGCGGGTAATTTTCATTTAGGTAAAGTTCATTTTCTTGCAGAGAAAAAAACAAGCAAGATTCAATAGAGTGTACATGTTAAATATTTCCTATTTGGGGGATAAATCTTAACACGTGAAGGTAATTTTTCTTGCAGGTAAAGATAATTCTAAAATTGATGTAAATCTTATTTTTTCTTTTTTCTGTTATAATTTCCATCCTCGGAGATCAATATTTGAACGAGCTGTCTACCGTTATAGATTTTTCTATAATAACCCCCTTTTCCAGCTGATTCAGGGCTTAAGTTCTACAAAATTCCGTAATAATATTCAGTGCCGTACTTGAAATTATTCTTTATGACGTTGTATACATGTAAATCTGACCAAATGTATTCTATGATTCCTGTAAATGATATTCCAAAAAATAAAACTAAGAAGGAAACAAACTATTTCCAATAGCCTACTCTGAATTTATGGCCTATATTAAGATCCAGGCCGAAATAACTACTAAAAATGCATGTACGCGAAGGTAGCACACTAACCATTTAATATCCAACTTTTGTTTAATAGAATGGTTTGATGATCGGTTGGTTATGATTGGAAAAAAAATGTTTGGTAGGTCACTTTTGACGTTTGGACGACGAAATTGTGTGAGTTGTCAAATAAAATAATTCGTTAGCGCCATACTCGCAAGCGGCGTTTTCTCAAGTGATAGCAACCTTCTTTGTTCAGACGTGCGTTTAAGTATAATATGATGTGTCAGACATCCTGAGAAGAAGATTTGTCAAGAAATCAAATTTGTAAAGCCATGCATGATTTCAGCCCTCTTCCATTCCTATAAAGTGGGGCAGAAGTTCTACGTTTCAGAAGTAAAGTGACGTCAGACGCAAATCATAAAACAGTATACATCTGTGAGCACGCATTTTGAGTTAATTGACACCCTTACGGCGAACACTGTGGCACCAAAACTTTCTGAAAATGTTTAAAATTTTTGGATCATTTGAATTCCCGAATATTTTAAAAATTTTGATAAGTTCAAAATTTCTGACATGTCCAAAATTTCTTAAATTATAAAAATTATAAAAATTTCCGATTTTTATAGAATGTTCAATATTCTAAAATGTGTCAATTTTTCAAAATTCGAGAATTTTTTTAACTTTTCTAAATTTCTAATATTTCCGAATTTTATGTTTTAAAATTTTGAATTTCTAAAATTATTAAAATTTGTAGAATTATAAATTTTCTAAAATATTCCAAATTTTTTACACTTATGAAATTTCTTATTTTGATAACACAGGCCCACAAAAAAACAAAAGTGTCTGTGCAATTGACCAGTCCTATATATTCTTATGTATTTTTTGACGCTGAATCCGAATTTGCAATAAAAAAGTAGGGTCCAGCTACTTTTTTATGGGGTTTTGATCGAAAAACCTCATTT
>NC_046665.1:57938479-57939670 GCF_010883055.1 Belonocnema kinseyi
GAGCTCCAAGGAGATTATGTTGAAAAATAAAAAAAAATTTACCCAAAAAAAATTGTTTTTATACTTCATTCTAAGGACTTATTGAACTACCCTCGTAACCAAAGAAGATTTACAAATTTTTTACGAATATTTTTTTTATAGGAAACGTAGTTTTTTTTATCGTAAAAAAACAAGATTAAACATAAAAATTATAAAAATTAGGCAATAAGAATAAGAATTTTTCAATTTCAAGGCATATTATGAATTGCAATGTTAAATAGAATTTGTAAATTGGTCTGAAATGCGTATTGGGCTTTCCCGGCCTGGAAAATCAATGGAAACCGGTAAATTTCCGAAATACCGTTTTTGACCGGGTGGCATGATTTAAAAAATTATTTTTCGGGCAAAATTGAGACTTTCTGTCTTGCATATGCATAAGTACGGTATATGGACTCATATCCTATAACCTCCTCCCAAACCCGATCCACTCTTATACTATTAGGTGCACATTTGCTCGACTGTTCAGATATCCCTGGTCTTATGAAAACTACTTATAAAAGAAGTACAGAGAATACGAAAAGTCAAGAAATACTCGATATTACATTTATACCCTCCGCCCCAAACACACACACACGCGCACGCACACACACACATATATATATATATATCTTTACTCACATAGCCCTATAGAATATGAGTACATATACTGTACTTACGCATATGAAAAACAAATAGCTTCAATTTTGCCCAAAACATCATTTTTTTAATCAAATCACCCGATCAAAACGGGTATTTCTGGAATTTCCCGGTTTCCATTGATTTTCCGTGCCGGGAAAACCAAATAATCATTTCGGATCAATTTTCTCGTATTCTAAAAGTAAAAACTTGAATTTGCATTTTGGTTCATCAAGATCGTTCATTCCTACTAGGAGCTATTTTATTTTGATAACAATTTACGTTTTGCTCCCATAGTGTAATGCTAACCTTCATGCTTCTCATGGCTGACTTCATTGTGAATTCCTCTGAAAGTTTCGGTCAGGTGTCCTCCCTTCGTACTTTTTTCCGACAAGTGATAGTTGAGAAAGTGAGGGGTGAGAAGAGGCGATGACAAGAGAAGTACAGTCTGTCAAGTTAAAGCGTGGGTGGCTTTACTCGCAGTCGGTAAGGTGTATCGACATGATTTTGGTGTCAAAATATTAAGAAGAGCTCCCT
>NC_046665.1:57939770-57961861 GCF_010883055.1 Belonocnema kinseyi
ATGAAAGAGGGAGCTCTTCTTAATATTTTGACACCAAAATCATGTCGATACACCTTACCGACTGCGAGTAAAGCCACCCACGCTTTAACTTGACAGACTATAGGGGAACTGAGTGGAGGAGAGTTATGAGGGAGAAGAGAAAGTACAGAAGGTAAGGTGGAGTAGGATAAGTTGGGGAGGAAAAGAATAAGAGGGGGGAAATTGACTACTTACTTAAAGCCCTATTAGGTTACAAAGCCCGAAAAATTTTTAACTATTTTTAAAACTATAGTATAAGTATGTTAAATATTAAAATTCATCACTTTCTATTTCTATTTGCAGAGTTAAGCTTACAGTTCGACTTTGATCCTAATATTTTCGGCACACCGTCCATAATCAAACGACGCCGTACTTCTGGCGGAGATTCTACTTCTGTCGGACAGCCTTCTTAGTCGAAAATAATTCGATCGAACATTCTGCTGTCGTCGGAGAGGTTTCTTCTATCGAACATTTTTATCCTGTACAGCATCATGCTAATCCTTTCGAACTTATTGAGATCATTGGTCTTAGCGCCACTGCTGTTCATTTGCGACCTTATCCTAGGGATGTAGCAGCTTAAGGTGATATTCCACATTCGGTAATAGCGTTCAAGTTCGGGTACGCTCTCAAAGGCTTATACGTAATGATAGGAAGTAAGATTATAAAAGTACCATTAGATATAAAACATCGTTTATTAATTTCACGTTTCGATTCTCACATCCTTGGAATACTATTTGGTCGTCATCGAGGGATTTTTTTGGTATTTTATGCTATACATGATGGATATTGCCATAAAGTCACAATACCCCAGTTTAGCAATACACAGAATCCTTGCAAAGCTCAGCTAATGAACGCGGAAGCAGAGGAACTGTATGCCCATCTAAATTTTAAATTGCATGGTCGGAATTTTCATAAATCGTCGTTTCAATTAAAAATTTCTTAGAAAAAACTTATCTCAAAAAACAGAATTGAATTTTCGCTGTTGATAATTTTCCTTTAAATAATGTTGATTTTTTTCACACCGAGAAAAAAACAAGATTCAATACAGTTGAAATGGTAAACATTTCCAATTTGGTGGATAAATCTAAAAACGAGAAGCTCATTTTTCTTAAAGGTAAATATTACTCTGTAATCGCTATAAAGCTTACATTTTCTTTTTTTTTAAGATAATTTTCATCCTAAGAGATCAATAGTTGGGTGATTTTTCTATCATTACGAAACGTGTCCCTAACAATAACCCTTTTCCAACTAGTGCGAGGGCCAAATTTATGAAACATTTCGTAATAATATTCAGTGCCAGATTTGAAACAATTGTTTGTGCACGTAGTACATCCGCTACTCAAGAAAATTATATTCTTTAATTCTTGTAAATGATATTTCGAGAAATAAAACTAAGAAGCATAAAATAAAAGATTATTCCCAATAACTCGCTCTGAATTTATTTCCACCACTCATTAACATTTCTACGCGCACACCCATACAGGATGACCTATATTAAGATCGAGGCGGAAACGACTCTCAAAAATGCGATTCGGCTTGTAGCAGATTTCACCTGGATTACCTTTATATACATAATTACTCTGAATTACATAAATTTATAATGAATTGCTCCACCTAGGTTTACGCACATTTTCAAACAAAAATTAATACTTGTAAACAAAATTTTAGAATCGTCAACCAAATAGATAAAAAATTAACTGAACAATTAAATTTTCAAGCAAAAAAAAACATTTTTACAAAGAAAGATGAATTTTTGACTAAAAAAGATAAATTTTTTACCAAATATGGAACATTTAAATTCTTAGTAGAAAAATTAATTTTAGAGCAAAGATGCTTACAGATCTAGTAAACTTTTCACCAACAAAACATAGATTTTCAACTAAAATGATAAATCTTTAGCTAAGATTGTTAACTTTTCAAATAAAAGTTGAGCTTAAACAAATTAAACGATTTTTAAAGAGAATACTTAAATTTGCAACCAAATGACGTGAATTTTCAACGAAAAACATAACAGCTGATAGTTCAGCCAAAACAGATTTTAATTTAATATCAAGAACAGTTCAAGCCGACCAAAAAAAAACGATAATTGAATAAAATAGTTACATCCTCAACCAACGCAGAGAATTTCCAACAAAAAATAATAATGAACTTGACCATTAGTTTAGAAAACTTTAGTTTAGAACACTAAAGAGTGTACCATAGGCCAATCTAATAATAGATTAATTTTTTCAAAAGTAATATATAAAGTCATACATACATACATGCATACAAATATACAGAGGATCTCAAAAAGTAAACATTTCACAATAACGGGGTGGGGGGGGGGTCAAATTTAACACAAATCTAATATCTTCTCTGATAAGAATGTAAAAAATGTCTACTAAACTGGATCAGTTTTTACCTAATATTTGAATTTTTAACCAAAAGACGAATTTTCAAAAACAACAAAAAATGTCTTTTTAACTATTTGAAAGATAGATGTTTAATTTAAATTGAAAAATTTGGTTATTTTAATAAATTTTTCGCTTATAATTAATTTTTCTTCTAATTTTCTTAGAGTTTGAATCGGAAAATTGTTTAATTTTTTGAGAATATAATCCTGTATTTTTGATAGATTACAAAATATACATGAGTGTGTATGTGTCGATATCTAGCTTTCTATGCAAATTTTTTTTTAAATTTTCATTTCAACAAATATTCCAAGTATCCCATATTGAATAGTAAAGAAATATTCTATATCTGGGTGCGAATTGACCCTCACGTTTAGTTTACTTGAAAAATTTTTTAAGATAGTTAGCAGAACCCTTAAAGTTGCGATCTTATTACTAATTTAAGATGGTGAGGTCAAATTCATCCCTAGAGCTTTTTTTTCATATAATGAATCTTTCAGGAAATATTATTTAAAAGTATTTTAAAGTCTCTGTTGCATAATTCAGAAAACTACAAGTTATTAAGTTGCTAAAATATATAATTATAATAACCTATTTCAGGCATTTTGTAAATTTTTTTAAATTATTATATTCAGTCCAAAGCAAATTTATTTATTTGCATAAAGCAATTAGTTGCCTTGTATTGCTCAAATATCAAATATCTTAACGAATCGAATTCTTAATTTTTTGCTAATCTTTAATGCCTCACTTCTTGATAATCGCATCTGTAAACTTTAACTAGCCGTAACTTAAACCTTACGAATTTTTATTTAAATACTTTTGAAAGCATCTTTTGCATAAGGAAAAAAAACTATACAAATGAAATAAACTTCTTTGGGCACGCAATGTCATACTTATTTAATCTGATACTTATTTAAGTCAAATAAATTTTACAAAGTATGCGAAATCATTGCAATTTTTTATATAAAATAAGGAAAATATTAAACAACAAAAAAGTTAGAAAAGCGCAAACAGAACTCTGTTTAAAATTATCGTATGAGGATTCTGAATATGCCTAATTAATTAATAAATTGTTTAATATTGACTCCATATTTATCAAATAAAATTTTAAGTTTTAAAAAAATGATTATTTTTCTTGAGTTTGCTTAAAAAATTAGAAGTCGATATTTTAAAAATGTAAACAGATCAAGTCACGCTCACAGTGTCACCATACAGGGTTTGTCTGGAAAGTAATAGGACTGAGTCGATTAAAAAAAATTTATTGAGCCATTCGTTACAATTCTTTAAAAACTTTCAAAATAGGCTCCTTCTACGTCGATGCAGCGCTGCCAGCGCGATTTCCAAGCATTGAAGGCGTCACGAAAGCCATTCTCCGGAATAGCCCTGAGAGCCGCGGTGCATGCTGCTTGGATCCCCTCTGTCGTCTCAAAATGCTTGTCTTTCATCGGCCTTTTCAGGCGAGGAAACAAAAAAAAAGTCTGGGGGGCCACATCTGGGATGTAGGGCGGCTGCGGAAGCGTTGGGATGTCGGCCTTGGTCAGGCCTTTGATGTCGAAGGTCTTCCAGCACGGTCTTCATCGGCGACTTCTTCCCGGCACTCCAAAAAGGCCTGGTGCCACCGAAACACACCACTTTTTGCTAAAGCAACATCTGGGTAAGCCTACTTGATCATATCAAACGTCTCTGGCGCAGATTTACCGGGTTTCACATAGAATTTAATCGCGTACCTCTGCTCTAACGAACGCTGCATTTTCGGCTTGCACCACTCACAGGAACACGTCGTGTGAAAATGCCTGTCCTGACTCTCCAAGTGCTCGGAGACAACTGACCAGCCGCTCGTTCGTTAGCTAGGAACGCCCTCTACCAAATCCAGTCGGTGCGCGCACGCTCCGAAGTACAGTCGTGGCGAAAGATAATCACTCCCATTACTTTCCGGACAAACACTGTATTATAAACATTTCTGTGTTGAAATTTTGCCACAGTCTTAAACTGCCCAACATATCGAAGGCATTTTTGGTTAGAGTTGGATTTTTAGTTGATCATTTTGCACGGGGCTGTCCCGGTATATATCATCAGTCACGGACGCATTTTTATAATGCAATCAAGTGATCTGATGAGAGCAGTGTGCCCAGGCATATTGGACATATTGGATTGCGCTTTCGCATACTATATAAGCATATGAAACAAGGACGAGTTTGGTAGCCAGATATTTTGGACAAAATTCAGCGAAAAGTTAGAGTATTTTCGAAAATTTTTGGATAAAAGACACAAGAGATAAAAAAATGAGAAGACAAGAAGATCTTCAAATTTATTTTGAGCTTTTTTTATAAAAATACATAAAGCATACGAAATTGGCCTTTCTTAGTTTTTGTTTTAATCATAAAAAAATACGAGAAGTTTTTTAAAAAATTCTGGAAAAGGGACATAAAATAACCATAGACAAAAGTTTGTCAAACAAAAAAACTACAAATTTGTTATAAATAATGGTTTGATGGGACACGTGGTTTTTGTTTTAGTCGTTAAAAATATCATTAAAATAATGAAATTAAAATTTTGGAAAGTCTATGCAAGATAAAACATTGTTTATCTCAAAAATGTCTCCAATTGTTCCAGAATAAATGTTTTGACTGCGCAGATATTTCTTGTTATGGTCGTGAAAAATTTTAATAAAAATAAATAACTCTAGATTTTACAAAACTATGCGAGGCACAAAAAATGCTCAATAAGGGAATTATTTATCATACAAAGATCTGCAAATTTGGTTGAAACGATATTTCTATAATTGCATTGTTATACTTAGATCCTTAAGTTTAAAAGATCTTTGCACGAACATGACAGAAATAATCAAATCGAGAGTCAATAATCGCGCCACATAGGCGCGCTCAAGCTTGCGGGCGAAGCAGGCCGAGCGCACAACGTGCGATGATAATATGCCCGCACGCGACGGGCTGATTTTTTTTCTTTCTAAAGTGGTTCTTTAGATTTACCTGGTTCCAGCTCCCGCTCCTGGAAGAATTGCAACATCCTAATATCAACAAAATATATTTTAGAAGGTGTTGAATTTGTATTAAAATACCTTAACTTTCAACAAGAAGTTCAATTTTTATCTAAAAATATCATACTTGAAACAAATAGTTGAGTATTCAACAATATTATGCGATTTCTACCCAATTGTAACCTAACAAAATAATAGATTGTTTGAATTTGTTCTCCAAAATCGTTTCTAATTCTGGAAACTAAACACCTGAGATGAGGCTTTGTACGATCTGGGCTCGGAGAGGAAAGACCTCCAATTTACAAAATGTACATATAGTAGTAGCATTGGAATATTCGTTATTGACACAGTGACAAAATTTTCAAGTTAACAGTTTCACCTGTATTTGGAAACAATGAACGATCCTTTATATTCTTGCCATGGTGGTCATTCTTAATAATATTCGTAAATATAGAAAAATTTTACATTTTTCTTGAAACATATATATTTTTAGGGTTTCATATCTCCGGGCGGAGACATTTATGGCAAATAGACAATTAACTCAGATACACGTCAACATAACGGTAGTCTGTCTTTTGCTATTGCGATCTGTAACGTAGCACAAGGAAAGGAACAGAAAAATTATGTGCGCGATAAGAACTTGTTTTTTATTTAGAAAAGGAACGGACTGACGCTAACCTTCACGTTTTCCATTTCCGCTTTCATTGTGCATTAGGGTCGCCCAAAAATGCATGGAAAATTTTTTTGCATGCCAGAGGGCAACGAACCCCCCCCCCCCCACTTTATTTCAAATCTAAAATAATAAATTCCCTAATTTTTTTATTTTAACCGGTGTCGGTTTTGATTTGAAGTTTCCCATGTAAAATGCATGGGGAAAATCACTTTTTTGAGTTTTTAGAATAATTTTTGTGGGTTCAAACGAATGTGGCGGGAAAGTGTGGGGGCCTACAGAAAATTATCCAGCGAAGAATTTCATATATCAGATGTATAGGTTTGACACCCCCAACACACCCCGACGTCTACCTTTAAACTACCTTAAAACCAAAAATGTCAATTATTCATGAAATCGACCTTTTGAACACTGTATTCTCGTCTTTTTTTACTTCAAATTATTAATATCAGTCTAGTGAAATATTTATCATCATGGGTAGTTAATTTTTAAATATTTAAACAAGTGAAATTTGCTTAAATAATTTTTTTTTCAACTAAAAATAGAACTATTAGTTTAGTGGAATATGAATTAATATTGGTTCAATAATTTTTAATTGTTTAAACAAATAGAATTTGTTTACATAATAAAAAATTAATGAACCAATATAGATAAATATTCCACTAAACCCGCAATAATAATTTTTATTTTTAAAAAATTCGAAACGAAAATATTTAAACAAATTCCATTTATTTCAATAATTGACAATTAATGAAATAATGTTAATAAATATGCCACTTGAAAAATAGTAATAATTTTTAGGGAAAAACGAATTTTAAACAATTATTTAAACAAATTCCATTTGTTTAATTTACATTTTTTGTTTTAAGGGTAATTTTAGGTACCCGTGGGGGTGTGTTAAGGGGATTAAACCCACATGTCTAACATATGAAATTCTTCATTGAATTATTCTCTACAAGTAGCTATACTTTCCCGTCAGATTTTTATAAACCCTAAAAAATTATTCCAAAACCTCAAAACAGTGTTTTCCCCATGCATTTTGCATGTGAAACTTCAAGTCAGAACCGGCACCTGTTAAAATAAAGAAAAAACAATACAAATTTAGGAATTTCTTTTTACGGATTTGGAATAAAATGGGGGGATTTTTGTTCTCTAAAAAAAGCGTTTTCGAGCCATCCTATTGTGCTTTAACCTTTACAGTTTTTGTCAGATTCCAGTATATCGTACATTTTCCCGCAAGTGAGTTGTGAGCAAGTGAGAGGATAAAAGATGTGCAGAAAGGATAACTAGGGAAGTGAGTAAAGGAGAGTTGTGGGTGAGAAGGGGAAGTGCAGGAAGTGAGGGGGAATAGGGTGAGTAACCGGTGAACAGTATCAGAGAGGGAATTGTCAACTTCCTGAACATCCTACTAGACGTCGTACTTCTGGCGCAGGTTCTACTTCCCCCACACATTCTACTTCTCTCGGTAATTCTGCTTCTTCTGGAAATAATTCTATTGAACAATCTTCTTCTGCCGGATATGCTTTTCCTGAAAATTCACCTGGGGGACAGTATTCTGTTGGATATCCTTCTGCCGGAAATTCTTATATGGGACAGTCTTCTTTTGTCGGACATCATCCTATAAATCTCCCTGCGCCTGCCCAACAGCCTTCTTCTATCGAAGGTTATTCTTTCGAACATCGTAATATTGTCGGAGTGGTTCATTATGTCGATAAACTTATTCTTGTTCAACATCAACCTAATCCTTCCGAACTTATTGACATCATTAATCGTAGTGAAACTCCTGTTTATGTAGGATCTTATCCTGAGGAAGTAGCAGCTGAGACTAAAAATCCAAGTTCTCCGATTTATTTCAAGTACGGGGTTGTTCCTAAAAGCTTATACGTGGTAATAGAAAATAAGATTATTAAAGTACCAGTAGATATAAGATATAAGATACTAATGTCACGTTCCGATTGTCACATTCTTGGAATACTTTTTGTTAGTTATTATGGAACTTATCTGAGATTTTATGCTGTACATGGTAACTATTTCCATCGAGTTACAATACCCCCCGCGCACAGTGCACTTGCTCCGTATAAAGCTCAGCTAATGGACCCGGAAGAAGAAGATGTACTTCTTGACCATCGACGATTTGAATTTCCTGGTAGACGTCAGTATAGACACCTTTCAATTATTAATTTCTTTAAATAAATGAACGGTAATTTTCCCTGAGATAAAGTTGATTGTTTCGTACAAAAAAAAACATTCTTTATGCACGTAGTATACATGCAAATGTATCAATTTTTATGCTTAGATTTTTGTAAATTATATTTCGAAATGTAAAACTAAGCAGCATGAAATAAAAAACTATTCCCGATTAACCAATCTGAATTTATTTCCACCCGATCCGGCTTAAAGCAGATTACCCTGGATTACTCCTGTATTCATAATTACTCTAAATTACCTAAATTTACGGCAGATTTCTCCACCTAAACTAGCGCATATTTTCAAACATAAATAAATACTTCTGAATAAAATCATTGAATTTTCAACCAAATAAATGAAATTTTAACCAATTAAATTTTCGAACAACACAAAAACAGACTTGTTTACAGAGAAAGATGAATTTTCAAATAAAAAAGATCAAATTTTTACCTAAAAATGGAAGAGTTCCTTTCTTAGTAAAAAAATTAATTTAATAAAAAAATACTAAGAATCTAGTTAAATTTTTAACTAAAATTATCACTTTAAAAAAATGGTTAAAATTTCAACCAAAAAATTTTTTGCGAATAAGAATAAATTTTAAATTATTGAAATAAATTTCTTGCCAAAATAGTTGAATTTTTAACCCAAAAAGACGAATTTTAAATAACAATAAGGAATTACTTTTTAACAGGTTGAAAGATATGTATTTGATTCTAATTAAAAATTTTGTCTTTTATCTTGAATGGTTCGCTTATAATTATTAAAAGTTGAAAAGAGAAATTTCCTCTTTATTCTACTTTATTTTTAATGGGCATTAACAGAAGGATGCCTTCTGATATATTTTTGTTTATATTTTCTAAAAGTTTGAATCGGAAATTTCTTTATTTTTTTGAGATACTGTATTTTTTACACGTTGAAAAATATATTTCGAGGTCGCTATGGAGATTTTGATGCCGAACATTTTTTATATTTTAATTTTTATAATTATTCTAACTATCCCATTTTGTATAGTACAGGAAATTCTATACCAGGGTGCCATTTAAACTTACGTTTAGTTTGCTTGCAATTTTTTTAGGATTGTTAGCAGAGCCCTTAAAGTTACGATATTATGAATAATTTAAGATGAAGAGGCTAAATTCATCCCTAGATTTTTTCATAACACGAATCTTTTAGGACTTATTATTTAAAAGTATTTTGATGTCTCTGCTGCATAATACAGAAAACTACTAGTAATCAAGTTTCTAAGCTATATAATTAAAATAATCTATTTCAGGCATTTTGTAAATTTTTGCAATTTATTATATGCAGTCCAAAGCAGATCTTTTATTTGTATAAAGCAATTAGTTGCTTTGAACTGCTGAATTAGACAAATATATAAGCTAATCGAATTATTAATTTTCTGCTAATCTTTAATGGCTCACTTCTTGTTAGTTGAAGCTGTTAAATTTCACTAGCAATAATTTAAACATTACTAATTTTTATTTAAATACATCTTAAGGTATTTTTTGCATGAGGAAAAAGGTAATACAAGTGAGATAACCTTTTTTAGGCACTCAATTTTATACTTATTCAATCTGATGCTTATTCAAGTCAAATAAATTTTACAAAGTTTGCGAAATCATTACAATTTTTTAAGGAAAATAAGGAAAATATACAACAACGAAAAATCTAAAAAAGCCGAAACAGAACTTTGTTTGGAAGTGGCATATGAGGATACTGAATACGCAAAACTAATTAATCTATAGTTTAATATTGATACCATATTGATCAGTTATACTTTTAAGATTTAAATCTTTTTTCTTAATTTTGTTGAAACAATTATAATGCGAGAATACTTAAATCAGTAACTTTTTAATAATATTTAGTGGCTCACCTTCCCCTAATCGAAACAATTATATATTTCACTTTTATTTATTTGAATTTTACGAATTTAGATTTAGGTGGACCTCAAATTATTTTGTGCCCAAGAAAACAGTCTATGCGATAAAAATAACGTTCTTTGGATGCTCATTCTAGGCCAATATTTTCCACTGAACTCGCTAAATAATTGCCACAATTTTTAAGTTAATAAAAAATTTGCTCTCGAAATGATAAGCGGTATTATAAAATAGTTATTTGTTATATAAAGACCCTAAGTGGGACTTTTTTGGTCGAGTGCAATTCACACGAGGCCAAGTACCAATCCATTCGACTCCAATCCAGTCAATTCATATCCAATTTATTCCAAATCAATCCAATCAACTATAATCCAATTCATTCTAATCCCATTAATTCCATCCCAATTCATTACAATCCACTCCAATCCCAACTGATCAAATCCAACCCAATCCACTCCAATACGTTTGAGTCTAATCCAATTAATTACAGTCGAATCCACTTGAATCCATCCAAATTCAATTAATTACAATCCAATTCATTTCAATCCAATCCAATCCAATGTATTCTATTTCACTCCAATCCACTTCACTCCAATCCACTCTACTCCACTGAAGTTTTAAATCAAAGTAATAGAATATTTAACTGTGAAATTTTTCTTTCTAAATGTTTTTCTATAGATTTTAGAAGTTGTTGTCACAACCACTTTTGGGAAAATTATTTAGTACTCGTACCCACAGAAAATATTTAATAAGACGTTGAATTTTCATCAATATGCATTAATTTTTAACAAATAGCTACAGTTTCAGTAAAAATGTCATACTTCAAACGATAGTTGAATTTTGAAAAACATAATTAAATTTTGTACCACATATTGGAATTTTTTATCAAAGAAGATGCATTATGAACAAAAAGTGCAATAAGAGACCTTTGAATTAAGAAATTAACTTTCATCCAGAAATATATTAGTTGGATTTTCATATTTAATGGCTAAGGAGAAAAAAGTTACTTCCCGTCTCCAAACTGATAATCTTATTAAGGTTATAAACATTTGCATAATAATCTCATGAAGTCGGAAATTGCTCAAATGCCTTTTCCAAAATCGTATCTAATTCTGAACTATGGCTGGCCATTGTCCGGGAAATCTGGGATTGGGAGTTTGCCAGCTATATTATGTGGCATCACCGCCCCTGCTCCTCTATAATATAAAATTAAAAGTTTGAAATTGATAAATACTTACTTTAACTAACACAGATTTTAATCTGGAATCAAGTACAGTTCAAGCTAAACAAAACAGAAGATTATTCTACAAAATAGCTCAATCATCAACCAAAGAGGAGAATTTTCAACATCAATTTTTTTTAACATAATAGATATTTTTTTACTTAGAAAGAACATTTTTCACTAAAAATTAAATTGTTGAATTTTTAGTTTAAATATTATTTATTAACAAAAACTGCTCAGGCAAATAATTACATTATAAAGCAAAATATTTTCGAATAAAATTAGGAAGCTTCTACCAGACTTTTCGAGCATTTGAAAAATAGTTGTTTAATTTTAACTAAAATATTCTTGACACTTTTAATCAAATATTTAGAGGTTGCTATGGAGCTATTTGACCCTCATATTTAGTTTACTTGAATTTTTTCACGATGACTATCAGAACCCTTAAAGTTGCGATCTCCTGATTAATTTAAGATGAAGAGGTCAAATTCATCCCTAGATTTGTATCAAATGACGAATCTTTCAGGAAATATTATTTTAAAGTATTTCAAAGTCTATGTTGTATAATACAGAAAACTACTCGTTATCAAGTTGATCAGCTATATAATTAAAATAACCTATTCCAGGCATTTTATAATTTCTTTAAAATTATTATATGCAGTTCGAAACAAATTTATTTGCATAAAGCATCAACTTTAAAAATTT
The DNA here is from genome assembly GCF_010883055.1 of Belonocnema kinseyi. Taxonomy (NCBI): domain Eukaryota; kingdom Metazoa; phylum Arthropoda; class Insecta; order Hymenoptera; family Cynipidae; genus Belonocnema; species Belonocnema kinseyi. Next base: position 57,951,835 of record NC_046665.1, read on the forward strand.
TCATTTAAATACAACTTAAATTATCATTTGCATTAGGATATAAAACAATAGTGTGTGAGCGGAAATTATTTTATTTTTACGAATTTAGATTTAGGTAGACCTTAAAGCATCTTTTGCATAAGAAAACAATCTATGCGATTTAAATGACCTTCCTTAGACATATAGTTGCATATATATTCAAGCTGATGCTCAATCAAGGCTAATATTTTTCACTGAAGTTGCTAAATCAGTTTAATTTTTGATCCAAAATAAGGAAAATATAAAACTGAAAAAAAATTTTAATTAAAAAAAACCTGATCACGAAAATAGTCTTCTAAAATATTTTTATTGAGCTCTGGTACAAAATAAAACTTTTTCCTTGAGTGACATTTCCCGTAGTTAAATAATTTATCATTTACAGCTTTATAAACAAAATATTTTTCATAAACATTTGCTGCCCTGAAAAACCACAATTTTCAAGTTAACAAAAAATGTACTGCCAACCAGCACGAGTCGGATTCGAGGCGCAGCCGAAACGAGACGAGAACTGCAATTCACACGAGACCAAGTGCCACTCCGGGGCCAAGTGTCACACTATTTTTTATCACACAGGTCGATTTTAAGTGCAATTATGTTGCACAGAGTCCTAATCTAAAATCTCGGAACATTATCTAATCGAATACAATCCAACCTTCTCCAAGCCAATCAAATCTAATCCAATCCAATTATTTCTAATCCATTACAATCCAATCCAATTTAATTAAATTTATTTCGAAGCAATTCATTTCAATACAATCCATTCCAATCCAATCGATTCCAGTCCAGTCATGTCCAATTTATTCCAAATCAATACAACCTAGTCTAATCCAATCGATTCCAATTCATTTCATTACAATCCACTCCTATCCCATCCAAAAAATCGAGCCTATCCCAATCCACTTCAATCCATTATAATCTAATACAATTCATTCCAACCTAATCCACTCCAATCCATGCAAGTTCAATTAATTTCAATTCAATTAAATGCATTCTAATCCTCTTCAATCCACTCTTCTGCAATCCATCATAATCCATTCTAAATTCATTTCAAGGCAATCCTTTCATTCCACCCCACTTACTTCACGTCAATGAAGTTTTAAACAAAAGTAAACGAAAATTTAACTGTGAAATTTTTTTTCTTTATAAATGTGTTTCTATAGACTTTAGAAAACTCTGAATTTCAGGGTTATGAAGTATTTCAATTTTGCTACAATAGGATATAGATCTTCTTGACTCTGGAAATTCATTCTTAATAAAAGTGTCTTCTTATACTCTGGAATAAAGTAGTTGTGACAACCACTTCTGTAAGAAATATAACATACTCGGACCAACAGAAAATATTTAAGAAGACGTTGAGTTTTCATCAAAATTCACACCCTATTTTTTATCACACCAGTCAATTAAGTGCAAATATGTTGCATAGAGTCCTAATCTAAAATCTCGGTAGGTTATCTAATCGTATAAAATCTAATCCACTCCAATCCAATTAACTACAATCCATTCCTGTGCAATGGACATCTATTTCAGTCCAATTTAATTTATTCCAATCCATTCCAATCCCATCCAATCCAATCGAATCAAATTTATTCCAATGCAATTTACTTAAATTCAATGTATTCCAATCCAATCGACACCAATCCAGTCCAATCATATTAAATTCATTCCAAACAAATCCAATCCATTTCAATCCAATTCATAACAATTCAGTTCAGTGCAAGCCACTTCCATCCATTCAAAACCAATTAAATACAATTTAATTAATTCCAATCCAACAAAATACATTACAATTTACACCAATCCACTCCAATCCATCTACTTCCATTCAAATTCATCACAATCTAATCCATTGGATCCACTTGACTACAATCCAATCCACTCCACTGAAGTTTTAAACAAAAGTAAACAAATATTTAACATTGAAATGATTTTTTTCTTTCTTAATGTGTTTCTATAGATTCTAGAAAACTCTAAATTCCAGGGTTAAGAAATATTTCAATTTTGCTACAATGGGCAATAGATCTTTGTGAGTCTGGAAATTAATTCTTTTCTTTAAAAAATGGTTTTTATATATTCTAGCCTTACGTAGTTGTGACAACCACTCCTGGAAGAACAATTAATTAAACTTTTAACCAAATAGAGTAATTTAAAAAAAGGAGATAAATTCTGCACAAAAAGTAAAATGAGATTTTTGAATTTAAGAAATTAATTTTCAGCCAGAAATATATGGATTTTTATATTTCATTATTAATAGAAAAACTAATTACTTCCCGTCTCTAAAACTGATAATGTTATCAGCATCATAAGCATTTTCATCATAATATCATGAATTCAAAAATTGCTATACGTCCCTTTCCCAAATCGTACCGAATTCCGTACTATGGCTGGCCTTAGTTCGGAAAATCTGGGCTTGGGAGTTGGCCCGCTATATTATATGCGATTACAGCCCCTGCTCATTTATAATATAAAACTACAAGTTTAAATTAATAAAAATGTAAATTGAATTTATTGTAGATCCAGCTAAAACCTTTTTATTTTTATTTACAATAATTTGAAACATTCTTAATACTACAGATAAATATAGTACGGTTATGGTAAATATCTAAGATCCTGAGCTACAAAAAAAGGGATAGAGAGATTGTAGATACAAGGGGTGGAAATAATGCCCAAGTTGCAGGCAACGGAGGTGAAGTAGGTTCAACAACAATTGCTTGAGTTTTTCCCGGGTTAAGAGTAAGTCTATTCTTCGAGGCTCAGAGTATCACACGATGAATATCGTCTTGGACTATATCAAGTAATCTACTTAGTGGTTCAGATATACCAAATTTAAATTTAAATAAAAAATTTAATTTCCAACCGAAACGAGTAAATCTCAACGAAAAGTGTAATATTTCATGACCGAATCAATTTCAAATCAGACAGTGCCCTACACTTGAAATCGCAGAATCACTCAACGGCGGAATATGTTTTTTTAGACAATTACGCAATACGTATCTTTCTTATTAGCAAATCGATTTTTTTTAAGTTATGTGTCTTTTAATTTTGTACTTGGTTTTCCAAAAAAAAAATGATTTTTTTCTTTAAACCTCTATAATATAACTTTCGGGTTAATAGAGATATTTATTATTTTCTTTTTGATTCTTAAAGCGTTCATCGTCTTTCTTCAAAATTCTTCTGAAAGTTTAAAAAAAAAGGTTTAAAATTTACAAGAAGGTCACGGTTTTTCTTTTGAATTAAAAATAGATTTTTTCAAAAAAACGACCTCTAAATTTTATGTCAATTTTTTTTAACTTGTACTCTGAGAATGAAGATATATTTTAGGATGCATAATTGCAAAATAACTTTCGAGTAAGTAGAATTCTTTTTTTAAAAAGAATTTTCTACTTTTTCTTGGAAACAATGATAGACACGCAAAATTGATAAAAGCATAAATGTCTAAAAAAAAGTTCTGTGAAAAAGGCCTCTTGTTTTTTTCCTATATTTTTCATAGTTTACGAACAAATTTAAAAATTAAATTTTTAGAACGAAAATTCTCCCGGCCTCAAAAATGGTTTAGTCCGCATGATGCTGCTAAGATGCCTTTTCTTTTATTAGTTGAAACAAAAAATATATATTTAGACAAACAACAAAGGTAAGGTTTTTGAGAAAATCTTTTTCATTATATTCACAGAAAATCGCCAATCCTCCATTGTACACCGAAATCGGTGTTCAAGTGAGTTGCAAAAAATTTGAGCTACACAGGTTCATTCGAAAAATCTAGGGGAAAAGCATCATTTAGACCATCAACATATAGAAATGGACCGGTAACGCTTTGGGTAAAACTGAAATGGGCTTCAGAGAGAGAAAAAACATATGAGACATAGATCTGCCTTTATCTGTTTTAGGACTCTGTCAAGTGAATTGGTGGCCCCGGGTATAACCTAAATATTCTGTACGGTTAATTAAAAAAAAGATAAACAATACATGAGAAATTTGTAGTTATGATAAATTGAATTTTAAAGAAAATTCATGTAAAGTAACCTGTTTCAGATAGATTATTTTAAAAACTTGGTAACCTTCAATTCTTCTTGAAATTGGATTGAAAATGCTGTAATAATAATCGTTTTATGAGTTCAAAAATAATGTAATAACTGTCCAAAATTTGAACAATATTTCTATAACATTAAAAATAACCATTTGTATTGCATAGATACAAAACTTCATATTTTGAGGTTTTGTTTTTGTTGTAACATTTTTTATTTTACTATATTCAATAACTTTACTTACGTATGAAAACATATCCCCATATAAACGTCTTGACAACGCCCACAAACAACATAGGCTACCACCATTTTTTATATTTATTTACAATAAATTATAAATAAATCAATTCTGAAAAGTGCGATGAACGTCACATTATTGGGGCACTTGCGACACAAAGCACCGGTCCATTTTTATATGTCGATGATTTAGACACTGTTTTTTCTCATCCAGAGCAACGTGAAGTGTCGTCTACAAACTGTTAGTCATCTGTCAAGATAATTTTGTTGGGCGTTATTTGGGTGAAATAGATGTTCATAAGCAGGTAAGTTACGAGTATAATAATAATTACCTAAGTTTTCATTTCCTCCCATTTACCAGTGACTATTAGTGTCTTGGAATAAAAATTGTACTTCGCGTGATATAATATTCAAATCTTAGATTAGTCAAAACCTACATGACATTCAAACCACCAAAGCCGGATGTAAAAAATAAGTCGTGGCCGTCTGCATCTTAATTGATGCCTGTTCGTTCGAAGAAATTTCCTCTAGATTTTCTGTATTCTAATTAACTAGTACACACTGTCAAATGAAAAAAGGTTGAAAATTAGGCAAATATTGTTTTATATAGTTTCCTCATGAACAATTATTTAGTCTAATATCGCAATGCGAATAGTTGCTTTGATAGGTGTTCAGATGGCTGACAGCGCGTTTCAGCAATCCACAACTCTCGGCATTGAGCCAAAGTTCAGTCTCCAAATGATACTTTCCCCTAGATGTACAGATGTGCACCTACGTTCAGAGGAATACATTTGAGACTCGAAAATTGTTTCAAATGCTCATTGGGAGACAAATGAAATTTGAACTGCAACAAATTGAACACCAGCGTTTTTCTGTGTTCTTGAAATTAAGAAAACATGAAGAAAATATAATTTCGGGAAACCCCCGCCTTTTTTATTTCTCTAAATATATTATTTTTCATTTCTACTAATAAAAGAAAGGCAACTTAGCAGCATCTTGCGGGCTAAATCATTTTCTTAGACCAGGAGAATTTTTTTCTCTATAAATGTAGTTTTTTAATTTTTTGTGTAAACTATGAAAAATATCGCAAAAGAACAGGAAACGTTTTCATAGAAATTTTGTATACGTCCAAACTTATTCTAACATTTTTTCTTATCTATCATTGTTTCCGAGAAAAAGTAGAAAATCCGTTTGAAAAAATGAATTCTCCTGGCTACAAAAGTTAATTATCAAGCATCAAACTTACAAGGTATCTTCATTATCAAAAAACAAGTTCAAAGAAATTAACAAAAAATTTACAGGGTACGCTTTTCAAGAAAACTGATTTTAATTTTTTCAGAAACACCTGCTGTCATTTTGTTAATTTTGAACCTTTTTTCAATTTCGCGTCGGATTTTGAAAGGAGACGGTGGACGCTATTACAATCAGAAAGAAAATAACAAAGCACAACATTCAAATGCACATAACATTTTAGAAAAAATTCGGCTTGCAAATCAGAAAGATACATCTTTCGCCCTCGAGATTTAACCAAAAAAAGATTTTAATTTGCAATGAAAAACAGTTGAAGTCGGCTAAAAAAAAATTTTTAACAAAAAAACCGGCATGCAAACTTTGTTTTGTTACAGAGGGACTTCAAAACGTTGACATTTGATGTAATCCCTAAAACTCAATTTTCATTTTCGTTGGGTTTTTTGGTTTTTTCCTATTTTTTTCTACTTAGAATAATTTGTTGATAAAACTTTCAAATCTTGAAAAAGATTTAGAAAATGCTTAAACTTTTTAAATTTTTTTCAAAAATGACTGGCCAACGAACTCGACCTTTCTTTTCGGTTCCTGACATTATCTACTAACGCACAACCCAATCCGATTAGTCTTCTCAAAGTTATGTGGTATACAGACGACAACGGCAAAAACAAAGGCAATAACGACGACGACGGCAAACAAACAGACACCGAGGTTAAAACTTTTTTTCTGAGTCAGGAGGCCTTAAAACGTCGACATTTGATGAAATCTGTTCAAGTGAGATTTTACATAACACTAATAACTTTTCATTATGGATGGGAATGTAAAAATTAATTTTATGGAAAATGACACAAAAGAATGGGAAGACAAAAATTAGTCAATCAAAAAAGTACTCAAAATTTATTGTGAACTTTGTAATAAAAATACACTAAAAATTTAAAAAATTGACTTCTGTTAACTTTTTTCATATCGTAAAAAACATTAAACTGTAAAAAAATTAAATTTCTAGAAAAAAGAAACAAAATGCCAAAAAAAATGAATGGACAAAAAATGTTGACACAAAAAATATCTACAAATTTGTTAGAAATATTGTTTAGACGTGATAAGTACTTTTTGTTGTAATCGTAATAAATAACATTAAAAGAAAGAAATTAAATTTTTGGCAAATCTACACAAGATAAAAAAGTTGCTTATCTCATGAACGTCTGCAAATGTTCCAGGATAAATTTTTTGACAACACAAATATTTTTTGTTTTGTTCGTCTGAAATTTTATCAAAAATAAATAATTCTACATTTCGCAAAATAATTTGAGAAGCAAAAAAAGCAAAATTGTTTATCATAAAAAGGTAATTGAAAGTCCCATTTTCCATTCAAACTATGCAACAACGAAAATAGGTAAAAAGGGAAGATCATTTATTCATCTAAAAATAAATTTGTTCATATTCACTCACTAGAATAACTGTCGAGGAAAATTATTAAGAGATAAAGAATAAAACTTAAAATGATAAAATACGCGTTTTTTATTGTGTGCTATCGAAATCAGCAATTTCGAAAAATGATCTTTTGGAAATATTTTAATTAAAGACGAAGGGCAAATTAGAGTTTTTAAAATTTTTATCTTAAATTTGAAAAAACTTACATGTAATAAGTATGAGTGAAACGCAAGGACTAAATACAACAGGCATGATTTGATAATACGCGTCCCTTAATTAATTTATTAATCGATCTTGAACTTATGTGATAATTTCTTGGTATCCATAGGCTCTATTAAAATGTTGGAACTAATATTAATTCCCACATAAAATATCTACGAATTTTCTTTTAGCTATATGCTTTTCAATAAAACTACCAATTCCTAAAAAACAAAATTGAAAATAAGGAAATTAAATTTTTAGGCAAACAACGAAAGATATAAAAAAATAAATACAAAAAGTTGAATCATCCAAATAAGAGCTGAAAATTTGTCATCAATAATTTTTTGATGAGACGCCTAATTTTTGTTTCTATCGTAAAAAGTTACATCAAAAATAAAAAATAAATATTTTTTTTAAAACGACCAAAGTTACCATAAAATTATACTAACCACTTTTTTAATAGAACGTGCTCTTTTTAATTATAAAAACAAGAGAATGGCAATACGTATGTTTTAATACCAATGTCTATGATCTCTGAATTATAATAATAAAAACTTTTTGAATTTCGCATTTATCAGTGTAGCTGGAAATTAACAAATTGTGCGAAATAAGGAGAAAATATTCAAATAATCATGAAAAATAAAATATTTTCATTATTTTGCAATATCTGAATAAGCAGTATCAGACCGAATTACAAAAAGAAATATAATATACATTTAACATAATAGTCTTTAACGTCATTTAGAAAAGTTCATATTTCTAAGACACTCGAGAGCGAAGCACAAGATAGTGATGATACTGTATTCTTTAGAGCCGAAAGAGCTTTAACAAAAGAGAATTTACAATTACCACGTAGCAGCTTTCGATGCCTTGACTCTTAATTTTAAAAGTTCTTTGCATAAATATGGGAGAAAGAACAAATTCGAGCGCGTGGAGCGAGGTCAATACGTAATCGAACACGAGGCGTGAGAGTGTGCTCACGCGGCGGACAGATTTTTTTTTCTTTCTCAAGGAAAATCACGGTAAAATTTCAGCCACAACCACGTCTCACAACCGTGAGATACGTGGTTACAGTCTGTAAAGGAATCAATACGACGATCCAGCAAAAGCCTCGTGCAACCTAAGAACACGGAGTGACTCAAGGACAACCGCCTTCTGCATTTTTCCCGCAAGTGTTCTAGCATATTGTTGACACGCAGGGATGCTTCTTAGGCTATTAGCAAGTGAAAGCTTGGCACCTCCAAGAGCGCTGATGATAAGGACGATCAGTTTAACAGAATATTCCAGGTACAATCGTTGCAACTCCCTTATAAGGTCTCGATACCTCTCTTTCTTTTCATTCTCCTTGGCTATGATGTTTTTGTCAGCTGGTGCCGAAAATTCGATAACGAACATGATTCGCTTCACGAAGTCAAGAAGAATCATGTCAGGCCTCGAGTGAGCAACAGAAACAATTGTCGAGAATATAAAGTTCCAGTATATGCGGCACTTCACATTCTCGACAATTGACTCAATTTCCCTAGGAGCATTTAGAGGAGCGATATTAAGGTGAATGCCGTAGGAGTGACAGAGATGGTAATAAAGCACTCTTATGCCGCATTGTGCCTTTGAATGTAGGTCGTTCCCGCGTGTATTGGACAACTAGATAGTATGTGAGCTAAATGCTCGGAGTGTGCATGACACGCCCTGCAGCTATCATCGGGAATGTCTTGGCTCAAAATGTGGCCACGGTATGTTAAGGTGGAAATGGCACCGTCTTGGCATGCAAAAATGAAACCCTCTGAACCAGACTTCAATCCGGGCGATTTAAGGAAAGCAAACGTTAGCTCATAAGACATTGACTGATCCTACACATTTCTGTGGAAGATACCGTGCATCCTCTTATCGAGGAGCTGTTCACGAAAGTTTTTCTCTTGTGCTTACTTAATCCGGGCTTTCAGGAGTGAGTACTCGAGATAGATTAGATTTGATGCATTTTGCTCACACCTAATACTGAAGTCAAGTTCGACTGTTTCAGCAGCCTCCTCCGCTTCTTTATATAGAAATGCTCCTTTGCCCACTTCTTCGTGATTCCTAACCATTTTAAGAAGAGCGTCTCTTCCATTTGCAACTCTATGTGCTGTACCCAGAATAATCCTGTTGTGAAGATATTCAAGACTCAATATTCCGCGACCCCCTTGACGGCGTGAGATGTACAGTCGCGAAACGGAAGACTTAAGATGCATGCTTTTATTCATGTGCATAACCTTTCTTATCCCGATATTAAAAGATCTGAGCTCGTTCTTCGTCCATGGAACTACTCCAAATGAATAGAGTTGTACCGGGACGGCAAGCATGTTCGTTGCAGATACTTTATTCTTCGCCGACAGGGATGCCATTAAGTTTTCATCGCTTCAAATAAACCTTGGCGCATTTGTCTAACCCCAATTCCATTCCAATTTCCTTAATATATCGTTCGACAATCCCCAAAGCTAGATGCAGTTGCTCTCTGTTTTTAGCATAGATGTTAATATCGTCCATGTAAAATACATGAGTAACCTTGTACTTTCGATCTGCAGGTTTGCCGCACAAGTATCCGTCGTAATGTCGCAGTGCTAGAGATAGTGCCAATAATGTAAGGCAAAAGAGGAGTGGGCTCATGGTGTCGCCCTGAAAGACACCTCTCTGAAACGTGACCTTGTTAGTTGTCACACGATTTTTGCCAGACGAGATAGTAAATCTGGTTTTCCAAAGCGGCATCAATCTCTCTATACACCCAACTATTTGCGGATGATCCTTTAAGATTTCCAAAAGGCAGATGATAAGTCTATGGGATGTAGAATCGAAAGCTTTCCGATAATCAATCCAGGCCATCGATAGGTCACGCTGGTAGAATG
>NC_046665.1:57961961-57979600 GCF_010883055.1 Belonocnema kinseyi
GTTATGAGGGCAACACATAACTCCTTGAAGCTATTTATATTTTCTGAGTCTTCGTCCAGTCTATGCTGAACTTCGTAGACTTCTCTCCAAAACACTTCGACCGCTACTAGTTTAGGTGGGTGCTCGACAGTAACTGGAGGGTCTTGGAAGAGTCGAGATGGGTCAGAGAGAAACTGTTGATTTTCTCTAACCCACTTCTCCCTCCGCTCTAGACTTCTCTTAGCGTCAGATAGTATCCGTATTCTCTCAACAATATGCTGCCTGATGGTCAGCAGCTTTGACTTGTTGAGTGTGTGATAACGGGTCCGGAGTTCTCGCGCGAACTTTCGAACCTTGGCGGTAAAATTCCTGCCAGATGTGATGTAGTCAATCACACATTGAATGCGGGACGCGTACTGTCTTGCCCAGCCAATCTTTACGGCAAGTTGATGCATTCGTCTTTTGGTCTTATGACCAGCCGTTGGTTTTGTTTTATGGTTCGCATCAGCCAAAGCTCTCGCTGCATTATACACACAATAATTGATAGCCCAGAGGTCGGATTCACCGGAAAATTGTCCACGAAGCTCGTCATCCATTTCAGCCAGATCTTTAGGCTTGAGAGAAACCTTGGTGTTGATGTTTCTCCGGGTTGTGAAGCTTCGCTCTTCATCTATTGCGTGCCTGCCCGCGGTTGGTCTTAGTGTTGCCTCACTTTCTTTGTTGCCGGCTTGTTCTAGCTGTGGTAGAGTAGGCGTTCCGCTTACATAGCTCCTTTTACCGAGTAGTTCAGCATGGTTTCGCAGACGTTGCTACGAAAAGTGCGATAGCTCAGGGTGTTTCTCGCACCACAGACCATGCAGCCGTGCCATGTAACCCCGTTAACGGGCCACACTCGCATCATAGCAGTCTAGCAAGTCGTGGTTCAGTTGCTCCGTCCAACCAAAGGTCACGAGATCCCGCCGATCCATCGCATTGAATCCATTTTCATTGGCTACACCAGCTCTAGATTGGTCGGCATTGTTGGCCGACCCATTATCGGGAGCCCTGCGCGTTCTGTTGTTTTGAACCGCACTTACTGCAACTATGTTTGGTGTTGTCATTGTTGTTCCCACGAGAAGCAAGGGGAAAGGGGTTCGTCCATTCTTGTAGAGCCCCGCATGCAAGGATAAGGCTGCGTACTCTGAGTGGTCGCACGGTATGCGGTATATGTGTGTGTGTGTGTGTGTTTGCAGCCCCGGGCAGAAACATTTAGGGCTAATACACAATACACTCAGGAACGAAACACGTCTTTGACTATTTTGATCTGTGATGTGTCACGAGAAGAGGAACCGAAGAATTATGTGTGTGAATTATGTGTGTGTGTTTGCAGCCCCGGGCAGAAACATTTAGGGCTAATACACAATACACTCAGGAAAGAAACACGTCTTTGACTATTTTGATCTCTGATGTGTCACGAGAAGAGGAACCGAAGAATTATGTGGGCGGCTAGTACTTTTTTTAATATAGCCTGTTTGACTTTCGAATTGCGCTTCTCGGCTGTGATTCTTGTTCGACGCCTTTTCCTAAGCTTCCTTCCCTGGAATATTCTCTAACGGTGCGTTAGGTCTTTTCTCGTGGCATATCACATATTTTTGAAAAAGAACAGACTCACGCTAAACTTCACATTTCCCATGACTGACTTTATCGTGCATTTTCCCTTATAATTTCTTTCCGGTGTTCGTCCGGGGTCGATATCATGTCACATGCGGCTTGTCACTTCTGCAGAATGACTCATCTGCGGTATGTCACAACTGCAGCATGTCACATCTGGGACATATCATATCTGCGGCATGTTTCATCTGCGACATGTCACAACTGCGGCATCTCTACCTAGCGTCTTCACTCCCGCACGGCATTTCTTATTATGAAATTGAGATTTCTGCGGCATCTCTCCGCAGTAAGTATTCTCCCAGTGACATCTCTCCCTTAAAAAAACTTTTATTGTCCAATTAAAAATGGCTAAACTGAGGCAAGTTTCCTTGGACTAATTGTCTTCCCGGTGGCATCTTTCATCCCGAAAAAATCTCCATAATAAAACATTAAAACTGCGGCACGCCTCTCAGGACTAATTGTCACATCTGCGGCATCTCCTACGACCAAAAAGTCTCCCCAGTGGCATCTCTCATCCGTGAAAAAATATTCAACTCCACATCAAAGTGGCAAAAGTGCGGCTAGTCTCTTAGGACTGATTGTCACATCTGCAGCATCTCTCGCCTGCGGCAAAACTCCCCACAGGAGTCACTCATTCGAAAATAATTTTCCAGTCCACATCAAAGTGGAAAAAATAGGGCAAGCCTCCCAGGAATAATATTCACATCCGCGGCATCTCTCATCAGCTGCAAGTCTCCCAAGCGGCATCTCTTCCCCAAGAATAATTTGTAAGCACTTCCAAAGATGACGAAACGGCGGTAAGTCTCCCCAGCGACATCTCACTCCGAGGATAATTTATTCAAGTACTTCCAAAGATGGGAAAACTGCGGCAAGCCTCCTAAGAGGCATCTCTCACCCATAACGATTTTTTAAGTATTTCCAAAGATGACAAAATTGCGGCATGTCATCTCAGAGGCATCTCTCACCTAAACAAATTTGTTAAGTACTTCCAAAGATGGCAAAACTGCGACAAGCCTTCCAAGCGGCATCTCTGCCCCAAGAAAATTTTCTAATTAGTTCTAAAGAGTGTCAAACTGCGGCAAGTCTCCCTAGGCGCATCTCTCGACCAAGAAAAATTTTTTAAGTCCTTTCAAAGATGGCAAAACTGCGATCTTAAAAAACTTTTAAAAAATTGCACAAGACAGAGATACCGCTGGTGAGACTTGCCGCAGTTTTGCCATCTTTGGAAGTACTTAAAATTTTTTCTTGAGGGAGAGATACCACTTAGAAGACTTTTCACTGTTTTGCCATCTTTGCAAGAACTTGGTAAATTTGCTTAGAGGAAAGATGCCTCTGGGGATATTTTCCGCAGTTTTGCCATCTTTGGAACTATTTAGAGAATTTTTGTAGAAGTGAGATGATGCTGAGAAGACTTGCAGCAGTTTCGCCATCTTTGAAAATACTTAAAAGATTGTCTTGGCAGAGAGATTCCGCTGGGTAGACATGCCGCAATTTGGCTTTCTTTATAACTAATTAGAAAATTTGTCTTAGGGGAGAGATGCCTTCGAGATACTTGCTGCAATTTTGTTATCTTTGGATGTGTTTAAAATTTTTTCTTGGAGAAGAGATGCCGCTAAGGAGACTTGCTGTAGTTGTTCCACCTTTAGCAGTACTTAAAAAAAATTCTTGGCAGAGAAATGCCGCTTGAGAGACTTGCCGCAGTTTTGCCATATTTGCAAGAACTTAAACATTTTTCTTGAGCGAGAGATGCCTCAGTAGATACTTGCCGCAGTTTTACCATCTTTGGCAGTTCTGAGAAAAATTGCTTTGGGGACAGATGCTTACATGGAGACTTGCTCCAGTTTTGCCATCTTTGTAATTACTTATAAAATTGTCTTGGGGGAAAGATGTTGCTGAGGAGTCTTGCCGCAGTCTTAAAATCTTTCGAACTAACTAGAAAATTTTCTTGGGGCAAAGATACCGCTTGGGAGGCTTGCCGCAGTTTTTCCATCTTTGGAAGCACTTGAATAAATTTTCTTGGGAAAGAGATGCCGCCGGGGAGACTTGCCGCCGATCCGTGGTCTTTGGAAGTGCTTAAAACTTTTTCTTGGGGGAGAGATGCCGCTAGGGAGACTTGCCGCTGATAAGAGATGCCGCAGATGTGACGATCAGTCCTGAGAGACCTGCCGCACTTTTAACACTTTGATGTGGACTTGAACATTTTTCCACGGATGAGAGATGCTACTGGCGAGACTTTTCGGTGGTAGGAGATGCCGTAGATGTGACAATTAGTCATGAGAGGCTTTCTGCAGTCTTAATATTTTAATATGGAACCGAAAATTCTTTCCGGATGAGAGATGCTACTGGGAAGACAATTATTTTAATGAGACTTGCCTTAGTTTAGCCATTTTCCATTGGACATTAAACATTTTTCGGAAGGGAGAGATGCCATCGGGAGAATTGTTACTGGGGAGAGATGCCGGAAAAATGTCAATTTCACAGCGAGAAATGCTGCTCGGGAGAGAATTAGCTAGATAGAGATGCCGCAGTTGTGACATGTCGCAGATGAGATATGCCGCAGATGTTACATCCCATAGATGTGACATGCTACAGTTATGACATACCGCAAATGAGACATTCTACCAATGTGACAAGCTGCAGATGTGACATGTTGCAGATATGAAATGCCGTAGAAGTGTCCTTCGTATATTTCTCCGCTAGGGTAGGAAAGAAGTGGAGAGAGGATAAGTAGGTGAAGTATTGAATGATTTAGCAAAATTATTTCATGGGCATATTAAAAAGTTTAAATTCATCCTTTTCTATTTCTGTTTGCAGAATTAAGCTTACAGTTCGACCTTGATCCTGAAATTCTTGGCGCACCTGCCATGGTCAAATGACGTCGTACTTCTGGCGGAGACACATTCTACTTCTCTAATCAATTCTGCTTCCTCCGGACATCATTCTATTGAACACTCGGATTCTGCCGGATATTCTTTTGTCGGACATCCTCTTGTAGGACTTTCTTCTATCGGATATCCTTTGGCCGGACGGCCTTCTGTTGGATATCCTTCTATCGGACAGCCTTCTTCTGTCGGAAGTCACTCAATCGAACATCCTGTCTCTGTCGAAGAGCCTTCTTCTATGGAACATGATTCTTACAAACATCCTAATATTGTCATAGTGCTTTATTGTGACGAAAATCTTATTATTGTACAACATCGTCCTGATATTTTCGAACTTATGGAAATCATTAATCGCAGCGCTACTGCTGTTCATGTAGGACCTTATCCTAAGCATGTAGCAGCTTCGGATAAAGATCCAAGTGCGGCGTTAGCGTACAAGTACGGGTTTTCTCCTAAAGGCTTGTACGTAGTAATAGAAAAAAGGATTATAAAAGTACCAATGAATATACAATATCGACTCTTAATGTCACATTCCGATTCTCACACGCTTGGAATACTTTTTGGTCGTAAGAAAAAGCTATTTCTCGCATTTTATGCTATTAATGGTGCATATTACCATCGAGTGACAATACCCCCCTGTAAAAATATAATTGATCCGTATAAAGCTCAGCTCATGCACCCTAGCACTTTATGATCATCGGATATTTAAATTTCCTACTGGAGGTCCGAATAAAGACCCTTCCATTATAAATTTCTTAGAAGGAGTTTAACAGAAAAACTGAAGTGAATATTTGTTTCGCTCCATTTTTGCTTACATAAAGTTGATGTTTTTTCATCGAAAAAAACATGTTTCAATATAGTTGATGGTACACATTTTCTATTTGGGAGATATATCTTAACACGTTAAGTTTTGTTGCAAGTGAAGATTACAATAAAATCGCAGTAAAACTCATACTTCCTTTTTGCTGTTATAACTTTCATCATAAGAGATGAATAGTTAAAAGAGCTATCTATCTTTACTAAATTTTTCCTAAGAATAGATCCTTTCCCAACTAGTACAGGGCTAAATTTATTAAAAATTTCGTAATAATATTCAGTGTCATATTTGAAACCATTCTTAATGCACATAGTATACATGGATGTCTGGCAAATTGTATTCTTTAATTTTTGTAATTATATTTCGAAAAATAAAACTGAGAAGCATAAAATAAAAAAGTATTCACAATAACCCACTCTGAATATACTTCCACCACTCATATAAATTTTTGCGCGAACGCCCATTTAAGGTGGCCTACATTAAAATCGAGAAGGAAACAGCTGCCAAAAATGGGATCAGCTTTTATCATTATGCTCTGGATTACTTCTATATACATAATTACTCTGAATTACATAAAATAATGGAAGATTACTCCACCTAAACTTAAGCACATTTTCAAACAACAATGAATAGTTTTTAACAAAATTAAGGAATTTTTAATGAAATAAATGAAATTGGACGCAAAAATTAATTTTTCAAAAAAAACTATAATTTTTTACTGCGAAAGATGAATTTTGAACCAAAAAGGTTAATATCCTACCGAAAATGGAGCAGTTGAAATCTTAATAGAAAAATGAATTTAGGAAAGAAAAATGTTAAAATCTAGTTAAATTTTAACCGAAGAGATTAATTTTTAACTTAAATTATATGTCTTCAACTAAATATTTTACAAATTAGTTAAATTTCTGCCAAAATGGTTCAATTTTCAACCCAAAAGTACGAATTTTCAACAGAAAAATGTCTTTTTAAAAATTTAAAAGATAGATGTTTGATTGCAATTGAAAATTTTCGTATTTGTAATAAATGCTTAGCTTAGAATTAGTAAAATCTGAAAAGAGAAATTTCCTCTTTTTTAATTCTTTAGCCACTTATTGCAAACGTTTCCAAACGTTTGAATTGAATTTTTTTACTTTTGTAAGAATATGATACTCTTCTTTTGACAGTCAGAAAAAAGTAATTACAATTATTTCATCATTAATTTCAGATTAAAAGGTCAAATTCAACACTAGATTTTTATATTCACGAATCTTTCAGGAAATATTACTTGAAAGTATTTAAAAGTATGTTTTGTATAACACGCAAAACTACTAGGTTTTAAATTGATACGGCGAATGGATCAAAATGTTGCAAGTTCAAAAATGAACCAAAAATGAAATTGTTTATTTTTCACTTTTAAAAACAATTGATTAATAACCAAAATCTAGGCTAGTAATTAAATTTTTAAGCAAAAAATTTTGAGCTGAAATTAAGAAGATAGATATCAAGAAAATAGATACATTTGAACTGAAAAGAAAATTCTTTAAAAAAGGATGAATTTTCAACTAAAAATGGAATAATTAAAATTTTAAATAACATAATGAGTTATCAACATTATTGTTAAATTTTCGATCACAGAAATCTATTTTGGGTCAAAATAGTTAAATTTTCAACAAAAAAATTACTTTGAAAAGTTTGAAGGATAGAAGTTTGAGGGTAATTAACAAATTTGGTATTTCTAATAAATGCTTTGCTTAGAATAAATGAAAACTGAAAAGAGAAATTTTTTCTTTTTTCAATTTTTTAACCACTTATAATAAAAGAACAGCACTATAACATTGCCTATATAATATTCTAAACACAAGTTGAGTTTTGAATAAAATACATTTTCTACAAAATGGTGAAATTTTTAACCAAATGAGATGAATTTGGAACAAAAGTATAATAGGATACTTTTGAATTTAAGAAACTGTCAGCCAGAAATAGTTGGATTTTCATATTTTATGGTCAAAAATAAAAACTAGTTACTTTCCACCTCTAAAGCTGATAATGATGCTAACATTACAAGCGTTGGTATTATAATCTCATTAAATCAAAAATTGTTGAAATTTGATTGCCAAAGTCGTCCCTAATTCCCAGGTATGGCTTTCCATAGTCCAGAATATCTGGGCTTGGTCTCCCAAGCGTAGTATTATTCTCTTTTTTTACTAATTACTTTCAAGTGTCAAACCTTACAATGTGACAATCATTGAAATTAAATTGATAAAAATGACTAAATAAAAAGGCACTTTAAAAGTCCGGATGCATTAAGCAATCGGCAGTATCCTATAACTACGCGGTGTAATTGCAAGTAAGAACTTCCATTAAATATAAATATTATTTTTACAATAAGACTGCAGTGACTTCTAACTTCAAACTGAGAAAAAATTTTAGTCGATTTACAAAGTGTAAATACGTTGTTAATTTATGTAACGATGTTTCAAACTTTAAATTATTTAAATAATATGACGGACGTGAATAAGGAAATTGTTGTATATAAGTTTTAATGAAGCAGATGATGAAGAAGAATCAGAACCCGACGAGATAATGAATGAAATACCACAATTGGGTAATTCAAATCACATTGGAGAAAATTATCTGAATTTCAAGCCTGTGTAAGTTCAGTTGTTAACTTCAAATCAAATAAAAAATATTTTTGCGTAATTTCAACTTTTGATTAAGAAAATAAATAATGGCAAGAAATCGATCATAAACTAGAGCCAGGTCTGCGCTAAACCTGGGCCAAGCTGGTCGATCAAGCCTGGCCCTTGTCAAATTTAGCGTTTCGTTCAAGATCGAACCCGACTATATTACCAGGCCAGGGCCTAGTTTTTCCAAGTCTGGGCCCTGCCTGAGCCATGCTAATATTTCTGCACGAGTAATTGAATATTTTTCTTAAAATATATTTTTTTAGGATTTCGTAGCCCGGGCAAAAACATTTAGAGCCAATAGAGAATGAACTCAGCAACAGCCCGACATAAACGTTTGGTCTGTCCTTTGCTTTTGTCATGCATGACGTGCCACAAGAATTGTATTAATAGATTTTATGCTTTCACGATGATTCATTTTGATAAAAAGAGATATTTCGGGTTTCACAAGAATTGTATTCATTACTAAAGCGATGTTGTAAAAAAATCGAGATAGAAATTAGGTTATTGATTCAAGTACAATAGCAGTATTAACTTTCTTACGCAACTGCAGAGATTACAGATTGGTCGGTGGGAATATAAGAAATTAACTTTCAGCCATAAATAGATGGTAGTCTATATTTCATGATTAATATAAAAAACTAATTACTTCCCGTCTCTAAAACTAATAATTTGACTAACATTATAAGCTTCTGCATTATAATCTCATGAAATCAGAAATTGTTGTAATTTACTTTCCAAAATCATATCTAATTCCGTACTATGACTGACCACAGTCCGGAAAATCTAGGATTGGGAGTTGGCCCGCTACATTATATGCGATCACATACCCTGCTCATTTTTAATTTAAAATTAAAAGTGAAAATTGATGAAAATGTTAATTTATTTCATTGTAGGTCCAGCTAAAACTTTTTTATTTTGTTTTACATTAATTTGAAACATTCTTAATACTACAGGTAAATGTAGTACGGTTATGGAAATATCCAAGATCTTGTGGTACCTGCAATTGAAAATTTGAATATTTCCGATATATAAAATTTAAATGTAAACACAAAATTTACATTTTAACCAAAAGACAATTTTTTTAACCAAAAGAGGCAGGGGCCTAAACTTGAAATCACAGATTCTCTCGAGGACCAGATGTTGTTTTTTTTTGGACACTTAGGCTTCGTTTTCTGAAAACCCTTATTTTTTCTTTAAGTCTCTATAAAAAAAATACAAAAGTTATTTAGCAAGCATCCAAATTACAAGACATCGTTATTCTCAAAGTACAAGTTCAAACAAAAATTGACAAAAAATGTATAGGTGGCTTTTTTGAGAAAATCTATTTTTGATTTTGCCAAAAAAACACTGCCTTTTTTAATTTTAAACTGTTTTTAATTTTTAGGAGGATTTTGAAGTGAGACGAACGCTATTGGAATCAAAAATAAAATAATAAATATCTGAATTAGCCCGAAAGTTAGAGGTTTGAAGAAAATAATTCAGGTTTTTTTTGGAAATCAAAGCACACAGTTCAAATACACATAACTTTTTAGAAGAAATTCGGTCTGCAAATCAAATGAATACGTTTCGCCCAATTGCCTCAAGTAAACAACATATTACGTCCTCGCGAGATTCTGCGATTTCAACTGTAGGACCCTATCTGCTTGGAAATGGATTTGGTCCCATATTTCACAACAAATATTTTTATTTAAAATGAAAAACAGTTAAGGTTGACGAAAAACTAATTTTTAAGAAGAGAACTAAATTTTTAACAAAGTTAAAGTTTCTAACAAAATACCTCAATTCTTAACCTAATAAGAATAATTTTTAACAAATCAGTTTGATTTTCAACTAAAAAGATTAATCTAACTGAAATATTTGAAGTTTTCATATACAAAATGAATTTTCAGCGAAAAAAAAATAAATGTTAAACTGTGAAATTAATTTAGCTTCTTTCTAGATGTGTTACTATAGATCTCTAAGAGTCTGGAAATTTTTACATTCTCATCTCAATGAGAAGGTATTGGTTTGATGTGAAAAATGACTTTCGCGGATTCCATCAAACGTCGACATTTTGAGGCCTCCTGAGTGAGAAAAAACATTTTTTACGTATGTTTCTGTCTGTCGTCGTTGCTGTTGTAATTGCTGTTGTTATCGTTGTAGTCTGTAAACACGGTAACATTGGAAGGAGTATTTCGCTATTAATCATTTTTAGATATGACTTGTTGCTTTTCTTTAAATTGCAGGAAATAAGGTAAATAAATCTGCCTAGGGCGCTCGACTGTTGGTTCTTGCGCTTCGCGCTCGATTATGAATTTACCTCACGCTACGCCCTCGGTCTTTGTATTTTTCCCATATTCATTCTCAGACCTGTTAAATTTGAAGTTGAACAGATTAGCAACTGTAAGTTTGTGATTGTCAATTCTCTTTTGTTAAAGCTGTTTCAGCTCTATCGAACACATTCTCACCACGTCTTCCATGCTTTGCACTCGATTTTGTCCACCATGTTAACTTTTTTACATTATCTTCAACGCTTTTATATAATATATTATACATTTTTAAGTACGTGTGCCTAGGATTGCTCATTCAGATATTGCACAATAAAGTGCTAATTGTATTTATCATAATAACTTTAATATTTGTTACTTATTTTGCATCAAATTTTATTCTAAGCTGCGCTGAAACAGGTATCATTTAAAAAAATCTATATCAATACAATTCATAATATGTATGGAAATTGAAACATACGTATTCTTATTGCCTTATTTTTATGATATTTATATTTTTATATATTTTTTACGATTAAAATAAAATCTACTCGCTTTTATTAAAAGTTATTAATAATAAAAATGTAAATTTTTTTTAATCATATTCGCAAAAAATTTTTAGATCTTTTGTGGTTCAATAAATTTAGTCTCATTTATTTTCATAGCTTGATTCATTTATGCAAAAATTTAATTTTTTATTTCCACAGTTTTTTTTTACAAATAAAACAAAAACTACTTATCCTATTTGAAAGTAATTCATTATAAAGTTTTAGATCTTTTTTGGGTACACAATTTTTGTCGCTCTAGCTCTTTTCGTATTTTGCTTCATATGGCTATTAAGTGGAGTTATTAATTTTTTGGGAAAAACGACACAAGTTACAATAAAATGTTACTAACAATTTGTTTATAGAATACTAATGTATATCACCTATGAATTATAAAAATAAGAACTGATTGAAATAATGCATTTGTCAGGGTAGCTGGAAAAAAATTGGGAAAAACAAGGAGCAAATATTAAAATAATCTTGAAAAACAGAATGTATACATTATTTTGCAATATCTGAATCAACAGTACCAGACCGAGGTACAAAAATAAATATAATATACATATAACATAATAGTATTCAACATAATTTAGAAAAGTTCATATTATTGAGAAAATCGAATGCAATGCACAAGATACGCGACGATAATGTGTTCGTTAAATCAGAAAGTGCTTTAAAAAAAGAGAATTTATAATCACCAAGTAGCAGTTTTCGATGATTTGACTTCTAATTTTTAAATTTTTTTGCACAAATATGGGAGAAATAACAAAACCGAACGCGTCGAGCGAGGTCAATACGTAATCGAAAGCGAAGCGTAAGAACCAACAGTCGCGCGCGCAGCGCGCGACGAGGTGTGCCCAGTCCTATCCGACTCTCCGTATTTCAGCTATAAAAGTTGAGTTTCTATATGCGAAATATCGCCGCATGGCGGCGCTTCTCGCACGTGTCCCTACTTTAACATGCCGCTGAATGGGAAATTTTCTTAAAAACAATAATATTAATATAATATATAATCAAATGAGTCGTCATAACGGCGAAAAAATTTCTTTTTTCAAAGTGCTTCAAAATAATATATTGTCTGGAAAAGAAAATTGAAGGATCCTACTATAGAATTGTTTAGCATCAGTATGTATAAATTATAACTAAAATATTTATAATACTTTATTCGAATAAAATTTTTTAAATGAATGATGAGATGCAATTTTTAATTTTAATTGCCCTAATTGCAATTTCCGAATGTTAACCTAAAAACAGCTCTTTCCCCGGTTGTGGCCGTTCCTCATCTAGTGATTATATTTGTTCTTCACTTAAATTCCTTTTTGCTCGGGAGGATTTTTGGTTTAAAAAATAAAGAAGCAATTAAAAAGAAAGAAAAATAAAAATTTCCTTTTTACAGGAATAATAATTAGAATATTTATAGAAAAAATGTGGAAAATTAATTATAGAAATTAATAATATTAAAATAATTATTGCAAAAATGAGAAGGAGGTATAAATGAATCATTTATTTTAAACTACTCACACAATAGTATATAAAAATTGACATATTTAAAGAAGCTTTGTTTAAGAATGAAGGTATGGAACTTAAAAGCTATGGGTATCTTCTACTTTTTGCAATAATTATTTCAATACTTCTATATTATTAATTTATATAATCATTTTGCTATAATTTTTCGTATAAGTAATAAAATAATTATTTTTATTAGTAAACATAAAGTCGTGCAAAAATTATAGCAACTCTATTATAGGAAAATAATTATAGACCTGTAATGATTTTTCTATACTTTTACCTTTTCCTAAAGGACAGCCGGAAGGTCTATATACTATATACTATATTTTATATATATATATATATATATATATGTATATAGTCTGTATACTATATACTAGCCAAACTTTCTAGGGATTGAAGAGGGGTGTCTACGAAATAGAACCATACTAATAACTTTTATTTCCAATGCACCCTTACCCTCCCCGCAGTCCCCAAATATGACCGAAAAATAAAAAAACTACATTTTGACGTATCATTGTTACTTTTTATCAATTTCCGTCGCCTTTTCTATAGACTTAATTACTAACAGACAATTTGAATATTTCTCAGGTATTTTTAAACAATTTTTAATTGTTTAAAGAAATATTATTTATTTCAACAATGATTTGTTCACAAAAAATGTTAAAAATAATTGTATTTTCTGATTGAAATGTGATTATTTATCATTTTAACGAGTATTATTTTTTTCTAAAAGTATGATGTAATTATTTAAACAATTATTTACTGTCTATCTTCAACATTTCTAAAAATTGCGCGAGAGATATCAACTTTCTTTTAAAATTAATATGCTATGCCAAGTTTTGTCGAATAGTTAAATAATTTTGATACATTTCTCTTAATGTTTCTTACGCAGTTCTTTTTCGCTAACTAAAAATTGAAATAAAATAGAACACATACAATTATGTTTCTGACTGTAGAGTGTATAGAAAAAAGACGTTAATCACTTTAATTCTTTGAACCAATATAATAATAAATGAATAGAAATTTGTTAAACATTAGAAGAAATATCTCAAAATTATATAATTATTCTACCTACTTTTTGAATCTAGGGAAAAACTGAGACGTTTAGGGAAAATTCTGAGGCCATATTTGGATTCAGCGGCTGAAAAATCCATAGGGTTAGCCTAGTCACTTGTCTCGTGCAGACAACTTTTTTTTTGTGGGCCTGTGTTATTGATATGAAAAAGACGACAGTAGGGCATATTCTAACGGTCAATTCTGACCAAAAGGTCAGTTCTAAAACTTGATCATGGTCAGTGCAAAACTACATTCAAGCACATAACAGCCATGAAAAGTAATTGATTTTAGCTATAATTTTTTCAATGATGCAACAGTGCACTACAAACATAAATAAGTATGTTAACAGTTTCGACACCATGCGCAGAAAAATTGGATTATAAAATCCTTATTTTTTTAGTTTTCGTATAATAAAGATTCGGTCAGTTCTAATTGAGGCTTAAAATATGCCCTGGACGACACGAATAGCTAAAAATTACCAATAGTACTTAAAAATGTAGTTTTCAGATTTTGGGCGGGCTGCGTGGAGGGTGAGGGGGGTTAGAAATAAAAGTTATTCGTATGGTTTTATTTTGTAGACACTCCTCTTTAATCCCTATAAAGTTCGGTATACTTCGATGAAACCCTAGAATAAGAGTTCAAATTTTCAAAAGTTCAAAAGGACACCATGGTAATTAAACAGGATTTTGAAGTGCCCGGTGGCGCGTGTTAATATTTGAAATTTGAAAAACGAAAAATTACGGATTTTCTTTCTCAGAAAATGGAAATTGGGAGGTGGTGTTTTTCCCTCTGTAGTGAAAAAAATTGTGCAATGCATTTTTGACTACCTTTATATATAATTAAAAATTTGTCATCAGGACAACCGCAGGATTTCACCGGGAGTAGGTGCTAATCTGGAAAAGTCTCGTGCACCCTAAGAACACGGAGCGACCCAAGGACTACTGCCTTCTGCATTTTTCCCGCAAGTGTTTTAGCATATTGTTGCAACGCAGGGATGCTTTTTAGGCCATTAGCAAGTGAAAACTTGGCACCTCCAAGAGCGCCGATGATAAGGACGATTAGTTTAACAGAAGATTCCGAGTACAATCGTTGCAACTCCCTTATAAGGTCTCGATACCTCTCTTTCTTTTCATTCTCCTTGGCTATGATGTGTTTGTCAGCTGGTGCCGAAAATTCGATAACGACCATGGTTCGCCCCTCGAAGTCAGGAAGTACTATGTCAGGCCTCGAGTGAGGAACAGAAACAATTGCCGAGAATATAAAGTTCCAGTATATGCGGCACTTCCCATTCTCAACAATTGACTCGATTTCCCTAGGAGCATTTAGAGGAGCGATATTAAGGTTAATGCCGTAAGAGTGACAGAGATGGTAATAAAGCACTCTTAGTGCCGCATTGTGCCTTTGAATGTGGGTCTTTCCCGCGTGATTTGGACAAGTAGATAGTATGTGAGCTAACTGCTCGGGTTGTGCATGGCGCGCCCTGCAGCTATCCTCAGGAATGTCTTGGCTCAAAATGTGGCGACGGTTTGTTAAAGTGGAAATGACACCGTCTTGGCATGCCAAAATGAAACCCTTCGTACCAGACTTCAATCCGGGCGATTTAAGCAAAGCAAACGTTAGCTCACAAGACATTGACTGATCCTTCACATTTCTGTGGAAGACACCGTGCATCCTCTTATCAAGGAGCTGTTCACGAAAGTTTTTCTCTTGTGCTTTCTTAATCCGGATATTCAGGAGTGAGTACTCGAGATAGATAAGATTTAATGCATTTTGCTCAATTCTAATACTGAAGTTAAGTGCGAGTGTTTCAGCAGCCTCCTCCGCTGCTTTGTACAGAAACGCTCCTCTGCCCGCTCCTTCGTGATTCCTGACCATTTTAAGAAGAGGGTCTCTTCCATTTGCAACTCTATGTGCTGAAATCGCGATATAACGCTCTTAAAGGGACCGAGCGAGAGGAGCGTTATAAACGGAAAATCGTTATATGCGAGAACAGTCAAGCTCTCCATGTTGTTAGTGAATATTGTTCTTTTATCAATTAATCAGAACATTTGTCGTCATTATTAACCATCAACATCAATGATCATCATAAATTACAGAATCAGAATTTCCTGTAGGCGGAATACTTATGCTGGCTGCAATACAATTAAATAAATTGTTGGAAATAAATAAACTGATGTTGAAACTTTAAGATCATGAGCTTTGGTGGAAAAAATAACCTTTGTTGTCCAGCGCATACTAAAATAAAAGTTTTAGGCATACCTACTGCCAATATCAAACAAATAAAATAATCATGTTATTTAAAAAAAAAATTATTTCTTCATTAAAAAATTTGGTGGTCCTGAACAGGGCTGATATTGTTTGTAAAACTACATATTACTCCTTACTATTATTCTATGGTGTTATTGATGAAAAAATCCTGTAAAACGGTTTGCCGCAATTTTTAAATGTTTTCTTTTTATAATTTCACTTTTCATTTTGTGGATACTACTGAAGAATTCCTCAGCCTCGTTTGAAGAACGTGTAAAATATCCTCTGATGATAGAGAGCGCATCTACTGCAGCTGACTTTGATGAAAGAGCAGGTGGTTCGTCGTCGTTATTACCATCTTCATTATCATCATTGTTCCTTACTCTGAATCGAGTCAATGATGATGTCGGATAAAGACCGATTTTCAGTGGTGATGAGATTGTCATCCAGAGCTACGTACTGATCGAAGGTGATACCAAAGCGGTTCATAAAAACCTGACTCTCGTCATCGTCAAGGTTTATTTCAGATGGTACCTGAAAAGAATTGTTGACACTGTTGAAAATTTTAGAAAATTTCCAAAATATTTAAGACATTTTTTTTTACTTGCGTAAAAGTATAAAGCAGATGCTTACCTCGCCTATTTCGATGCTGTCACCCAGTGTATGGCATCCAAAACATTAATCTTAGGCTTCGTAATTGGATCATCCAGCAAGTCTAAGAATGTTTGCACTACGCGCTTACGATACTTCTGTTTGACGACTTTGATTACGCCTTGATCCAGAGGCTACAGCTTGCTCGACGCATTTGGAGAAAGGAACTCAAGTTTGATGTTATTTAAGGGCACTTCCTTCGGATGGGCCAGGCAATTATCCATAAAAAGGATTATTTGGCGTTTCTGCGTCACAAGTTTTTCATCCCAGTTCACAAGTCATTTTTGAAACCTGTCACTGGTCATCCAGGCACGTCGCTGTGATGAGTATTCACATGGAAAGCAGCGTACATTTTTAAAACACCTTGGCTTGGCCGACTGGCCAATTACTAAGGGACTCAACTTATCACTACCGTCACTATTTGCACACAACAGTACAGTCAGTATCTCTTTACTCAAGTTTCCACAATGACAATCTTTATCTTTGAATGTAAAGGACTTATCTGGCATAAGATTTTAAAAAGTCCAAGTTCGTCTGCGTTGTAGATACAATCCAGTGTATAACCCTGCAGAAGTCCTTTCACTGTATGAGAGTTCCAAGTGATTACAACCGATTCATCAACAGATTCCGCCTCACCACTGATTTCTCGATAAACGATACCATGACGTTTAAAGAAAGCGATCAAGCCACCCTGAGGATGCGGTAAAATTTCCTAATCCAATTTCTCGAGCTATCTCTAAAGCCTTCTCCTGTAATATTGGTCCATTTACAGGAATTTTGACTGCGCGAGCTTAATGGAACCATTCGAGCAAAATAAACTGCAAGTTGTTATATTTTTCTGCCTTAACTTTTCTTCTCTTACCGGAACCCAAAACCACATTCTCTTCAACGTCTTTACGATCACTCACGATTGTTCTTAATGTAGACGCAGGAATTCCCAATGATGCCGCGAACTCTTTTTAGTTAAAACTTGTATTTTGGTCGTATTTTCCGAAAATTTCGCACTTCGCTGACACTGAAAATGCTTTTCATTTGTTTGACACGGACATTTTTGTTATTTCCAGAACAATACTACAAAATATGTAAATCACAATACACCAGAGTTATCCGAATGAAGTACCGAAGAACCGAAAATGTAATACGAGGTACGAGCGGGGCTGTAGGTAAACGTATACTGAACGTTCGATGATTGAGCTTATCAACGTTTAAAGGAAAGTTGAATACGATTGGAGCTTCTTCACCCCCGCCTTTGGGGAGTTTGTGCTTCCCGCCCAATAAGCAATCGTTATAAGCGGGATAAATTTTACCTTGGGACCACAAGATTAGAGCGTTAAAAGCGGGAATGCGCTATAAGCGGAAAGCGTTATATGCGTGAAAATTTACATGGA
>NC_046665.1:57979700-57984980 GCF_010883055.1 Belonocnema kinseyi
TGTCATTTAGAAATACAAAAATGTATATTTTTCACAATTTATATATTTATGTATTTTCCTTATTATTATTCCTTCTTCAACAAATTGTGAATAACACACATTTATAAACAAAATTCGATGTATTCAAACCAATTGAGGGTAATTATTAGTCTAAAAAATTAAATCAATTGCACTTATTTCTTTAGATTTACCTGCTTACAGCCCCAACTTCTGGAAGAATTACAACATCCTAATACCAACCGAAAATATTGTAGAAGACGTTGAATAGGAAACTTTTCAATTCAAAAAATTAAGCTTCAGACAAAAATAGTTGGAGTTTCTTCTAAGAAGGTTAAAAGAATCTAGTTACTTCCCGTCTATAAAAGTGATAAGGCTATTAATATTCCAAATACTGGCATTGCAATTCAACGAAACAAAAGATAGTTAGAATTTCTAGTCCGCAATCATTTGTAATTTCAAGAACTAAACACCTGAGATAAGGCATTTTGCGATCCATGCTCGAAGAGGAAAAAACTGAAATTCACAGAAAATATTTTTACTGGTAGCAGTAAAATATTCATCATTGACACAGAAAAAATTTCGAGTTACCAGTTTTACCTGTATTTGGCAACAATGAAGATCCTTTACATTCTTTTTATGGTCGTCATTCTTAATAGTATAGGTAAATATAGAATAATTTAACACTTATCTTCGAATATATATATCTATTGTTTAGGATCTCTTAGCCTTGCCAGAAACATTTAGGGCGAATACAAAATACATTCAGCAACGAAACACGTCAATATAAACTTTAGCCAGTTTTTTGCTATTGTGATCTGTGACGTGTCACAAAAAAGAGACGGAAAAATTATGTGCGCAATGAGTACTTTTTTTAAAGAAGCCTGGTTGACTTTCTAATTGCGCTTCTCGGTCGTGATTCTCGTTCGTTGCCTTTCCCTAAATTTCCTGCCTTAAAAAACTCTCTCTCGGCGCGTTAAGTCTTTTCTCGTGACACATCACACATGTTAAAAAAAACAGACTCAGGCTAACCTTCACGCTTTTCGTGACTGACTTCATTGTGCAGTTTCCCTTATAATTTCGGTCAAATGTTTGTCCGTCGTATATTTTTCCGCAATTGAGTTTTGGGCTAGTGAAGGGAGGGAAGAAGTGAAGAGTGGAAAAGTGAGTAAAGTCTGTGGAGGGGAGTTCTGGGAAAAGAAGGGGAAGCGCATTAAGTAAGGGGGAGTAGGGTGAGTAAGGAAGGAAGAGTATAATAGGGGGAGGGTTTACTTAATTAACAACCTACTAGACTGAGCAACCTTAATATTTTTCAATGATTTAGCAAAACTATCTCATAGGTATATTAAAAAAATTAAAATTCATCATTTTCTACTTCTATTTGCAGAATTAGGCTCACAGTTCGACCTTGATCCTGAAATTCTTGGCGCACCTGTCATGGTCAAACGACGTCGTGCTTCTGGTGGAGGTTCTACTTCTCCCACACATTCTACTTCTCTCAGCAATCCTGCTTCCTCCGGATATCATTCTCTTGAACACTCGGCTTCTTCCGGATATTCTTTTGTCAAACATCCTCTTGTCGGACATTCTTCTGTTAGACATCCTTTTGCCGGACAGCCTTATGTTGGATATCCTTCTACCGGACAGTCTTCTTCTACCGGAAGTCACTCTATCGAACATCCTGCGTCTGACGAACAGGCTTCCTCTATCGAACATGATTCTTACAAACATCCTAATATTGTCGGAATGCTTCATTATGTAGGACATCTTATTCTTGTACAACATCGTCCTGATATTTTCGAACTTATTGAAATCATTAATCGTAGCGCCACTGCTCTTCATGTCGGACCTTATCCTAAGGATGTAGCAATTTGGGATAAAGATCCAAGTGCGGCGTTAGCGTACAAGTACGTATATCCTCCTAAAGGCTTATACGTAGTAATAGAAAGCAGAATTATAAAAATACCATTGAATACACCATATCGTATCTTAATGACACGTTCCGATTCTCACATGCTTGGAATACTTTTTGGTCGTAAGAAAAAGCTATATCTCGCATTTTATGCTATTAATGGTGCATATTACCATCGAGTTACAATACCCCCCTGTACAAATTTAATTGATCCGTATAGAGCTCAGCTAATGTACCCGGAAGAAGAAGCGGAACTTTATGATCATCGGCCATTTAAATTTCCTGTTGGAGGTCAAAATAAAGAAACTTTAATCATAAATTTCTTGGAAGAACATTAAAAGGAAAAACTAAAGTGAATTTTTGTTGTGGTTTATTTTCGTTTAGATAAAGTTGATTTTTTTGCATCGAAAAAAAACAAGATACAATATCGTTTATGGTCAACATTTCCTATTTTGGGGATATATCTTAACATTTTAAGTTAAGTTTTGTTGCAGGTGAATACAACACCGAAATTGTTGTAAGGCTTATATTTTCTTCTTTTTTTTGTGTAATAATTTTCATTCTCAGAGGTCAATAGTTAAAAGGGCTATTTATCGTTACTAAATTTCTCGTAAGAATAAATCCTTTTCCAAATAGTACAATAAAAGTGCTAATCTGGAAAATTATATTCTATAATTCTTTTAATTGAATTTCGAAAAATAAAAATGAGAAGCATAAAATAAAAAACTATTCCCAATAACCCACTCTGAATTTATTTCCACCTCTCATTTAAATTCTTGCACGCACGCCCATTTACGGTGGCCTATATTAAGATCGAGGAGGAAACACCTTCCAAAAATGCAATCACCTTATATTAGATTACCCTGGAATACTTTTATATAAATAATTACTCTAAATTATTTAAAATAATGATAGATTACTCCACCTAAACTCATGCATATTTTCAAACAAAAATAAATACATTTTAACAACATATTGGAATTTTCAGCGAAATAGATGAAATTCAACGCAACAAGTAATTTTTTAAACAAAAAAAATAATTTTTTAACACGAAAGATGAATTTTCAACCGAAATGGCTCATTTCTTGCCCAAAAAGGAACAGTTATATTCTTAGTAGAAATGTTAATTTATAAAAGACAATGTTTACAGCCTAGTTAAATTTTAACCAAAGAGATTAATTTTTAACCTTAATTATATATATTTAACTAAGATCTTTCACTTAAAAGTTAAGCTTTAAAAGTTAAGTTTAATTTTTAAAGAATTAGATAAATTTTCAACTCAGAAAGAAAATTTTTTACAACAAATTAAATTGTTGAAGATTCAGTTCTAAAAAGATTTTATTAACAAACAAAAAATTTAGGCCAATAATTAAATTCTAAAGAAAAACGTTTACAGCTAAAATTAAGGAAATCAAGACCAAAAAAATAGATACATTTTCAACTTTAAAAAATTCTTTTAAAAATGATGAATTTTATACTAAAAATGGAATAATTAACATTTTAGATAACATTATGAGTTTTTAAGAATATTGTTAAATTTTTAATTACAGAAGTCAATTTTCTGAAATAATTAGTTAAATTTTGAAAAATTTACTTTTTTAAAGTTTGAAAGATACAAGTTTGAAGGTAATTAACAAAATTTGGTATATGTAGTATATGTATATAGTATATGTAGTATATGCTTCGCTTAGAATAAATAAAAGCTGAAAAGAGAAATTTCCTCTTTTTCAATTGTTTAGCCACTTATAACAGAAGAATAGCACTATAACATTGCCTATATAACATTTCAAGCACGTAGTTGAGTTTAAAAAAAATGAAATTTTCTACCTAACTGTGGAATTTTTAACCAAAGGAGATGAATTCTGAACAATTAATAAATATAATGATTTATAAATCATTATATATGTTTATACTGCAATTTAAGTTATTTGAAGATATCATCGAATAGTGAATCGTAACAAGTGGTAATGAGGGGCTTGATTATGGATTTTGGTCAATTTCGGAAGTGGCGCATATGAACAAATTTTGAAATTCTATAGGTAGAGATCATTATAAATTTTGATATTGCAATTTAGGTTATTTGGAAATATCACCGGGTAGTGGATCGATAGCAAGCGTTAATTGGAGGGTTAATTATGGTTTTTTTGTTAATATTAAAAGTGGCGTATATGAGCGCATTTGAAATCCCATAGAAAAGTTACTTCATCAATGCGGATTGAAAACTTTTTATTTTGTTGGTCATCATTCGTAAAATTTTTCAGCTTTATAGGCGGAGAAAAAGACATCACACAATGATATCGCAAAACTTCTATATTTCAAGAAAGTGCAATATGATAACGTACAATCAGGTCCCGGAGTTTTGTACTTTGTACTTTGTAAAGGCAGAGTATGAGTGAGTTAGAGCTATAAATTGGGACACCAGATTTAAAACAATCACAGAAAAAAGTAAAAATTTACTGCAGGCAAATTTCGGTAAAACATGTAGAATCAAAAACAGAAAACACCAAAAAAAATTTTACTCACTGATATATCTCCTCCGAAATAAATCCCATTATTGTAGACGAATTAGAATTTATTTAATACCATTTAGCAAAAGCGGAAAATGTAATTGACAGATGGGAATCCCCATTTCTCTCAAATTTAATAAAGTTAAACGACGTTGGATAGCACTGACATCGTAACTGTCGCAACACCTCGAATAAAAATGGAGCGATTATAAAATGAAAGATTATCCAGCCAAGGCTAAAAATCGGAAATTATCTTCGATTCGTGTAAAGTTTATCTGGCAAGGTTAATTTTTGTTCCGATGAATCTTTCACCTGGAATCGATGTAAACTTTATCTTTATTTTTTTCCATGATCGCTTTCTGACTACTCGAACACTCGCGAGATCACAAAACAAAAAATACAATGTGATAGCGTAATAAACTTAAATTGTTACGTTATAGATTGTAAAGTTATGCGGTATATAATGTTAAAACTTGCAATGTACGATATCACGATTTTGCGCTATTATAATGCGATAATTACGATATATAGTGCAGGAATTACGGTATATATTGTAATTCATGCGATGTAGTTTTTTCAGTGTATCTTGGGCAATTTTAAAGATTTTCAAACAAATTTGATAGCGCATATGAGCGCATTTGAATACGAAAAAATTCATGTCCTCATCTTTATATTGCTCATCACTGTTGAGATTTAACACCTGCGTTACACCCCCCACCCCACTCCAAAATATAATATCTTTGTTAAGTAACTAGCGCAACATTTTTTAGTGGTGGTGCATTTGAGCGCATTTGAAGTTATGAAAGATAGGTATGATGAATTTGGAAAAATGTTATTAGCTTAGAAAAATTACACCAGCCTCCC
>NC_046665.1:57985080-58005141 GCF_010883055.1 Belonocnema kinseyi
GGGCGCAATTCAGTGGGCTATAGAAAACCCTAAAATTAATAGTGGGGGGGGGGGGCTGGTGTAGCTGACCTGTGTTTCATTAGCTTTACCTAGTTTTGACTTAAATAGTATAATTTTTAACATATAAAGATAAATTCCAGACACAAAAAAAAGAAACTAGTTACTTCT
Organism: Belonocnema kinseyi; assembly: GCF_010883055.1. Taxonomy (NCBI): domain Eukaryota; kingdom Metazoa; phylum Arthropoda; class Insecta; order Hymenoptera; family Cynipidae; genus Belonocnema; species Belonocnema kinseyi. The sequence continues at coordinate 57,985,249 of NC_046665.1, forward strand.
AACGAAATTTAAAATTGTTAAACTTTTTTATCAAAATCTTTTTTAAGTCATACTTTGCTTGTTGATCTGCTACTTTGTATGGCATCGCCACCCTGCTTATTTTAATGCAAAATTGAAAGATAAAATTTATTTTAAAAAGTGTAATTTGATTAATTTCGAAGAACGAAATTTAGAATAAGAATGTAATTTAGAAAGAAAATATGAAATCTATATTTTAATACATATAGATAAAAAAACATTCGTTAATCTATTTTTGCTTTAAAAATAAGTTATGTAAGGTTCTCAAGGTAAAATAATAATACACGTAAATACACTTTCTATTCGGTGTAACTTTTGCTGGAATGTGCATGTCATCTAAGTCCTTATATAAGGCCTTGTACGATATATGGTCGAACAGAAAAGAACTCAAATTTACAAAATGTACATATAGTGATAGCAGTAGAATATTCAACACAGTGACCAAATTTCCATGTCGCCAGTTTTACCTGTATTTTGAAACAATGAAGATCGCTTATATTCTTATCATGGTCGTAATTCTTAATAATATAGGTCAATATGAAATAATTAAATTTTTTCAAATATATATAGATATTTTCGGGTTTCGTAGTCCCGAGCAGAAATATTTATGCCGAATACCGAATGAACTCAGCAACGAGACACGTCAACATAAGCGTTAGTCTGTCTTTTGCTATTGTATTATGTGACGTGCCACAAGAAAAAGACCACCTGAACTTGGCCCCCCGAAGTCCAACATTTTTTTACAATGATTTTGGGGGCCTAACTTCATGTACTCTCTCGAAATTAGAATTTTCCTTTTTGCATACGTTTGTGCGTCATTTGTACTATTTGTACATTCATTTTTTTTTTGGTAACATCTTGATTATTCAGTTAGGGGCAAATCAAATTGCCGTGCCATCTCCTCAAATTTTTAATTTTTCAATGTCACTTTTTAAACGTGTGTTCACATAGTTTTTTTGTCATTATTAATATTTTGTATGGTGGCTGCAGATGTAATCTAGTTGATTTAGAATTTGTCATAGGTCACAAATTTTAAAATTTTAATAAAAAAAGCGGATGATAAAATAAATTTAAATGTCAAGGTCAATTTCAAGGTGATGTTACAATTTAAGTAAAAGTCGATTTCATAAGGCTTTTGAGGTGACAAATGCGAACATAACCTCAATATTAAAAAATCGGGTATCTGCATGACTTATTATTAATAATAGAAACATAATAATAGTAAAGGCACCCATTACGACTCCTGACGCAATCCCCAAATATCGCCCCCAGTACATTCAATGAAACAATCTTGAAGAAGTACTGGGGGTGAGGTTTTGGGGTTTCTGAATATTATTTTAGGGTTGAGAACATATTTTGGACATTTTTAAGGCTCACTTTTCTGAGATTTTTAATCTAAAGGTTTAGTTATCTATTTTACATTGAGAAACTTTGGACCTATTTCGTTAGATGTACTGAGAATGGAGTTTTGGGATTTCGTAATATTATTCTGGGGTTGCGGACATAACCAGGAGATTTTTTAAGGCAAATTTTGAGTCAATTTTCAATTACAAAATATATTGGCTATTTTACGTAAAGAATTTTAAGAATAGTTTATTTAAAAGTACTAGGGGTGGATTTTCTAGGATTTCTTAACATTATATAAGGGTTCGGAATATATTTTCGAGTTTTGTGAAGGTGAGTTCTGTGGCAATTTTTAATTGAAAAATTAATTTTTGTTGTACATGGCGAATCTTCGGACCTGTTTCGCTAAGAGTACTAGGGGTGGATTTTTGGGATTTATGAATACTATTTTAGGGTTGTTTTACATGGAGAATATTAGGATCTGATTCGGTAAGCTTACTAGCGGTGGATTTTTGGAATTACTAAAGATTATTGTGAGGCGTAAAGCACAGTTTGGATTTTTTGTTAGGGTCAGTTTTACGACCATTATTAGGTAAAAAAATTATTGTTTGTTTTACGTGGAGACACTTTAGATGGAACACACGAAAATATTGGATTAACAATTAATATAAATAACGTACAAACCTTAGCGAAAATAAAAAGCGAAAAAATTCAAATTTCGAGGGGATGATTCAAAATTTGCATTTGCTCCTAACTGGACAACCAAGATGTTATAAAAGAAAATATTGAATGTACAAATACTACGGGGAGATGAATCGAAATTTTTATTTTGCCATAACTGGGCAAACAAGAGGGTACAAACGAAAAAATTGGATGCACAAATAGTACGAACGACGTGCAAACGTATGCAAAAAGAAAATTTGAAAAATTTTAATTTCGAGGGGATATGTGAAGTTAGCCCCCCAAAATTAATTTTGCCCCTAATTTATTAGATACATTTTTTTAATTGAGCCTGACTGATTTTGTAATTTTGCGACCAGGCCATGATAATTAGTTCTTTATATTTCACTAAATTTTTTGCCCTGGAGAATTCTCTCTCGGCGTTTTAGGTTTTTTCTCGTGGCACGTCACATATGGTGGAAAAAGAACAGGCTGACGCTGACCTTCACGCTTCCCTTTACAGCCTTCATTGTGCATTTCCCTTATTGTTTCGGTCAGATGTCCGTCCGTCGTACATTTTCCCGCAAGTGTGTTGTGAGGGAATGACGGAAAGAAAGATGTGAAGAAAAGATGAGTAGGGAAAGTGAATAAAGGGGAGTTGTGGGTGATAATAGGAATTACAGCAAGTAAGGGGGTATAGGGTGAGTGGGCGCTGAACAATATAAGAGGGGGAGAATTGTCTACTTACTCAACATCCTATATTAGGTTAAGAAATTCTGAAATTTTCCAATGCTTTAGCAAAACTATATTATAGGTATATTACAAAATTAGCATTTATCAGTTTCTATTTCTATTTGCAGAATTAAGCCTACAGTTCGACCCTGATCCTGATATTCATGGCACACCTGCCATGGCTAAACGACGTCGTACTTCTGGTGGAGGATCTACTTCTCCCACACATTATACTTTTCCTACACATTCTACTTCTCCCGAACATAATTCTATTGAACATTCTGCTTCTGCCGGATATGCTTTTGTTGAACATTCTCTTGTCGGACATTATTCTCTTGGATATCCTTCTCTCGTAAATCCTTATTTGGGAGAACCTTCTTCTGTCGGACAGCCTTCTTCTGCCGGACAACCTTCTCATGTCGTACAGTCATCTTCTGTCGTACAGTCTTCTTCTGTCGTACAGTCTTCTTCTGTCGGAGAACTTTCTCCTGTTAAACATATTGAAGTCATCGCTGAAAGTGCTACTCCTATTCACATGAGACCTTTCCCCTTTGTCCTACCATCTTGGTTTCAAAAAGGAAATTCGAAGTTAGCATACAAAGACGAGTACTTTACTAATAAAGGTTTATACGTACTTATAAAAACCCAGTATGTTGCAGTGCCATTAGACATAAGGTATCGACTATTAATGTCAACATCCGATAATCACAAACTTGGAATACTTTTTGGTCGTAGGAATCGGATTTGTCTAGGATTATATGCTCTAGTTAATGGAAAGTACCAGCGAGTTACAATAGTCCCCGGTCCCACTGCATACGATGCTGAAAAGGCTCAACTAATGCACCCGGACGAAATAAAGGACCTTCCTAACTTAAAACCATTTTTATTTCCAAAGAATAATGATAGTAAAGAGCTTTCAGTTGCAAATTTCTTATTTAAAAAGATTGTACTGCAAAAGTGATATAATTCCTGATTATGATTAAAAATTTAGCTGAAAACTAACGAAAAATTTTGAAAGACCCCTGGATCAGCGGAAATTAATACCTTTTACCATTTTACGTAAGCCAGGGATATCATATACTCCCTACACATAATAAGTATAGGCCAATCTTTATGTACGCAGTGTGTTTGTAAATCTGTGAAATTGTATTCTTTGACTCTTGTTAATGATATCTTGAAAAATAAATCTGAGATGCATCAAATAAAAAAATTTCTCAATAGCCCACCCTTCATTTATTTCCACCTCCCATTTCAAGTTGCACACACATGCCCATTTAAGATGGACTGCTCGTATATTAAGATCGAGAGGAAAATAACTCCTAAAAATGTGGTCTAGCCGAGTACGATTACTCCGAATAATAACAGATTATCCTGGATTACCTTTATATACAGAATTGCTCTGAAGTACATGAAATTATGGTGGATTACTCCACCTAAACTTAACTCTTGCGAATTTAAAAACAAAAATTGTAACTTTTTAACAAAATTGCTCAATTTTCAAACAAATGGATGAAATTTCTGATAAAGTTCCAAAAAGCGCATACCTCAGATTAATTTGAAACTTGCCGATTACGAATATGATATTGAAAATTCCCGCCAATTTTATTTTCGCGGTGAAACCCATGGAAAACAAATCATTTTTACGGTTTTTCGAATTTATCTCGGTAAATGCGAAATATTTTGTAAAAAGTTTTTTGACAGAAGTTATAGAACCCATAAAAATATGCATTCTTATTCAATGCACTTGTCCCATCAGACTAATAGTTTCTGAGAAAAGAGCTATTGAAATTTAAAATTTAATAAAATTATGGTAAAAAGCATGAAAAACCCATAAAAGTCATGAATTTTAGAATTTATCTCGGTAATTCAAAAAATTCTCCATTTAAATTCAGTAAACACAACAGGTTTAATATATTGGAAAGATCATAGAAGGGCCGATCACTTGCTTGACTGAAGCCTGTTGCACTTACCAAATTTCAATAAGGATATTCTCAGAAACTACCAACCTAGATGAAAAGTATTGCGAAATTAAAAATGTATATTTTAATCGCTCCCAAAACTTTTGTTTCAATACTTTTCCAACATTTTAAGTATTTACCGAGATAAATTCGAAAAACCACGACTTTTATGGACTTCAATGGTTTTTAAATATAATTTTGTCGGTATATTCAACATTATTTCCTTAATCATTGCTTTAAATTCCTTTTTGGAAGTGCACCCAAAATTTAAAAAAAAATTATTTTTAAACGAAAGATTTAACTTTTTTACCGTAAATGATGAGTGTTTAACAAAATACATAATATTTCAACGGAGAAGTTAAATTTTTAACTGAGGAAGATAATGTTTCATCCAAAATGTTGAATTTTTAACTCAAAAATATCAATCTTCTATTACAAATAAAATAGTTAATATCTTAATTAAGAAATTAATTTAATAAAAAATTTTTTTTAATCTTGTTCATTTTTCAACCAAAGAGTTTGTTTTTTAACTTAAATCGTCAATCTTTAATTAGAATAATTAACTTTGCAGTTTAAAGTTACGTTTAAACCAAACAATAACGATTTTTGAAAAAATACTTACATTTTCCAGCGAAAGAGCTGAATTTTCAACGAAAAATATAACAGTTGATGATATTTCAACCAATACATATATTAATTTTAAATTAAGAACAGTTCCGGCCAACCAAAAAAGACGAATTTTCATCTAGTTCAATCCTCAACTACAGAGGCGAATTTTCCATAAAAAGTTGAATTTTCAGCCAAAAAGAATACTTTTTAACACATTTGTTTAATTTTCAACAAATTATATTCCTTTTTCACCAAATGGTTAAATTGAAAAAAACTAATAATTTTTAACCAAGAACATTAATTTTTTACAAAAAATACCAATTTTAAAAAAGACATGAACTTTAAGCAAGAAAGAAAAGTTTGAACTAAAATTTTAAAGGTTAATTCTTCATTTTAAAAAGTTATTTTTAATAAAAACAAAAAAATTCTAGGCAAACAGACAAACAGACATACTAGACAAACAGTTCTTACTTTTAAACAATTTTAAAAATAAAGGGGGAGGGTCGGTAAGGCCGGTTTTTGGCCTAATTTATTTTTGGACCAAAAAATCTGAAAAAGTCATGGTAGTATCTTATAAGTATCCCGAGTCGATTGCACGCTAAACGGACTACCCTCCACCCCCCAGCCACCCCTACAAATATAGGAAACACCACTACCCACCAACTGTATTTTCAAGAGATTTGACAATCTTAAACATGTATTCTGAGGTTAGCTCGGGTTTTACTATGGTTTTCGGGGTCGCCGAATACAAATCTGACGTCCTTTGACTTTTATCGCGTCAGGTTCAAGGTCATTGGAAGGTCAAATCGAGAGAAAACGGTAAAAAAATCCAAAAAAATACGTTATAGGTTTTTGGAGTCGCTAATTACGAATCTGGCATCCGTTGAACTCTATCGCTTCAGGTTCAAGGTCATTTGAAGGTCATTTGAAGGTCAAATCGAGAAAAACCGGTAAAAAAATTTTTTTTAAATATGTGATAGGTTTTTGGGGTCGCTGATTACGAACCTGGTGTCCGCTGACCTTTATCGTGTCAGGTTCAAGGTCATTTGAAAGTCAAATCGATAAAAAATGCTGAAAAAATGAAAAAAATATGTTATAGGTTTTCGCTGTCGTTGATTACGAATCTGCCATCCATTGACCTCTGCCGCATCAGGATCAAGGTTTTCTCTTGATTTGACCTTCCCATGACCTTAAACCTGACGCGATAAAGGTCAGCGGACACCATGTTCGTAATCAGCGACCCCAAAAACCTATAACATATTTTTTTTTAATTTTTTTACCGTTTTTTCTCGATTTGACCTTCAAATGACCTTCATATGACCTTGAACCTGAAGCGATAGAGTTCAACGGATGCTAGATTCGTAATTAGCGATTCCAAAAACCTATAACGTATTTTTTTGGATTTTTTTACCGTTTTCTCGCGATTTGACCTTCCAATGACCTTGAACCTGACGCGAAAAAAGTCAAAGAACGCCAGATTTGTATTCGGCGACCCCGAAAACCATAGTAAACCCGAGCTAACCTCAGAATACATGTTTAAGAGTGTCAAATCTCTTGAAAATACAGTTGGTGGGTAGTGGTGTTTCCTATATTTGTAGGGGTGGCTGGGGGGTGGAGGGTAGTCCGTTTAGCGTGCAATCGACTCGGGATACTTATAAGATACTACCATGACTTTTTCAGATTTTTTGGTCCAAAAATAAATTAGGCCAAAAACCGGCCTTACCGACCCTCCCCCTTTGAAATACGTTCTTTACTTCTAATAAATAAAAGCTTTGTTTATTAAAGTTGATTGTTTTGTTAAGCTAAATAGTATAATTATTAACACATTTTTATTTTATGTCAATACATTTTTGATCAAATATAGCCATATATACATGCCTTGAAAGTTTGTTTTCTTCTCAAAAATGAAATTTCCTAGTTTTTCGATCTTTTACCCACTTATAAGCGAAAAACAACACTATGCCATAGCAAATGGCACATCTACGAGGGTCCTTCATAAAAGCCTTTTCTTTGGATTTTCTTTTAAAGAGATTAAAAGAAATTAGTTACTTCCCGTCTCTAAAACTGATAATGTCACTGGAATTACACTGAAGTCTTTGTTTAACTGCCAGCTCAGGAGAGTTCCGGGTAAATCAAGTCATAAAAACTCTATCAGAGGTAGAAAGTCCTATTCTAATATCAATCGGGGGGATGTGCTAAGCTCTACAATCTAATGAACTTAGAAATTGTTGATTTTTTATTTAAAATTACAATTGATCAAAAATTAAATTTAATTCATTATATATCAAAGCGATACCTTCTTATTTAGGATGAGTATGTAATTAAAAGCGGAAATTTTAAATCTATATTTTAATTTAAATACATATGGATAAAAAGTTGTCTGAGAGTATCAAGGTAAAATAATAATACAAGTTAGTAGAATTGATATAAAATGTGGCTTTTGCTGATATGTGTGTGTGCTAACTAAGTACCTTAGATAAGGCTTTGTACAATATATGCTCGGAAAGAAAACAACTAAAATTTACAACAAGTATGTTCACTGGTAGCAGTAGAATAATCGACATTCTTACAGTAAAACCATTTTCGTTTCACTAGTTTTATCTGTATTTGGAAACAATGAGGATCCTTTATAGTCTCGTCATGGTCATCATTCTTAATAATATAAGTAAATATAGAATAATTCAATATTTTTCTTTAAATATATATCTATTGCGATGTGCGACGTACCACAAGAAAAGGAACAGAAGAATGATGTGCACGATACTTTTTTTTTTAATTGAGCAGACTGTCTTTCCAATTGCGTTTCTCGGCCGTGATTCTCATTCCTTGGCTTTTCCTAAACCGACTGCTCCGTAAAATTCTTTCTCAGCGCTCTTGGTCTCTTCTCGTGGCACGCCACATATGTTGGAAAAAAACAGGCTGACGCTAACCTTCACGCTTCACATTGCGGACTTCATTGTGTATATTTTCCCTTGTAGTTTCGGTCAGGTGTTTGTCTGTCGTACTTTTTTCCCACAAGTGTGGTCGAGCAAGTGAGGGTAGGAGGTGAGGAGAATTAAAGTAAGAGGAAATAAGGGAAGGGACAGCAACGGAGTGGATAAAGTAAAGAGGGCAGAAGTACGGGAAGTTGGTGGTGGGAAGTTGTTAAAGAAAAGGGGAAATACAGAAAGTAAGTGGGAGTAGGGAGAGTAGGATGAGTAGAGGAGGAACAGTATAAGAGGGGGAGAACAGTCTACTTAAGTAACATCCTACTAGGCTAAAGAACCCTAACATTGTTCAACGCTTTAGAAAAACCATATTATAGGTACATTACAAAATTAAAATTCATCAGTTTCTGTTTCTACTTGCAGAATTGATTTTACACTTTGACCTTGATCCTCATTATATTGGCGCACCTTCCATGGTCAAACGACGTCGTACTTCTGACGGAAATTCTACTTCTTCCGGACGTTCTACTTCTTTCAGAGATCATTCTATTGAACCTTCAGCTTCTGTCGGACAATCTTCTTTCGGACAGACTTCCTCCGATAAACAACTTTCTCTTGTCAAACATATTGAAGTCATTCAACGTAGTGTCACTCCTGTTCATCTGGGACCTTATCCTGATATCGTACCATCTTGGGTTCATAGACGGAATTCGTTAATAGCGTACAAGGACGAGTTTCTTACTGTTAAAGACTTGTATGTACTTATTGGGAACGAGTTTGTCCCAGTACCATTAGACATAAAGTATCGGTTATTGATTTCAACTTTTGATTGTTACAAACTTGGAATACTTTATGGTCGTAAGAATCAGCTTTGTCTGGGATTATATACTCCATTTCGTGGAGAGTACCATCGCGTTAAAGTATCCTCTGGTCGCAGTGCATTCGAGCGTGATAGGGCTCAGCTAATGCACCCGGAAGAAGAAAGTGCACTTCCTAACGAGCGACCATTTATATTTTCTATAATGCCTGGGAGTAAAGAGCTTCTTACAGTAACAAATTTCTTATCTAAATCAAATTGAGATGTGACAGGGATATAATTCCTTATGATGGCTGAACGTTTAGCTGAAAACGAACAAAGGAAATCAGAAATATCCTTAAATCAGCGAAAATAAAAATCTTTGACCATTTTAAGTATGCCAGAAATATACCATATACTCGCTCCACATAATACGTATAGACCAATCTTTATGTACGTAGTGTGTTTGTAAATCTTTCCAATTGTGTTCTTTTATTCTTGTAAATGACATCTTGAAAATTAAAACTAAGAGCCATCAAATAAATGACTATTCCAAATAGCTAACTATTAAGGTATCTCCAGCTCATATTTAAAGTTGCGCGCGCAGCTTCACTTCAGATAGCCTATATTAAGACCCAGGTGGAAATTACTCTTAAAAAAGCGACCTAGCGGAATAAGATTACTCCAGCTTACATCAGATTAGCCTGGATTACTTCTATATACAGAATTACGCTGAATTACCTAAAAATATTACTTTACCTAAGCTCTTGCACATTTCCAAAAATAAATGATTGCTTTCTAACAAAATGTTGCATTTTCAACGAAAAACTATATATTTTCTACAAAAATGGAATAGAAGAATTCGTATATAAAAAATTATTTTAAGAAACAAATTTTTACAAACTAGTTTTATTTTTAACTAAAGACGTTAATTTTGAACTAAAATGATATTCATCTTTAACTAGAGTAGTTAAATTTTAAGCTAAAAGTTAAATTCTAACCAAAAAACAACGATTTCAAAACAAAATACTTAAATTTCCAAACAAGAGGTTGTGAATTTTGAACCTAAAACATGAATTTGAACCAAAAAATTAATTGTCTACAAAAAAAGATCTTTATACATGAACTTTCCTCGGAGAGAGATAAATTTTCACTAAAAATTAAATGGTTAAATTTTCAGTTCAGAAGAATCATATTTACCCAAAAGCAACACTTTTTAGGAAAATAGTTCTATTTTGAATTAAGACATTCTCTACTAAAATGAAGTATCTTCAATGATAAAGCTGAGTTGTTAAAAACGAGTTCAACTTTCAACCAAGTGGTTAAATTTTCAACTAAAAATAAAATAGTTAAATTGTTAATTAGAAATAGTAAATTTTGAAAAACAACTATTTAATTTTAACAATATAGTTAAATGTGTAGCCAAAGGACATAATTTGTTGTAAAAATAGTTGAATATAAAAATAATGACTTTTTTACATTTAAAAAAATAGATATTTGATTGTAATAAGACCATTTTTAATTCTTAATACATGTTTTACTCATAATAAGTGAACGTTTTGCGTATTTAACTTAATACAATTGGTTTGTGAAGCTAGAAAATATAATCATTAACAAATTTTTTTTAATTACAATGAATTTTTCGAAGAATTTACCCAAATATTTTTTCCTTTAAAATACATTTTCATCTAAAAAGTGAAATCTCATTATTTTTTAGGCACTTTTAACAAATAACATCACTATAGCGTAGAAAATTTTACTTGCACAGTACATGAAATTCTTCATTAGAATGCCATTTGTTCCTCAAGTTTTAATTGCTTGGATCAAAATTTTAAAGTAGGGATTAAAAACCTTAAAATTGAGATTACATGATAAATTTGAGAATAGGGAGTTGAATTCATCTCTAGATTTGTTTTGAAAATATGAATTTTTTAGGAAATATTATTAATCTTGCTAAAAACTGTTTCTACTAATTGAAAAAAATTAAGTGATTTTTATCCTACAATAAAAAACTGATTTTTTCAACAAATTAAAATATCGATACCTGATTTTTTATATTCATTAACATAATCCATCAAGCATTACGTACGCGTGTAGTTTTTATATTTAAGGAGAACAATAATATATTAATACTGCATAGAAGTTTAAATAACTATTTAGTTTTTAGGTTTATTTATTTTTAAGGTTATGTGAATATATATTTTTTAAGAATAAGTAGAAAATTTAAAAAGATTTTTCAGGATTTCAAATAAATCAAATAAAAATTCCAATAATAAAGGTAACTTTTAAAGAAAACGATTATTTATCAGCGAAAACTGTAATATTTTATATTTTACGGAAAAGAGATTTTTAATTTTATCTTGAAAACGGCTAAAGGCGACCCAAAATGAATTTTCAGCACAAGACCTGAATTTTCAACATGTAATTTTTTAAAAACATTCTTTCTTGAAATTTTTTTTTTTAATTTTTGAATTTTGAAACCAAACATATCAATTCGCTCTCAAACAGTTGAATCTTCAACGCAAATATATGAATTATCAACAAAAAACTTTATTTATAATGAAATTGTATAATGTTCCATCAACATACTCGTAGTTCAATTTTTGAACCAACAAAACAAAATTTCAACAAAATGGTTTAATTTTTAACCAAAAAGATGAATAATTAACTGGAATAGTTAAAGCTTCATTTTATAAATTAAAACTTCAACTATTCCAGTTAAACATTGATCTTCTTTGGTTAAAAATCAAACTATTTTGTTGAAAATTCATCTTCGTGGGTTGGAAATTCAACTCTTCTGGTGGAAAATTCAAGTATGTGATTGAAGATAAAGTTTTCTTTAATACATCACTATGAAATTAATTCACATCTTTTATAAATGTGTTTCTAGAGATTATCGAAAATGTTCAATTTCAGGGTTGAGAAATATTCTAACTTCCCTATATTGGACTATAGATTTCTCCGACTCTGGAAACTATTTTTATTTTCTTTCTAAAATTGTTCCTTTAGATTCACCTAGTTCCGACTTCTACTTTTGGAAGAATTACAACATCCTGAGGCAAAGAGGAAATTTTTTACAAGAAATTGAATTAGCATAAAAATATCTGAATTTTCGACATTTAGTTCAGTTGTGACTCAAAATATCACACTTCAATTAAATAGTTTAACTTTCAACACAATAATGAAATTTTTACCCTAATTAAAGAATTTTTAACGTAAGGAGATGAATTCTCAACAAAAAATATAATTAGAGACCTTTGAATAAAAAAAATAACCTTTAGCCAGAAATACTTTGATTTTCTTATGAAGAGGTTAAAAAAAACTAGATATTGCCTATATCTAAAACCGATGACGTTATTGGCATTACAAACACTGGCATTACACTTAAATCTCGTTTAACTGGCAGCTCGGGAGAGCGTCGTTTAAACAGAGAGCGATTAAACCGAGACTTCGGTGTACAATATAATGAACTTAGAAATTGTTGAAAAATGCTTTCCCACTTCATTTCTATTTCCCAACTATGACTGCTCATAGACAAGAAAGCATGTACTTGGGTGTTGGTCTCCTAAATTGTATGGTATCAGCAGCCCTGCTGATTTTTAATAGAAAATTAAAAACTGGAATTGATTAAAAAAAAGTTTAATTTGCTTCATTTTGAATAAAATTAATACCTTTTCTTTCAGGATGAGAATGTAATTTAAAATGTAAATTTAAAAACTATATTTTAATATAAATATATATGTATATAGATAAAAAGTTATCAGAGTGTCTCAAGGTAAAATAATATAATACAAGTGAATTGACTTTATATAAAATGCGACTTTTTTGGTAAGTGTATGTCAACTAAGCACCTCATATAAGTATATCTATACATATACGTATATCTATTGTTTAGGATTTTGTAGCCTTGCCATAAACCTTTAGGGCGAATACACAATATACTCAGGAACGAGACACGTCATCATAAACGTTAGTGTGTATTTTGCTATTGTGATATTTGACGTGCCACAAGGAAAGGAACAGAAAAATTATGTGCGTAATACTTTTTCTTAAATCGAGCCTGGGTGATTTTCTAATTGCATTTCTCGGCCGTGATTCTCGTTCCTTGCCTTTCCCTAAACTGCCTGCCCTATACAATTCTCTCGGCGCGTTAGGTCTTTTCTCTTGCCACGTCACACATGTTAGAAAAAAGGACCACTTTGCTGGCCCGCTACTCACGCAAATTTAACATTTTTCAGGCCAAATACTTAGTGCGGAATGTGCTCAAATTTGTTCAAACAAAATTAGAATTTGTACATCACAGAAAGTACCTGATTTAAAAAAAACCATTGGCGGGACTAATGAAACGTTTCGCTCGCCCCGATATTATATTATTTTTTTAAACTTTTACAATCAACTTGTCCCCTGAAAAGCACCTCCTGTGCGGAAAACACCATGCCATTGCATTTTTCGCACAGAGGGTAGTTTTTAGGGATAGAAGTTGGTTGCACAAATTTAAACAAATTAAGACGAAAATAGTGCGCCTATCTAAAGTTGATTTTGGATAATGACGGGGACAACGAGACATTTCGTTCTCCTTGCAATGGTATTTTCCGCACAAGACGTAGTTTGTAGAGGTTAAAGTTGGTTGAAAAAATTTGAACAAATTCTGCACTAAATATTTGACTAACCTTCATGCTTCTCATGCCCGACTTCATTCTGCATTTCCCTTATCACTGAAAATACGATATTCTAATTTCAAGAATTTCCACTAAGTTGAAGCATATGTGCAACTTAAATAGGCGCCAAGAATATATTCGTAATGTAAGAAGGAGGCCCTATTACCTTAAGAATATATATTCTTGTCTATATGATAATAAGCTATAGTCAATCATAGACTATAAAGGTTATGTCTCGGTATGATTGCGCAAAATAAATAAATGAATTGATTTAGAAGCACGTGTCATGAAACATTAAAAGAGACTATTGAACAGAGCAAGGCGTATTTTCCTTAGCGCATTTCTTCTTTACCACTGATTTGCTCATTTTAAGAATATTTTCTACTTTGGTTAGAAGATATTCTTAAAGTAAGAATTTCGCTTACATCATTAAGAATATTACTGATAATATGCCTGTAAGAATATGATACTCTTAATATTAGAATATCGTTATTTCGGTGATAGTTTCGGTTAGGTGTCCGTCCGTCGTACACTTTCCCCTAACTAAGGGATTGGCAAGTGAGAGGTGAGAGAAAATGATGAGAAGAGAATTAGGGGAACTAAGTGGAGGGGACTTATGGGTGGTAATTGAAAGTACAGTAAGAACGAACGAGTATGGTGTGTAGGGGAGAAGTATCAGAGGCGGAGAATTGTCTACTTACTTAATGCCCTACTAGACAACGAAACCCTAATATTTATCAATAATTTATCGAAAGTATATTGTAGTTATATTAAAAAAATTTTAATTCATCACTTTCTATTTTCACTTGCAGAATTAAGTTCACAGTTTGACGCTGATCCTAATTATTCTGGGGCACCTTTGATGGTGAGAAGACATCTTACTTCTGGCGAAAATTTTACTTCTGTCGGACAGTCTTCTGTGGGAGGGACTTCTTTTGTCCAACAACCTTCTGTCGGACCTTCTTCTTCTTCCGGAAATCATTCTATCGAACTTTCTCCTATTGTCGGAGAAGTTTCTTGTGCCGGACGTCTTATGCCTGTCCAACATCATCCTGCTCCTTCCGACCTTAATGACATCATTGATCGCAGTGCCTATCCTGTTCATTTAGGATCTTATCCTGAGAATGTAGCATATTGGGATAAAAATCCACGTTCGGTGATAGCATTTAAGTACGGCTATGCTCCTAAAGGCTTATACGTAGTGATAGAAAAAAAGATTATCAAAGTACCATTAGATAAAAAATATCGGTTATTAATTTCACGTTCCGATTCTCACGTCCTTGGAATACTTTTTGGTCGCCGTAAAGAGAAGTATCTGGCACTTTATGCCATACATGATGGATATTATCATCGAGTTACAATACCCCCATTTAGCAATGTACGAGATCCTTATAAAGTTCAGCTAATGCACCCGGAAGAAGAAGAGGTACTTTATGACCATCGGCCATTTAAATTTCCTACTGGAGGTCAGAATAAAGGGCTTTCCATTATAAATTTCTTAGAAGGAAATTAACAGAAAAACCAGTAGTGAATTTTTGTTGCAGTTAATTTCAAATGACGTCGTAATTCTGACGTAGATTCTATTACTCGCAGACATTCTACTTCTTTTGAACATCATTCTGTTGGACAGTCAGCTTCTGTTGGATAGCCTTCCTCTGATTAAGAACTTCCTCCTGTCAAACATATTGTAGTCATTCAACATAGTGCCACTCATGTTCCTAAGGGACCTTATCCTGATATCGTACCAGCATGGTACCAGCATACAGGGACGAGTGCTTACTGTTCAAGGCCTATATGTAATTATAGGAACCAAGATTGTTTTTTTGTAATATTTGGCATAGAGTATCGGTTATTAATTTCAACTGTCGATTCTCACAAACTTGGAATAATTTTAGTCGTAAGCATCAGCTTTGTCTGGGATTATATGCTATAGTTGATGGAGACTTCCAACGAGTAACAATATCCCCCATTTTCACTGCATTGCAATTCGGATAGGGCTCAGGTGAAGACAAAAGAGTTTCTTCTAACGAACGACCAGTTGTATTTTCTAGGAAGAATAGAAGTAAAGAATTTTCAGCTGCAAATTTATTATATAAATAAGATTAAGCTGTGAAAGGAATACAATCCCTTAGTATAGCTATACATTTAGCTAAAAATGAAGGAATTTAAAAAGATACCTGAACAAGTAAAAACAAATATCTTTAACAATTTCACGTATATCAGGGATATCATATACTTGCTACACATAATAAGCATATACCATTCTTTATGTACCCAGTATGTTTGTAACTCTGGCTAATTGTATTCTTCGATTTTAGTAAATTACATCTTAAAAAATAAAACTAAGAATCATCAAATAAAAAACTATTCCTAATACTTAACTATTAATGTATCTTCACCTCTTATTTAAAGTTGCGTGCGCAGCTCCACTTAAGATTGTCTATTTAAGATCCAGGTGGAAATTACTCCTAAAAATGCGACCTAGCGAAATAAGATTACTCCGGTTTATATCAGATTACCCTGGATTACTTCTATATACATAATTAGTCTAAATTGCATTAAATTATGGTGGATTACTCCAACTAAACTTACACATATTTTCAAACCAAAATGATTACACTTTTTAACAAAGATTTGCATTTACAATGAAAAGGATACATTTTCTACAAAAACGGGACAGTAGAATTATAAGTCAAGAAATTAATTTAGGGAAAAAAATTTTACAAACTAGTTTAATTTTTAACCAAAGAGATTAATTTTGAACTAAAATTATATTTATCTGCAATTACTGTAGTTAAATTTTAAGTTTAAAGTTGAGATTATATGAAAAAAAAATTTTGTAACAAAATACTTAAATTTTCAACGAAGTGGATGAATTTTAAACCAAAACATTCTCAACCAAAATCAAGTATCTTCAAACATAAATCTGAATTGTTAACAAAGTAGTTTAACTTTTAACTAAGTTGTTTAACTAAAGGAATTAATTATTGTCAAAATAGTTAAATTAAAAAAAAAGACTTTTTCACAATTTGAAAAATAGATTTTTGATTGTAATAACCAAATTGTTTATTCATTTTACAAGTTTCTTTTAGAATGAATAAAAGCTTAGCATATTTAAGTTAATAAAATTCTTTTGGTAAGCCAGGAAATATAAATATGAACCAATTTTTCTTTGATTGCAATGAATTTTTGATAAAATGTACCCAAACATTTTTTCCTTCAAAAAAGATTTTGTTTTAAAAAGTTAAATCTCCTCACTTTTTTAGGCACATATAGCAAAATAATAACACTATAACTTAGAATCTTGTACTTTTTAATGCTCATCTACATTATGCCACTTCATGACATGCTTTTCTTTACAGGTTTGTTTTTCTTCTATAAAAAAGTGTTCAAATCTGAAACCATCCGTTTTCTACGTATCACACATCTTGTTGCTCCTTTTTTAATATAAACCTGATGAAATTAAAAAAAAAAGTTCATTTAGAACGTCAACTTGATGAAACGACTAATCATAGAGTGTCAAGCAGGGAAGCATTTGACGTGGAAATTCTAAAAGGAAAACTTCATTAGCACTATCCACTGTTTTCTTCTCATACACGTCCCACTCCTTGCATTTAAAAAATATCAACGAGCAGTTTAAACTAATCACGAAAACGTATTTTAATTGAAAACACCAAAAACATGACACTTACTGACAATCGCTTGTCGCTCCGTTAGTCTCGACGTTCGGATTACTTCGGATGTATTCGGTTCGTGTCGCGTCCACAACGTTAACCAATCCTGTTGTCGACGCTATTCATGTGTAGTACGACAGAATACCAGAATTGAGAGCACTTCTATCTGCCCGGGCTCGCGCTATAGCCACTAGGTAATACAAGCTAGAACCAGGCTTGGGCCCCTGGCCTGGCCCAGGCGTGGACACTGGGAGTAACTTGGCAATTTCGACACGGGCATAAAAGCATTTATTTATCACACAAATTATGTCAATACTTAAAAAATACAAGGAAATACTTAGTTCTCGGCAAAACGCTCGCATTCAATGCATACAGGTGCACGATGGTCGTCACACATTCTGCGCATGCTGTTGGGGCACCTTAGGAAGAATTTGAAAACATTTTATCTGTCGGAAAATGAAAATAAAAATTAAATAAATAAATATTTTGAGGGACTTTCATAAAAACTTTGTGATTATATGTTTCATATATTTTACAAAAATATTTCTCTCACCACAAAGAATACTGCAATTATTCCAACTTTTTTGTTACAACTTCCAGTTTTTACAATGTGATAAGCAATTCTTTAAGATTCATGCTTATAAGCTGTTGTGAAACGGTGAAAAAATAGCTTCAAAATGAGTCCAAGAACATTGAATAATGTTGATTACTTCCGAACTTATTAAACATTTCATAAGAATTGAAATGTATACTATTTTTGCAATAACTACTTACAAAATAGACAAATTAGCTTCATCCTAGGCTCACTTTATACAGAATTTTGATAGTAATTAACCCTATGAATATAAAATTTGTTACCGATGGCTAATTGAAATTAAGAGAACTTAATCAGTCATGAAGAAATAGGTGTACGAAAACTTTTGACCGGCAGTGTATATTTTAAGTACATGGTATGCCGTTGAATTTAATACAAAGCCGGTCAAAATATGCTGCATAAAAATAATTAAATTATATATTTATATATCAACTTACCTTGACTATCAGATACCCCAAATAAACTTCCATCTCCACTGTCCTCGGAAAAATGCTCCTCTTCCGAATCACACAGAGATGCTGTTACACATTTCGCACTTCGAAGATTATAAACCCGGGCACTCATTCTGCAACATAAATTAATCAATAATCATTTTGAATTTATTACTATTAAAAATGAATCACGAAAATGTGCATAAACTCTATCAAAAACAAATTTATTTATGGTGGCTATCGAATGTGAAGACATGTTTTCTTTGCAATTTATTTTAATAAATATATATTCAAATCTATAATTATTGTAAGAAAGATTAAATTTACTCACTTTCAATACAAATCCAAGCGCCCAACAGCAAAATACACTACTTTTATATTTCGGAGTCGGCAACGATGCTGCACACACAACAAGGAACACTTGTGCAAATATGGACTCACTCGAAGTTTAGTACCTGCTACTTCGACAATAGATGCTAGAGAGGTACGAAATATTGAAAATTTTGTCGGTGCAGATTCACACTAGTGTACGTCGAGATCGTTATGATTATTTAAATATATATTTTCCAAGAAAATGAAGGACAATTGAAAAGATTTTTCAAGACTTCAAATATATCAAATCAAAATACATTTTTTCTTAAAAACAAATTTTTTTAAATTGTTAAATTTTGAAACCAAGCAGATTGATTATCTATTGAACAGTTAAACCTTTAACATGAAAATATGAATTATTATCAAAAACATTATTTTAAATCCAATAGTTGAATTTTCCAACAAAATAGTTAACTTTTTAACACAATAATGAAATTTTTAACCAAATATTATAAATTTTAGCATAAGGAGATACCTTTACAATCAAAAATATAATATAAATTCAAAAATATTCTTTTCCAAAATAGTTTCTAATTCCGGACTATGGCTGGCATAGTCCGGAAAATCTAGACTTGGGAGTGACAAGCTACATTGTATACAGTATCGCCGTCCCTGCTCTCTTTTAATACAAAATTAAAAGCAAAAAATTCTAAAAATTTAATTCCATTAATTCTAAACAAAATAATACATTTATATCAGAGATGAGACTGTAATTTAAAAGATAAATTAAAATCTTTATTTTAATACACATGGATAAAAAGGCAAAAAATGATAAATTAATCAATTTTTGCTTCAAAAATAAGTTGTTTGAGTGTCTCAAGATAAAATCATTAAACAGGTGAATAGACTTTATATTAAATGCGGCTTTTGTTGATATGTATCTGTCAACTAAACACCGCAGATGAGGCCTTGTACTATTTATGCTCGAAGAGGAAAGAATTCAAATTTACAAAAAATATGTATAGTGATAGCAGTTAAAAATTCTACGTTCGCACTGTGATAAAATTTTTATTTACCAGTTTTACCTGTATTTTGAAACAATGAAGAGCCTTAATATTTTTGCCATGTTCGCCATCCTTAATACTATAGGTAAATATAGAATAATTTAATATTTTTCTT
>NC_046665.1:58005241-58024511 GCF_010883055.1 Belonocnema kinseyi
CTTTGGATTTCCTAGCTCCGGACAGAAAGCCTTAGGGCGAATATTGCGATACAAAGAATGTTTTTCTATCTAAAAAACTTTTAATTTTCACACTTCTGAACAAGGAAAGAACTTTTTTATTACTTTCATACCAAAAAAGCTTTACTAGGCTTAAATGATAAAACCGTATCTTATAAAAACATGGATAAGGAAGCAAATAAATTACTTGCGAAACAGTATAAATATAAATAAGGTCCTATAAAATAACGAGCAGTTAAATGCATGTATAAAATATTATCAAAAATTAACGAGTTTAACGGTTATTGAGATACACAAAAATTCAATGATTATAGTCTTGATTCTGACGAAATTACAATCAATAAATATTCCCTGAAATGGCGTGTATAAATTTTCATTATTAAGATGTTTACAAGTGATAGCTTTTTTATATGTATGCAAATTTTATTCTTAAGAACTTTGTCTTCGAATTGAAATTTGTTTATAACAGCTTAATTAGAAATATGACACTACCACACAAAAAAATAAGTCTGTTGTGCTAAAGAAGCAAATAAGAAAATTTATTATAAAACTTAATAACAAGAAGATTATAATGTTTCAACATGATTAAAATTTTTCTCGTAATTGGCTAAACGGATATTAACAAATATAAAGTCAAATTTTTTATGTTTGACTGTTTATTCTAGAAAGATTCTTTTGAATTCATAAGAATGAATTCGTTAATGAAGAGCCCATTTATTTATAAACAAATTGAGCGATTCTTCTACTCATAACAAATTGTTCATCCAGCGTTATTCCACATTACTTTGAGAGAAAAACGCTGGAAGAAATAAGATGTAATTCTTATCATAGACATTAATATTTGATTGCTATTGAATCTTACATATTTTTTAAACGACCTGAACTTGAAAAAAATCTTTTATCTATGTCTATGATAAGGATTACATTGTATTTCTTTCCGCGTTTCTTTCTAAAAATAATGTAGAACAAAGTTTGATGAAAAAATTGTATGCGTAGAAAAAATCTCAAATTGTTTATAAACAAATGGATTTTCATTAAAAAGTTAATTGTTATCAATTATAAAGCATACAACTATGATAAACATTCAGAAATAAAAACGTTGACATCACATTTGTTAAAATGTATTTAGCTGTTTACGGGAAGAATGTTAGTCATGTTGAAACATTATAATTTTCTTGTTATTAACTTTTACAACAATTTTTTTTCGGCACCTGGAATTAAAAAAATTTCCTTTAGCATGAAGGCTATAAAAATATAAACTCAATAGCTACAAAAAATTAATTTCAAATGCTAAGTGGCCTACTTAGAAAAATTCCAACTCTTAAAAATTCAAGGACGAATTAAAAAAAAAGTAGTTAGCACAAAATTCTAAATTTTGGTTTTCGATTAATCTCGACCAAAACAATACTAAAATAAATCAAAATATATCAAGCTGTCTTCCTTAGTTACTAATTTAAAACAAGAAGTATCGTGAATGCTGTGAATACGAAAAATGTACAATGTGTACAATTCAAGAATATTTGTTCAAAATATTTTGTTTTAATAATCTGATCATAGTTTTCTTATTTCAATAAAAGAGGAAGTACAGTACGTTTTGGGAAGTTGAGTGAGTAGTGAAGAAACCGTATACGATTGGAGAAATTATCACTTAATTAACTTCCAACTAAGCTACGAAAT
Organism: Belonocnema kinseyi; assembly: GCF_010883055.1. Classification (NCBI taxonomy): domain Eukaryota; kingdom Metazoa; phylum Arthropoda; class Insecta; order Hymenoptera; family Cynipidae; genus Belonocnema; species Belonocnema kinseyi. Next base: position 58,006,937 of record NC_046665.1, read on the forward strand.
CTTATTATTTTTCAATAACTTAGCAAAACTATATTATAGGTATATTGAAAATTGAAAATTCATCAGTTTATATTTCTACTTTCAGAATTAAGTTCACAGTTTGACTATGATCCTGATTATCTTGGCGCACCTTTGATGGTCAAACGACGTCGTACTTCTGGCGTATATTCTACTTCCCTCAGATATTCTACTTCTTTTGGACTTCAGTCTATTGAACATTCTGCTTCTGCCGGATATGCTTTGGCCGGACATTCTTCTGTCGCACATCCTTCTGTTGAAAATCCTTCTATCACACATCCTTCTATCAGACATCCTTCTTTCGAAAAGCCTTCTGTTGCGCAGTCTTCTTCAGTCGGACAGACTTCCTCTGACGCACATCTTGCTCCTGTCAAACATATTAAAGTCATTCAACGCAGTTACACTCCTGTTCACATGGGACCTTATCCTTATACCGTACCACCTTGGGTTCGAAAAAAGGGTTCCGTGATAGCGTACAAGTTTGAGTTTCTTACTGTTGCAGGTTTATACGTACTGATAGAAACCAAATTTATTCCAATACCAGTAGACATAAAGTATCGGTTATTAATTTCAGTTTTTGATTCGCACACCCTTGGAATACTTTTTGGTCGCGAAAATAGGATTTATCTCGGATTATATGCTCTAGTTCGTGGAAAGCATCGTCGAGTTACAATATCCCCCGGTTCCACTGCATTTCACCCTGATCAGGCTCAGCTAATGCATGTGGAAGAAGAAAAGGCACTACCTAACGGACGATCATTTATATTTCCTAGGACGAATGATAGTAGAGAGCTTTCAGTTGCAAATTTCTTGTTTAAAAAGATTGAGCTGCCAAAGGTATAATATTCTTGATTAGAGCTAAACATTTAGCTGAAAACGAACGAAAGGATTTATAAAGATCCCTGAATCGGTGAAAATGAATATCTTTTATACTATTTCACGTATACCAGGGATACATGACTAGACTGTGGTGTAATGCTCGGATCGACTAGGTTCTAGACAGATCCTCTATTTTGACAAAGAATAATTAATAATTAAATAATATAATTATTTTTTATTGCATAGAAGTCGGATATATAGATTCAGAAATTAATTAAAAATATTTTTAAAAAATGTATGCGCATAAAAGAATTCAAAAATTAGTTCTCCCAAATCTTTTACATATGCCGGGAGTCGAACTTTTGATGTTTAACTTCATATTATTTTTCTGTAACTTTGTTCTATCGCCTTAGCATACACAATAATCTAAAAATTAAGAAAAAACTAATTTTTTTCGAATATGAATCTCAATTCATTACATCGTAACATTTATTTCAATAAAACATGAACAATTTTTTAATATTCAAATTGTTTGATGCGTGAATAAATCATTGAAAATAATGAAGTTTGTATGATTATACTTGCGATTAGGCTAAGAAATAATGATTGTTTACTATTTAAAATAATCAATACTTTAGGCATAATTATCATTTACACAATCGATATATAATAACAATAAATTAAATTCATCTTTTATGCTTAAATTTGAAATATAAAGAAATGCGAGGAAAACAACAAACTTGAACTGCAAATACATTATACGGATTTCAGACAAATTAAATTTCTCCGTATCAGACGAAAAATTGGATACTGCAATATATAGTATTTCCATAACAACTAAATGTGAAAATTCAGTAATAATATTCAGTGCCGTATTGAAAAACATTTTCTTATGCACGTAGAATGTTTGTAAATCTCGCAAATTGTATTCATTGAGTCTTGTAAATGATATTTCTTAAAAATAAAACTAAGAAGCATCTGAGAAAAAACCACATCCAAGAACCCACTCTTAATATATTTCCACCTCTTATTTAAAGTTGTGCTTGCAGGCCCATTTAAGATAGCCTATATTAATGTCGAGCTGGAAAGAACTCCTAAAAACGCGGTCTGGTAGAATGCGAACCATCCTGCATCCGGCTATCCAAAATTGAAGAAAATTTTGTCATTGAACTTTTGGGCTAATATTTTCCTTGTTTAATTTTCAATTTAAAATTAATTTTCAAGAATATATCTAAATTTTCAACGAAAGAAATGAATTTTCAATAAAAAAAATCTGCCCGCTATGCGGGCATATTCCCATCGCGACTGTTGGTTCTCGCGCTTCACGCTCGATGTTGTATTTATCTCGCGCTTCGCGCTCGATTATATATTTACCTCGCGCTACGCGTTCGGTCTTTATATTTTCGCAAATGCTTGCGCAAACATTTTAAAATTAAGACTCAAAACATCCACCACTGTTATTTTGTGATTGTGAATTCTCTTTCGTTAAAAAAGCTTAGCTCGAGAATTTGAGCGCACCTATGGCACGCGACTGAGGGCAATCGCACTCCGCGCTTAGTCTTTACATTTCTCGCGCATTCGGGCACAGACCTTTTAAAATCAAAGGTGATCGGACCGACATCTGTAATTTTGTGATTTTGAACTCCCTTTTTTTAAAGCTCTTTTGGCTTTAACGAACACATTCTCATCACGTATCCCGTGCTTCGCACACGATTCTGTCTTACATGTCAACTTTTCTACATTATACACAGCACTTTTATATCAATTATAATAGATTTTTATGTAACTCTGTCTGGGATTGCTTATTAAAAAATTGCAAAATAAAGAGCAAATCGTATTTATCATGATTATTGTTGTATTTGTTACTTATTTTCCTTTAAACTATATTCTAAGTTGCGCTGAAACATGTATCATTTTAATAAATGTATATCATTGCAATTTATAAGATGCATAAAAATTGAATTATACTAATTCTTATTTCCTTGTTTTTATCATTTTTTTATTTTTAATGTTGTTCTTCACGATTGAATAAAAACTACTGCGCATCTGTATAGGGACTAATACAGGAATCTATATAAGGTCCTATTTAGGAGGCTATGCCCTCTTTCGTCTTTCTGTGCTTTTACCAAAAAGGTCATTTTTTAATTTTTACCTAATCTTATGTTTTACAAGTGAAAGAAAATCTACTCGTCCTATCGAAAAATAATTAATAATAAATTTATAGATCTTTTCAGGTGGAAAACTTTTGTCTGGTAATTTAAGTTCATACCTTGTGTCGTTTTTTCAAACAAATTTAATTTTTTTTAGAATGTCATTTTTTTACGACTAAAGCAAAAACTAACTGTCCGATCAAAAATTATAGCTCTTTTTTGGATGAACAATTTTTGTCTCATTTTTTCTCGTAGCTTATATCGAAAAGTGATTATTCTCGAACAAAAAATTGAATTTTTGGATTTTTCATTATTTTTGGTACGATCAAATTTGGAGTGTTTAACTTCTTGACCAACTTAAACAATTTTTTATCATAGTCCTGTAGGGCTTTCAAAAAGCAAAGTTTTTCTTCTCTTGACCTTTTTTCATATCATGCGTTTTTTGGCTTAAAATGTTTTTTTTAGTTTGTTTTTTTGGAAAATGCTCTAACTCTGATAATTTTCTTTTGATAGAAAAAAGTCATGATATAAATTGTTTGAGTTTCTGCGTACTATGAATAACCGTACATAGCATTTTTAAATCTTAAAAAAATGTGGTTTCGAACATTTTTGTACGATCGGAATTTTCAACTTTTTGACCAAATTAAAAAAGTTGTTATAATCTTGTAAGGCTTTCAAAAAGCAACGTTTTTCTTTTTTAGACTTTTTTTCGTATCATGCGTTGTTTGGCTTGAAATGTTTATTTTAGTTTGTTTCTTTTTGGATTTTGAAAATGGTGTAACTCTGATAATTTTCTTTTTATAAAAAAAAGTCAGAAGGATAAATTGTTTAAGTTTAGAAGTACTATGAACAACCGTGCATATTAAAGAATATACATATTAAATATACATACATATTAAAAAAATGTGGTTTCGAAAATTTGTTGTACGATCAAATTTTGAATTTTCAACTTTTTGACCAAATTGAAAAAGTTGTAGGGCTTTCTTGTAGGGCTTTCAAAAAGCAACGTTTTTCTTTTTTAGACTTTTTTTCGTATAATACGTTGCTTGGCTTAAATCGTTCATTTTAGTTTGTTTTTCAGAATTTTGAAAATGCTATAACTCTAGTAATTTTTAATTTTTCAAAAAATTAATCAGGATAAATTGTTAAATTTTTTTGATTCTATGAATAACCGTATAGAGAATTCTTAAATTTAAAAAAAAGTGGTCTCAGTAATATTCAAAATATGCCCACTTTCTGAATTTTCATCCAAAATGGCTGGCTAACGAACTTGACCTTTAGTTTCGGACTCTAAACGAGTGTACCAAAGGACAATCTAATAGATTAATTTTTTCAAAACTTATTTGTTCACATACATACAGACAGACAGACATACAGAATTACAGGCATACAGAGATACAGACACATTCGTAAAAACCTGTTTTACGGATTCAGGGGGTCTCAAAACGTGGAAATTTGACAAAAACTAGGGGGGGGGTCAAATTTTACACAAATCTAATACCTTCTCTGATAAGAATGTAAAAATACGAGTTTTGAATCACAACAATTACGTTTTAACAATTTGAAAAATATATTAGTAATATGTTTTTCACTTTTAATCAATAAAACCGTTGTGTAACCATTTAAGTAGATTATTTTGCTCCGCCAAATAATATAATGATCAACCCATTTATCTTTTATTTAATTTATTTTTGATCAATTGTAAAAAAATATTCTTCGCTCAACAAAATTATTCCGTCTAAAATTTTAAATTCCTTAGTTTTTTCAATTTTCTAGCCACTTATAGCAGAAGAACTGCACTGTAAAATAGAAAAAATTTTTTAATGAACATCTACATGCCAATATCTTCAATTTTAGCTATCTTCAAAGAAAAAACAAAAAATATAAAGCAAATTTTATTTTCTAATGCACATCTTTATTACGGGATTTCATGACATCCTTTTCTTTATATTTTCTTATATCTTTTGGTGGGAATATAATACCCTATATTTGACAATTTAAAAAAATTTATCAATAAAAAAGTAAATTTTCCATTAAAAATATGAATTTTCAAACAAACCATTGATTCCCAACGAAAAATGTGATAATTTATATAGCACCAAAAAGGATTTTAATTTCAAATAGAAAGCAGTTAAATTCTGCCAAAAATGTATCTGCAACCAAACATCTATATTTTTACCCAATATAGAATCTTTTCAAGATTCTTGCTTCAAAGCAAATCAAATAAATAGTTCAATTTGGACAACAAACGGATAAATTATCTACGAAGCAGTTAAATTTTCAACCCGAAAAATTTGATTTCTGATCAAATAGATGAATTTTCTAACAGAATAATTAAATTTTCTACACAAAAAGACGAGATTTTGAAATCAGTTTGATTATCAACAAAACAGATGAATTTCTAACTACAAAGATAAATTTTTAACTGATAAACTTGAATTTTTATTTTTAAAACATGCAGTTTTAAACAAAATAAAACGAATATTTAACTTTAAATTTTTGTTCCAAGTGTGTACCTATCGATTTTTCAAAACTTTGAATTTCAGGGTCAAGGTTCATTCTAATGTTGTAGCAATCACCTATAGATCATTATGGCTTTGGAAATTCATTTTTTTCTTGAAGAAAGTGTTTTTTTAGACTTTAGACTTACGTAATTCTGACCCCCATTTTTGAAAGGTTTAGATCATACTCGAACTAACAGAAAATGTTTTATAAGCTGATGAATTTTTATCAAAATTAATTAATTTTCAACAAATGTTCAGTTTTTAAGTGAAAATGTCATCTTTCAACCACAGAGTTGACTTTTGAACAAAATAGTTAAATTTTTAACCAACAGAGACGAATTCTAAACAAATAGTATAATGGGGGACTTTTTAATTGGATAAATCAACTTTCAGCTAAAAAGAGTTGGATTTTGATATTTCGTGGTTAAAACAAAGTAGTCACTTCCCGTGTCTAACACTGATAATGTTATTGACGTTACAAATACTGGCATTCCAATCTAAAGAAATCAGAAATTCATTGTGTTTTATATTAATTTGCATCGTTTCTCTCCTAGTTTCTAAGAACACAAAAGACAGTGTGGCAATTTATTATAAATTTATAATAAGTTTCCTTCAAATAGAAGCTGCTTGAGTTTCTCAACATAAAACAATAATGCACGGGAATGGAGTATCTGATGCTGATATTACTGAAATGTATATGCCATCTAAACACCTCAAATAAGACCTCGTATGATATATTTATGCTCAAAGAAGAAGGAACTTAAATTTACAAATAGTTTATGTACATACTGACAGCAGTAAAATATCCATTATTTATTCTGCGAACAAATTTTGCAGTTACCAGTTTTACCTCTATTTCTATAAAACAATGAAGATTCTTTAAATTCGTGTCATGGTCTTCATTCTTAATACTATAGGTAAATATAGAATAATATAATATTTTTCTGAAAATAAATATATTTTTAAGGTTTCGTAGCCCCGGGCAGAAAAATTTAGTGCGAACACACAGTAAACTCATCAACGAGACATATGAACATAAACATTAGTCTGTCCTTTACTATTGTCATATTACCAGGCTATGAAAACCTAATATTTTCCAATGATTCATCAAAACCATATTATAGGTACAGTCCGCTCTCCTAATAATTCCACTCTAAATAGAGCCGTTTTTCGTCACTCTTCACGGAGAAAATTGAATGTTCAAATATAAATGTTCAAAGGGTAAGATTGTAGCACCTAACACGCAGATATTCATGGCAAACATTTAGCATGTTTTTGAGACATAACGACATTTTTCTGTCTAAAGAAGAGAACAATGATCTTATGTTTTAGGTATATTGACTTAACACATTTGACAAAAGGTTTATAAATCTGAAATAATATTTAAGTTTAAGTAACTTAAAATAGATAGAATATTTAATTCAGATTACAGATCATTTGTTCTCCGACTATTTATTCCCGTTTTTATTTTAAATTACAAATATTGAATATAACCTCATCTTGACTGAATACATCATCTGGTCGACATTTCATACCCTCTGTTTTTCATTCGTGTATGAACATTAAATATGAATTTAAAATTCACAAATAAGTTATCAATTAAATCCTTGAATGACCAAAAATAAGTAAGCTCCTCATATATTTATAGACGTAATTTGACATAACCATACATTTAATATCTCGGATTTTTTAGTTGAACATTTTGGATTTTAGAGGGTAACATTTCACTTTTTAAGATCTACAGAAGCTAACTTTGAACATATAGATTGTTGTCCTATAGTTAAGCATAAAATATGTTAATAAAACCGACTAGTTTCTGCCGACTCAAAATCGACAAAAAACCTCCAAACATATAAACTTGATACTTGTGGAAAAAAAGAAAACTAACGACCGTCACTATTCAGAGAGAGTCTGAATTCTTGGGTGCGAATTTGATTGTGCTGTCACGTGCCAAGAGTAGGGGAAGCTAAGTTCCATGAAAAATATTTCTCTATAAGCCCATGTCCGGCACTATTCAGAGAGCAGACTGTACATTAAAAAATTAAAATTCATCAGTTTCTATTTTTACTTGCAGAACTAAGTTCACAGTTTGACCCTAATCCTAATTATCCTGGCGCACCTTTGATGGTCAGACCTCCTACTTCTCTCGGACATTCTACTTCTTTCGGAAATTCTACTTCTTTTGGACTTCTTTGTATCGAACATTCTGCTTCTGTCGGGCAACCTTCATCTGTCGGAGAGCTTTCTTTTGTCAGACATCATCATCTTGTTAAACATTCATAAACTGGCAAACGTATCGAAGTCCTGCAACGTAGTGACAGTCCTGTTCATACGGAACCTTATCCTCTTCAAGTACCATCTTGGCGTAGCGCATCATTTTCGGGGATAGCATACAAGGACGCTTTTCTTCCTAAAAGCTTATGGGTGTATATATAGAAGATCAATTTATCCGTGTACCAACAGACAGAAGGTATCGGACATTAATTTCAATTTCTGATTCTTGCACCCTTGGAATACTTTTTGGTCGTTATAAAAAGATATATCTGGGATTATATGCTATATATCTTGGAAACTTCGATCGAGTTACAATACCCCCGTTTCCAACTGTAAACGATCCATCGGGACTTGCTAACTTTCGAAAATTCAAATTTTCTAATGTGAGATACGATAAAGAGATTTCAATTCAAGCATTCCTATATAGTCAATAATTTCCGTCCACAGAGAACAATAGTTGAACGACTGTCTTCCGGTACGGAATTTGCCGTAAAAATAACCCCTCTTCCAGCTAGAGTATAATTACGGTTACGGAAAATTTCTTAATAATATTCTGCAGTGCAAATTGTACTATTCTTTGATTCTTGTAAATGATATCTTGAAAAATAAAACCAAGAAGCGACAAATAAAAAATATTTATTCCAACTAGCGGAGAAGTTAAATTTTTAGATAAGAAGAATGAATTTAAAACGAAAATATTGAATTCTCAGCTGAAGAAAGATGTATTTTCTACAAAAATAGAATCGTATAAATCTATGCTATAATGAAATATAATATAAATTCATGTTATATGCAGTAAAATTACAACGCTGGTAAAAAGATTATTTTTGGCCAAAAACAGTGTATTTTTTCTGATAGCTGGAAACCGTTTTCTATCATTTTTCTGCTAGTAGTAAATACTGCTTTGATAATCATTTCTCGTTATCAAGAAGTTAAAATCCGATATTAATTTAACACCTCTTTCAGCAGTATCATTCACTACTGTTAAATACTTAAAAGTTGTCAAGCCTCGCAAATAATTTTCGTTCTTCATTAATTTTGATGCGTTTTCTTGAAGAAAAAATTTCAAGATTCCAAATCGCAAAAAAAAATTATGTGAATGTGCCGTAATTAAGTGTTGAATGTCCTTGTCCAATAATTGTTTCATGCTTTTTATAGTAGTTCCAGACCTTTGATATTTTCGTCACTTTCAATTTTGACGTACATTTTTAAATTGGCTTGTCTTATGCTTTTTGTTATCTAAACGATTATAAATAAACTGTATTAGTTGTAAAAAGTTAACTAAAGTAATTTTGCTGTTATTTCAATCATTATGTGTAAATTTCCTCAAATATAGCACTTCATCCTCATAAATGTTTTGCAGGGAAACTGTTAAAACTTGAATCATAATGTGCATTAGTGAATGTTCTGTTTTATAATATGAATTATGATAAAGAATATTAATTGTATAAACAATAACATAAAAGCTTTAAGAATAATTTACTACTCCTCGAAATCATTTGATATTATTTTTAATTCAGGAAATACGATTTTAAACATTCATTAACTCTTATTCAAATGTTGACACAAATTATATTTGTTGGAACAATTGAATAATAGTTCATAGATTCTTTCTATATACTATACATTTAGACAAATAATTGTATGCATTTTTCAAGTTATAAAGAAACTATTTAAGCTAATGAAAATTGTTTAAACAAATGAATATTTGTTGAGCATTAATAGAAATGTATCAAAATCATGTAATTATTTTTAAAAACGTAGGATTGGATACCAATTTAAGGAAAAATTGGGCCGCTCAAGCTTAATTTTTAGAAATTTTGTTAATAAACAATACTTGATTGCTTAACAATCACATAATGGATTTAAAAAAGTCTATTACTCCAAACAATGAGTAACTATAACGTTTTTTAACAAAATACATGAACTTTCAACTAAGATGGATCTTTTCAGCGAAAATGCAGTAGATAAATTTTCAGTTAAAAATTTCTTTTTAACAAAAAAAAACAAGATTTTACAGGAAAACAGTTAAATTTGGAATAAAAACATTTTCACCTAAAAGAAAATACTTCAAACTAAAAACCTGAGTTGTTAACAACATAGTTCAACTTTAAACTAAGTATTACATTTTCAACTAAAAAATATATAACTTCAAATAAAAATGGAATAGTTAAAAGAAATTAATTTTCAATAAGATACGCAAATTTTCAACCAGAGAAATAAATTTTCTGTTAAAATAGTTAAATTTTCTACTAAAAATTACTTTTTAGCAATTTGAGAAGTATACTTTTGATTGAAATTTTCTAAAAAATTATTCGTAATAAATGCTTCACTTGGAATAAAAAAGAACTTTGTGTATTTAATTAAATAAAATTGTTTTGTTAAGCCCAAAAATATCATTATTAAAATTAAAATTAAATTTTTAGATTAAAAGGTGAGATTGACACCTCGATTTTTTTCAAATTACGAATTTTTCAGGAACTGTTATGAATCTTGCTAAAAATAGTTTCTATTACTTGAAAAAATTGAGTGATTCTTGTCCAATAGTTTTAAGATTATGCAAATATATATTTTTGAAGAATATGGAAAAATTTTCGAAAGTTTATTCCAGATTTTAAATATACCAAATTGGTGAATTTAAAAAAGATTAATTCTCAGCTAAAAGTGCAACGTTTGATATTTCTCAAAAACATATTATTATTTAAAATTGAAAAAAGCTAAAATCTACCAAAAACAAATTTTACAACAAAAGAACTGACTTTTCAATAAAGATAGAATTTTTTTAACATTCTTTTAGGAACATTTTTTTCAACTGTTGAATCTTAAAACCGAAAAGATGAATTATCTACCAAACAGTTGAATTTTAAAAACGAAAATATGAATGATCAACAAAAAAGTTTATTTCTAGTCAAAAGGTTGAAGTTTTTAACAAAATAGTTTGATTTTAACTAATTAAATGAATCTTTGACTCGAATTGTAATTTGGATTAATAAAATAAATTAGAAGAGGTTGAAGTTTTCTGAAAATACAGTGAAATCCTTCAATAGCCCTCCCTTATATAGCCCTTCCGAGAATCGACGCCGCGCCGCAACACAGTGGGGTATTTTGGATTTGTTTGTGCAAATAATCGACGACTCGTCAATTTTCAACCGAATTGCTTTTTTTTAAATACTAGTGAGTAAAGGACCCCGCACTAAATGTATGGGAGAATGGCTTTCGGTGGATTTAGTTGAAACTTTGTAATTTTTATGGTTATAGGTGCTGGATGAAATATTCGTAAAAAGAATTTTTTAAATGGACAGTTTTAGCACTATGCGGCGCTAAGCGCTCAAGATCAGTGAATAAAACGAATTACAACAGATTTAGTTACAAAAGCGATGTCAACATAGAAATCACGGTTCAGATCGTGGTCTGTCATATTTTCGCCTACACCGTTGACTCATATGGCGCGCTTCTCAAAATGATCAAACGCTAAGCGCCCAAGATTTTAACTTGACTAATTAATCACTTCTTTATAGGCAGAAATGGTACCCAAAGTAACATTAGTAATCAGTGCGCACATACCGATAATAACATTCTACCCTTCGCAAGAGGGTTGAACGCTAAGCGCTCAAGATCAGCGAATAAAACCAATCCTAGTAACTTTAGCGACAAAAGTGATGTCACTATAAGAATCACTCAACAGAAAGTAGTCAGTAATATGTTTAGCCAAACCAATGAGTTATATTGCGCACTTCTCGAAGCGCTCAAACGCTAAGCGCCCAAGATTTGAACTTGACTAAGTAATTACTTTCTTAAAGACAGAAATGGTATCCAAAGTAACATTAGTAACTAGTGCGCACATCGATAATAACAGTGTACCCTTCGCCAGAGGACCGAACGCTAAGCGCCCATGATCAGCGAATAGAACCAATCCTAGTAGCTTTAGCGACACAAGCGATGTCTGTATACGAAACACGCATCAAGAAGTGGTCAGCGCGCTTCTCAGAACAGGCAAACGCTAAGCGCAGAAGATTTGAACTTGACTAAGAAATCACTTTTTCAAAGGCCTTCCAAAAAAGAAATGACAGACAAACATACCGTCGTCGATGGAAATAATGAGTGAATGCTGCATAATGAACAACTGTCACTTTTTAAAGCAAAAAGCGAACGACTTCAGAATGAGCGACGAACTAACAGTAGGCCTAATGACTTAAAAAAAGTTGAAACCTCGGCATTCACTTATTATTATATTAAATATATATATATATTGAACATATATTAAACAGCATTCACTGATTATTTCCATTGACGATGGTATGCTTGTCATTTCTTTTGTGAAAGGTCTGGAGATCGGATTGTAATTTTATTGGTAAGCTTAGAAAAAAAATTCCTATCTGTTCCCTTCTGTATTAATTGTGTTGTATTTCTTATTCCCTTTTTGTGTTTAGTTTCTTGTGTTTTTATTTGTTTTATTTTGTTGTTTCTGAATTTTTCTTTCGTTTTATTAATACGTTTCTCTGCCTTTCAAGACCATAAGAGCTTATTTCTCTTATGGTTTAAAAAATGGCATTCAGAGTTCGAGTTAATTGCTATGTGTACGATAGAGCCTGTCAACCAGGACAAATGGCTCGAATTGATGGAAATAATAATCCTGATAGGCAAAACATTGCAATTTTTAGACGCCTTCAACTTCGAAGACCACGACTTGAAGTCGTCGATGAGAGTAGGTTATGTCTCAATTGCAATCAGTCGATTCGCAATGAGATAGAGGAGCTCCAACGTGACCCAGGCTGTTTAAGACTGAATGTTCTTATACAAACAGGCAGGCACACGTGCATGTTCTGTAATGCTGAAGTTAATACTCCAAGGCTTTCAATTGAATGTAGAGTTAACGCTTTTATTGTCATGGACATCTTTATTCCAGAAGAAACAAGAGCATGCTTAAATCATCTGAATGAATATGGTTTCATCTTAGGCCCCTTTCTTCCTGGACTACAAGCGATTAATAGACCGTATAGGATTCCGGGACAGCAGTTACTGTTTTTGCAGCAACTTCGTAACGAAGCTAATGTTCATGCGGCCGCGGCGTTTAATAATGAGGATAATTTCACTGATAAAGAGTTTGAAGCTATTGCTCCTGTAACAAAGGGACAGTTTAGAGAATTGTATGCATTTTGTGATCCTATTCCGCAGTTACATGGACATGGTGCCAGATACGTGAGGAAAAAAGATCTGCTGACTTTCCTTTGCAAAATGCGTCAAGGTCTTTCTAATGAATTTCTGAAAGTGATTTTTCATTATTCGAGCCGGCAAGCTACAAGCCTAGCCATTTCTATTGTAAGAGAGTCTTTAATGCAGCGATTTGTGCTTGGTAACATTGGATTCAATGCGATAAGCAGAGAGGAATTCATTGAAAGACACGCGACATCATTCGCCAATGAACTTTATAATCCACAACCAGAAATTCCCAGAGCTATTGCTATCATCGATGGAACTTATGCTTACATGCAGAAGAGCAGTAACTTTCGCGTACTTCGACAGTCATTCTGCAAACATAAAGGACGTCACTTGGTAAAACCTGCTCTCATTGTTGCTCCAGACGGATACATACTTGAAATACAAGGACCATATTTTTCTGACTCGCGAAAAAATGACGCACGAATGCTCATTAACGAATTTGAAAGAGATGTGGAAGGTATGAGAGAATTTTTCGACATTGGTAATATTTTTATAGAGGACCGTATGTATAGAGATGCCCAACCACTTTTAGAACGCTTAGGAATTGTGTCCAAGATACCACCATTTCTCCAACAAGGACAGAGTCAATTGGTAACGAAAGAAGCAAACGAAGCTCGGTTAATAACGAGATCTAGATGGATAGTGGAATCCAGAAATGGCCACATAATGTCCATTTTCAAGTTCTTCGAGGAAACCATTCCGATGGCTCATGCACATAATCTAAGAGACTTCTTTCGTATTACTGGTGCCATAATTAATCGATACCATCCTGTTATCGAGATGCAAGGCGCTACAGCAGAGCTTGCAAGAGAATATATAGCGAGAGCTCGTGAGCCAAATATGTTGCAAGCGCACGTAGATGTGGACACTATGCGCTACGGAAATGCAAATTCGAATCGCCTGCATGAACTTCAAGTACCACAATTTCCTCGCCTTACATTGGAAGAAATACACGACATAACAATTGACGTGTATCAAGTAGAACTTGCCCCATCTTACGTTCAAGACAAGCTGCAACGAGAAGAAGATGAGGAGTTTCAACTAGATACGCGACTTAATGAACCTGGTTTGATCAGAGTACGAGTATTTTCTCGTTTCCGAAATGCGACAAGGTACCAGCTGTGGATAGCGTTCAATGAGATCGATGACATAGGACCAGACAATAACGAAACGCTTCTCGGTTATTACTGCACATGTAAGTCAGGGGACAGAACTCTTGGCACTTGCGCACATATTGCACGCGTTTTATGGTTCCTGGGTTATGCACGTCACCAGCAACACGTAAAGTATCCACAAACTTCCTTGCTACAAAGGATTCTAGACATTGCTAATAGAGGTGAACAAACGAACCCGAATCAAGAGCCAGAAATAGTTTAATATTTCGCAAAAGCTACTGGGATTGGTTCTATTCGCTGATCATAGGTGCTTAGCGTTCGGCCCTCTTGCGAAGGGTACACTGTTATTATCGGAATGTGCGCACTAGTTAATAATGTTACTTTGGGTACCATTTCTGCCTTTAAAGAAGTGATTAATTAGTCAAGTTAGAATCTTGGGCTTTTGTAACAAAATCTGTTGTAATTCGTTTTATTCACTGATCTTGAGCGCTTAGCATCGCATAGCGCTAAAACTGTTAATTTTATTGGATTTTTTACGGATATTTCATCCGGCACTTATAACCTTAAAAATTACAAAGTTTCAGCTAAATCCACCGAAACCCATTTTCCCATACATTCAGTGCGGCGTCCTTTACCGTCGGAGAGATACGCCACTATTACGGTTTGAATCGTCAGTTCGTTAAAAAAACGTCGACCAACGTCGGCAGTCGTCGACCGATATTTAGGCTATTCAGATGTCAGTAATATTTGGTAATTCGTAGAAGCATTGCTTCATGCTCATTGTTATTTATGTTTTCAATCATTACAAATGCAAACCTTTCTATTCCCACTCTATTTTTGCAGTAAAAGTTTTAAATAATAGTTAATAAACGTTCATAACGTTAAAACTTTAATTTTCAAATTATTCAACCGAGAAACGTTTATTCTGAAGAGATCAACGAAAGAGTATTTTGTAGAATTTCAAATCTTTTTTTATTACAGTTTTTATGTTTATTTTAATAAAAACTGTAAGAAAAAAAGATTTAAAATTCTATAAAATACTCTTATGTAGATTTTTTCAGAATAAACGTTTCTTGGTTGCATAATTTGAAAATTAAAGTATTAACGTTATGAACGTTTATTTACTATTATTTAAAACTTTGATTGCAAAAATAGAATGAGAATAGAAAGGTTTGCACTTGTAATGGTTGAAAACATAAATATCAATGAGCATGAAGCATTGTTTGTACGAATTATCAAATATTACTGACATCTGAATAGCCTAAAAATCGGCCGACGATTTCCGACGTTGGTCGATGTTTTATGACGTACTGACGATTCAAACCGTAATAGCAGCATATCTCTCCGACAGAAAACTTATTCATGAGTATTTAAAAAACAAAAAAATTCAATTCAGTTGAAAATTGACGAGTCGTCGATTATTTGCACGAACAAATCCAAAATACCCTACTGTGCGCCTGTAAATGAACAGGAGCTGCGCGGGGTGCGCGAGGTGTGCGATTGCCACTCAGGAGAGCACTCAGGCGTGAACAAACAAAAGCGGAGCAGACTGTAATGAGTTAGTTGCCACCGACCGTCAGCTCCAAAATCAGCCCTATAGAAGAGTTTCACTGTACTTGGATTTGCAACAAATAGTTCAATCTTTAACTTAAAACATCACATTTCAAACAAAGAGTTTAATTTTCAACACATTCATGAAATTTTCACCCAAATGGTAGAATTTTTAACATAAGGAGATAAATTCTGAGCAAAAAATATTATAGGAGGCATTTCAGTTTAAAAAATTATCCTGCAGGCAGAAATAGTTAGATTTTCTTATAACAAGGTTTAAAGAAACTAATTCATTCTCGTTTCTAAAACTGATTATATTATTTTCATTATAAACACTGGCATTACAATCTAACGAAATTAGAGATTTTTTTCAAAACTCATTTTTAATTCCGGACTATAGCTAGTCATAGTCCGGAAAATCTGGACTTGGGTGTTTGCCTTCTACATTGTATAATAGCACTGCCCCTGGTCATTTTCAGTACAAAATTATAAACTTAAATTGATAAGAATTATAGTTTAACTCATTTTGAATAAAAGATACCTTTTCATTTATGATAAAAATGTTCGGACGTGTTTGTAAGTGCGTGCTTACGAGTGCTATTTCTCGCTCTAACGTGCGTATATTATTGTGCAACGACTGTGATTTCCAGAATAGTGATGTTACTCATTTTCTTCCCCTCCCATGTGAGATAAGTGAATTAAAGTGTACTTAAAAAAGAAACAAATAATATAAACTAAGCGAAAGTGCTTCTGGCTCCAGGGGCGCTTTCTAACCCAACCCTTCAAGATGAATCATCAAAGTACTTCCACACCTAAAGTATCATACTCTCATGCCACTTAACTAGTACAAACACCGAAAAAAGAACAAGCATTTGTTTTGGATGCAATCAAGGGGATTACAATTCAGGAGTATGCCATGCCAATTGAAAAACTTGATGACCCTTCTCTCATCAGGTTCATCTCACGTATTTCTTATGGACGAATTTGTCTTTATTTAAACAGCAAAGAAACTGCTGACCTTCTCACAGAAACTTATAGAAAAATAAAAATTGGTTCTAACATACTTGAAATCCGCCCTTTGATATCGAAAGCGAAAAGGTTTATTATATCAAATGTATGCCCGCTTATTTCAAACGAAGCCATTATGGAGAAACTTGTAGCAATTAACGTTACCCCATGTTCTCAAATCACATATATTAAAGCCAATATGAGCGACTCTAAATTTGCACATATTTTGAGCTTCCGAAGGCAAATGTACATCAATCCAAATGATGTTGAGAAGATTCCAGCGTCCATACCTGTGCATGTATATCACACCACGCACCACATTTATCTCTCATCGGAAAAGCTTATCTGCTTCATTTGTAAGGAAGAAGGCCATTCAGCCAGGCACTGTAAGAATATCGTACAAAGTACACAAGATTCCGATGTAAACAAAAACCTTCATCTTCAACCATCAACAAATCCTTCTACACTTCCTACTAACCTTGAGCTGCAACCTGCTTCGGATAACCTTGGAGATTTAAAAATCAATAATAGAGTATTAAGTGAATTTCCTGCCCTTCCCTCTCCTAAAAGGCGAGCTCCTCCTTCATCTTCAACAAGCGCAGCAAGTTGTGCAGCAACTGAACTCGATAATAACAAAGTGCAAATTGCCACAGTGACCGACAAAAACAAAATCTTTAAAAAAATGAGAAAAAAATCAAATTCAAGTGTTTTTTACGAGACTGTACAAAGCCAACTTGATCCGGCCAGAGAGTACTATGGTCTTGACTTCAACCAAATCACTAATTTTCTGGTACAGGCTCACGGAAATCGTGATATACGAGGGTAGTTCAATAAGTCCTTAGAATGACCAACATATGTCGCGCGAATCGCTCCAAATCATCTGTTTTCAGTCAGCACCACTCCCGACTAGATATAT
>NC_046665.1:58024611-58028462 GCF_010883055.1 Belonocnema kinseyi
GGCGCATACTTTGAATAAAATATTTGTTATCATTCTCTTGAAATAAATGTGTTTTTTTCTTGAAAAAATACCGGTTTCATATGTATACACCTGGTATTCATCGCTGAACCAAATATCTCTGCCTGCCTCCTCATATTTTCGTTTCTAGAAGAATGTAACCTTGATATCTAAATTCGTCTTTATCGAAAACTACTTAAATCTGCGCTTCATTGTCTGATTTATAATTAGTTTAATTATACTATGTAGCTTTCATAAGCCCATATAAGGTTTCAATTAAGCTTAATTTAAAAAAGAGCATATCGATAAGAAGACATTCGTTGTTTATATCAATTTCGAATCGTATGATGTATAATTTCTAGAAAGATGCAAAATAGTTTGACAAATTATGAATAAAGTAATCTATTTTAGCTTCAAAAATAAGTAGTCTAAGTATGCCAAGGTAAAATAATGATAGACTTGAATATACTTTCTATACAGTGCGGCTTTTTCTGGAATGTGTATCTCATCTAAGCACCATAGATAACCAAGGCCTTATACGATATATGCTCAAAGAGGGAAAAATTCGAATTCACAAGAAGTATTTATACTGATAGCAGTAGAATTTCTGTCATTTACACTGTAAAAAATTGAGTCAACAGTTTTAAATGTATTTGGAAACAATGAAGATCCTTTATATTCTTGTCATGGTCATCATTCTTAATAACATAGGTAAATATAGAATAATTAAATATTTTC
This sequence comes from Belonocnema kinseyi, assembly GCF_010883055.1. Taxonomy (NCBI): domain Eukaryota; kingdom Metazoa; phylum Arthropoda; class Insecta; order Hymenoptera; family Cynipidae; genus Belonocnema; species Belonocnema kinseyi. The sequence goes on from NC_046665.1 coordinate 58,025,347, forward strand.
CTTGAAATATATACCTATTTTTAAGGATTTCGTAGCTCTAGGTAGAAACCAATAGAGCAAATAAACAACGGATTTAGCAACGAGAAACGTCAGCATAAACTTTTACCTCTTTTTCACTAGTGTCATATGTGATATGCCACAAGAAAAGGAACAGAAAAATTATGTCCGCAATACTTTTCACATTCTCTTCAGAGAAGGTATTAGATTTTTGTAAAATTTGACTCCACAGTTTTTTTCAAATCTCCACGTTTCGAGACCCGTTCATTCCGAATAACTGGTTTTTACAAATGTGCCTGTCTGTCTGTTTGTGGATGGTATTTCATGTGTAGTTTGTTAGCACGATAACTTCCAAAATAATTGACAGATTGGAATGGTTGTTTGGTAAACTCTTTTAGTATCTTAAAATGAAGGTCAAGTTCTTTAGCCAGCCATTTTGGATTAAAATTGAGCACTTTTTGAATATTTTTGAGACCACTTTCTTTCAAAATTCAGAAGACTCTTTTAGTGAATTATTCAGAGATGAAGCAATAGGGCAGCGTAACTGCGATGTAGAACACGACGCGATACAAAACTTAATTGAGAAAATCTGTGTCACTGATGTTAGGGATTTAATTTAGAAGTTAAATAATCTGCCCGCTATGCGGGGACATTCTCATCGCTTGCAAGTTTGAGCGCGCCTACGGCGCGCGACTTTTGGTTCTCGCGCTTCGCGCTTGGTCTTTATATTTTCGCACATTCATGCGTGATTGTGAATTCTTTTTTATTAAAAGAGCTTAGCTCGAGAGTTTAAGCGCACCTACGGCACGCGACTGATGGCTAACGCACTCCACGTTCGGTCTTTGAATTTCTCCCGCATTCGGGCACAGACCTTTCAAAATTAAAGGTCAACGGAACGACAACTGTAATTTTGTTGTTGTGGCCTTTTTTTTGTTCAAGCTCTGTCGAGTTTAACAAACAAATTCTCATCACGTATCTCGTGCTTCGCACTCGATTTTGTCGTTTTAATATTTGTTTCTTATTTTGCTTTAAAATGTATTCTAAGCTGCGCTGAAACATGTATCATTTCAATAAATTTATGATATTTCAATTCATAATATGTGACGTGCACCGAAGAAATACGTCACACGTCACATATGCTTAAAAATTGAATCATACTGATTCTTATTTCCTTGTTTTTATAATTTTTTTATTTCTAATCATTTTTTTATGATTAAAGGAAAACTACTGCGCATCTGCATTGGATCTTAGACAGGAACCTATATAGGGTCCTATCTAGGATGCTATGTCGTCTTTTGTCTTTTTCGTCCTTTTTGCAAAAATTTAATTTTTTTATTTTTAATCTCATTTTTTACGATTGAAAGAAAATCAAATCGTCCTATCGAAAAAGGATTAATAATAAATTTATAGATATTTCCAGGTGAATAACTTTTGCCTGTTAATTTTAGTTTCTTACTTGTGTCGTTTTTTTTTCAAAAAATTTAATATTTTTATTTTGAATGTTTTTTTTCAGACTAAAGCCAAAACTACGTGTGATATCAAAACTTATAGATCTTTTTTGGATAAACAAGTTTTATATCTTTTTTCCTCGTAGTTTTTGTCGTTTGTCCAATTTTTTTTAATGTTGTTTTCTACGACTAAAAACGAAAAGTATGCGTCCTATCAAAAAGTGATTCATTATAAATTTGTAAGTCTTTCCAGGGCGGCGAATTTTAGCTTATTCATTTTTTTTCGTATCTTGCATAGTTTGGACAAAAAATGGAATTTTCGGATTTTTCATTGTTTTTGGTACGATCAAATTTGGAATTTTCAGCTTTTCTACCAAATTAAAAAAGTTGTTATGATAATCTTTTAGGGCTTTCAAAAGTTAACGTTTTTCTTCTCTTGAATTTTTCATATCATTCGTTGTTTGGCTTAAAATATTCATTTTAGTTTGTTTTTTTGATTTCAAAAATGCTCTAACTCTGATAATTTTTTTGTAGAAAAAAGTCATAGATATAAATTGTTTGAGTTTCTGAGTACTATGAATAACCGTACATAGAATTTTGAAGTATTAAAAAAATATGATTTCAAAACTTTTGAAAATGCGCTCACTTTTTGAATTTTTATCAAAAATAGCAGAATCCAATCTGATCAATTTTTCGAAAGTAAATGTGCCTACAGAATACAGACTACAAACAGACAGACAAACACCTTCGTAAAAATCGTTTTTTCTGCCTCAGTGGGTCTCATAACGTGGAAATTTGTTGAAAATCGAAATTTGCAATAAAATGTTTAATAACAAATTTGTTTTAAAGAATGCGTATTTGTTAAACGAGACAATGAATCTACGCCTGCTTTGATACCAATACATGCTAAGGATTGTATTAATATACAGTACAAGTCCGATAACTTGCCGTCCGATAAGTGTAAACTCTCCTTGAAACGTCATTAGACGTACGGCATCTGATAAGTTCGCAATTCCTGGAATTTTCCTGGAACTCATAAAGGCAAGAAATGAGAATGACTTAGTCGACAGCCAGCTAATGAAGGCAAGTCATGAGTGCGATTTAGACATTATCTGGCCAATGAAGATAAGACATGATCGAGATTTAGTCATTATCTAGCCAATGAAGGCAACATTTGTCCAGACTGTTGTCAATATCTAGCCAATGAAGGCATGAAATGAGCTTGATTTAGAAAATATCCGGCCAATGAATGCCAGACATGAGCGAGATTTAATCATTATCTAGCCAATGATGGCAAGAGATGAGTGAGATTTATTCATTGTCTAGTAACATAGTCCAAAGAGAAAATAAAACAGAATAACAAAATCACATGTAGCAATCTGCCTCGCAGTATCGTGAATGTGTACGCAGAAAGAAATCGCCAATTAAAAGAAACAAAAGAACAGCCAAAACAACTGTTAGCACACTGGCCCGCTGTTACGGGAATATGCACTCAAAAACAAATCGCTCATCGTTTGTGAACACAAAATGATTCGCATAAAAATGATAGCAGAGCTTTCAAGTTATTGTTTTTATGGTTATAAAAGTACTAATGGGGCTTATCACACCTGCTCGCTGCGCGCGCCAACGCCCATTTTATATTATTTTGTTCTTTGTTTTCTTTTTCGAGGG
>NC_046665.1:58028472-58028982 GCF_010883055.1 Belonocnema kinseyi
GCGTAAGTTACGTGAGAGTCAAGAAGGACGTGTCTTGAAAACATCCTTCTCATGATTTTCCTTCATTGGCTGGCTATTGACTAAGTCATTCGTATTTCTTGCCTTTATGGGTTCTATGTTGATTTCCTCTTTATATCTTGCCTTTACTGGCTGAATGTTAGCAATAAATTACAAGTTTAAATTGAATGACGCTGAAAATGACCTGTGTCTTAAGGCCATGACTTTCTTTGCATTTCCCGGTTAGAACCCAATAACTTTCATAGGGAACATTTTTTTCGCAGAGCTGCAGTTTTCGAGATATTTGGTAATGTTTCTTAAAGAGATGGATGTTTAACCCTCTATAACTCGAAAACTGTCCATTTTCAGACTTTGTGCCCCATAACACTTTTTATCGAGACATTGAGAACTACAATTTTACTAACAAGGAAACTATCCCAGGTGTCCCTCACCGATTTTGATGAAACTGCAATATGTTGTAGTACATCGAAAAATAAGAGACACGTATTTTTT